>NC_079344.1:318750-637500 GCF_029582105.1 Oenanthe melanoleuca | reverse complement strand
CCCAGCTGCTGAGGGGGTGTTTTATTAATTAGAACACCAATCCCACTTGGTTTTGCTCCACTAAAATTCCAATTTAGTTTTTGATAAAGGTGTTAAATTGCAAACTCTGCTGGTCACATGTGAGCCTTCATTCTCACACCCACTTTTTCTGTAAAAATGAAACTTTTAGCTCATAGTTACCTTAGGTGCTGATGTCCCTGGGGGCTCAGTGCAGCTGGCAGAGTTTGGGGATCACTGCTGCTGGCCAGGGCTAACCCCACCTGTGTGTTCTGCTTGCAGGGTGCAGCAGGCAGCTCGGGAGGCCCAGGCTCTGGCTCTCTCCTCCCTGGGGATGCCCTCAGTGGCTGCAGCCTGTGTTTGCTTCCTGGAGCTGCTGGGGCTGGACAGCCTGTGCCTGCGTGTGCAGCTCAGGGCTGCCAGCAGGATCTGCAGCCCCAGCACTGGGGCCTCTCTGCACAGGGACTCCCTGGGTAAGGTCTTGGTCTGCCTTGTGCATTTCTGGGGAAGAGAAGCAGGGAGGGAGGCCAGGGTGCTGCCTGGTGGCTCAGCAGTGCAGCAAAAGCACCTGACAACTTTGTTGTTCTCTTGTTCCTGCTTTTTGACTAATTTTGAAGGTGCATTCTGATCCTGTCATATCAAACAAGGCAGGAGCTGACACAGCCTCTATCAGGATCTGACAGACACTGTTCTGCAGCTGCCCAGGACTGATATGAGTGAGGATCACTTGTAATAATGTTACAGAGTTAAACAAAGCCCACTGCCAAATCTCCTTTCTCCTTCCTAATTAAAAACTGTCTTACAGGTACTGTCCTACACCTGCAGGGAGATCAAAGCTGTGGGGAATTAAATTTATCCTAGAAATAACTTCAGAAAGTTGTATTTCTAGCTCTAGAGCCACAGGTGTCTGCTTTCCCCACTAGGAGTTTCTGGTAGTCTTGGGAATGCTGCCCTGGCTCTGATCCCAAACAGCAGCTCAGGAATGTGTTCTTTCAAACAGTGGAGAAGTTCACAAAGCTGGCTGATGGTGAGAAGGCAGCAGCAGCAGCAGTTCTGACCTCCTTGGAAGAGGCTTTCTGGGATTCCATTGAGCAGCAGGGAATAAAGAGGTGAGAGCAGCCAGGTTTGGGGGGCTGTCTGGGAAATGGGGGCTGGGCACTGGCTTTGGTGATTTGTGTGTCAGGTAAGAGCAAAGAGGGCAGGGCAGTGCCTTGGTGGAGCTCCCAGGGGCTGTGACCTGGCTGCTCACAGGGTCACTTCATACCTGAACATCTGCAAATGCTGCATTCACTGCATCTGAAGCTCTCTGAATCCCTTGCAGGACCTGCAGTGACTCCAGCAGGCAGTGGTCCCTGGTGATGCAGTTCTGCCAGCTCCATGGCCTGGAGCTGAGCACGTCCTTCCTCAGGGAGTGTGCCAGCTCCAACCAGTGGCTGCAGTTCCTCATCCAGGCCCAGCTCTATGGCCACCAGCCAGCCCAGGTGAGCTGTGTGTGCACTGCCCTGGGGCTGTGGCCAGAGAAAACCCCACTGTGGAGACAGCAGGAGCCTCAGCAGTTCCTGGGCTGTGGTTCTCTCAGGATATTGGTGCCCTTGGGCTGTGATAGCCCTTCCCTTGCTGCCACATTTGGAAATTTAATTTAAACTCAGGTAGTTACTGCTGGTTTTTTTAATGGAAGAGTTGCCACATGTTCAGTGTAAGTTGTAATAAAGCCACTCATTTTCCTTTCAAAACTCAAATTGAAATTTTGGTAAAGATACTTAAACTTTTGAGAATCCAAGTTTTCCACCTTTGGTTTTGAATATGATTAAAATACTCCAATAAAAGCAGTTGGGAAAAGCTATGTGAGGAAATTAACTGGGTAATTAAGTGGAAATTAACTGGTAAGATGATGCTTAGCAGGCCTAGGATTCTAACTTGGATCTCCTTGTTGTTTTGGGGAATCTGTAAAGCCCCCAAGTGGAGCCTTTTCATGCTCTGCTGCTGCACTACAAGAGAGCAGAACTGAGGCTCTCTAGGAGACATTTGGGCTTCAGTCTTTCATTAGAATAATTCACACCTACAGATCCCTTTTTCCTCTCTAGATCTCCAAGTTGTTGTAAGAACTGAATTTGAAGAGTGTGTTGTGTATTCAGTGCTGCCCTCTCCTCTGCCTCACAAGGTTTTGGTGCTGTTGTCCCCACAGGTGCTTCCCCTGGTGCAGGATTTCCCTGCTGTGGTGCAGGATCACCTGGAGCTGGCCCTGGGGAGGCTGCTGAGTGCTGAGCCTGCTGCTGCAGGCAGGGCCCCTGCAGGGAGCCTGTTCCAGGTGCTGCTGCAGTGCCAGGAGAGCCCCAGCCCCTGCTGGCAGCTGCTGGCTGAGGGGCTCAGGGCCCAGGCCCCCATCCTCAGTGTGCTGGCTGCCTGCTGCCCTGTGAGTCTGCACTGTAGCTCTGGGAAATAAACACAGCTGTGGCTGTGCCTGCTGCTGTCCAAGCTGCTGGTGTGTTCTGGGGCAGCTGTGTGACCCCTCACCCAGCAGGGGAGGTGCAAACCCATCCTTGTGGCATTTGCAGGATGCAAACCTCATCTCCTGCCTGTGTGTTTGGATCATCACCTCTGTGGATGATGCCACCAGGGCTGAGGTGACCTCCCACATCCCCAGCTGGCCAGAGAGTCCCCAGTGGGACCTGCAGGACCTTGCTGTCATCTGGAAAGTCTTCTTGAGGAAGCAAAAGAGTAAAACACTTCTCAATGGATTCCAGCTCTTTTTAAAGGTGAGGGAATGTGGTTTCAGGGGTATATTTGGTGTATCTCACACCTCCTTGGCCTGTAAATCCCTCTGTGTCTTGCTTTGTGCCAAGGATAACCTGGCTATCCACTGGAATTCCCAGTCAAATTAGAGGTTCTTCCAATTATCACAGATCTGTAGATCCTACATCAACCTTGCATGCAATTTTAATAAATTAAAACTTCATTGTTCTGCTCCTGAGGAAGGCAGATTCTGCATTTATTGAATTAAATAATAGATGATTTTTCCAAGTATGATTTATTTATTGAACTTCTGGAAATTTGTTATAATCTGATTTTGTGTCTTAAAGGATTCCCCTTTGCTGCACATCCTGGAGATGTATGAACTGTGCATGAACTGTAAAAAGTACGATGAAGCCAAAACCAAACTGGACACATTTCAGGAAAGCCTCACCAAAGTAAGGAAATGAATTTTCTCTGAATGTCATTGCTGGGTTTAGCAGTTCAGAGGAGCAGAGTGCTTTCACACTGTGAAACACTGTCCCTCAATGCTGGTGTTTCATCAATCCTTTCCATCCCAGTTTTGTGGTTCCCTGATGTGCTGCTGTCTAACATTCCCTGTCAGGAGTGGTGTTTAGGCAGCTCAGGAGCAGATCCAGCAGTGACAGGGACTGTGTCTGTCAGTCCATCCTGTCTGGCCATTGCTGGTCCATCACCCCTCTCCTGTCCCTTGGCCACCAGCAGCACCTGGTGTCACCCTGCTGTGGCACTTCTGGGTCCAGCACACCTGGGGAGAGCCACCTCCTGCCTCCCTGGGGAGGGACAGAGTACCTTCCATCCCTGTTGCCACTCCAGTGCACAGCTCACCTGCAAGGAAAGGAGCACCTGCCCCTGACCCTGACCCTGCCCCTGCCCCTGCCCCTGCCCCTGCCCCTGCCCCTGCCCCTGACCCTGCCCCTGCCCCTGCCCCTGCCCCTGCCCCTGCCCCTGCCCCTGCCCCTGACCCTGACCCTGACCCTGACCCTGACCCTGCCCCTCATCCACAGCTGGCAGCTGCAGGAGCAGCCCCCGAGGTGCCGCTGCCCTGGCTGGAGTCGCAGGCGCTGTTCCTCCTGCAGCTGATGCTACAGCAGTGCCACACGCAGTACGAGCTGGGCAGGCTCCTGCAGCTCTTTGCTGCAGCAGAGAACCTCCTGCTGGATGGTGAGCACAGCAGCAATCCCACCCCTGTGGCAGGGCTGGCTCCCCAGGGGAGCTCAGCCTTGCCTGGGGTTCAGACCCAGCTCTGCTGAGCTCTGTTCTCTTTACCCAGGGCCCTACATGAGGAAACTCTGTGCCCTCAGTGAGACCCTGAGGGGCTCCTCCATCCCCATCAGCCCCTCCATCCTGGTTCCCTGCAGCCTGGAGGTGTTCCAGGGGGAGTGCAGCTCCATCCTGGAGCAGCTGCAGGAGCAGGGGATGTTCAGCCTGGCTCGGGAGGTGGCAGCCCTGGCCGAGCTGCCCGTGGACAGCGTGGTCACACACGAGGTACAGTGCATCAGGGACAGGCACCTCTTCTTCCTGCTGCTGCCAGGATTGGGGTGCAGCTTCTCAGCCTTCCTGAAACATTGAGAAGTAATTTTTTATTTTAAGTGTAAGTGCACCAAACACACTGGCTGTAAGGGCTGAGCTGCAGGGTACAGACAACTGTCCTTATTCTCTTACTGTTTTATTTGTATGCAATCAGTTTTATTTGGGGAGAAAAATGGGTTTATCCATCAGGGGGTGGAACAAGATGGTCTTTCCAACCCAAAGCAATTCTGTGACTTGCTGCATATTGGGGCAGTTTTACCCAAATCCAGTGTTTCAGTGCTGGCCATGCTGTGTGAGTAATTTTTCTTTCTTAGAAAGATAATTGTGATAAACCTCTGTGGATTTTACAGGTTCTGAGAGACCTGCAGCATTTAAGAGACTCTGGACAGTGGCACCAAACCCAGACAAGAGCTGAGTTCTGGAAGAAGTGCAACGACACCTTCACCAAACATTGCATCAGCAGCCGAGCTGCAGCCGAGTTCTTCCTGCAGCAGGCCAGCCACGTGTGGGAGCCCCCTGAGCTGGAGGAGAGCAGCAGCAGCAGCAGCATGGAGAGGGAGCTGCTGCTCACCCTGGCTGGCCACTGGCTGGCCCAGGAGCCCGGGGTGGCCGTGCAGGAGCTGGAGCAGCTGGAGCAGCAGATCTGGCTGTGCCGCATCGCCCGGCGGCTGGCGGGGGCCGAGGGCTCGGGGCAGCGGCCGTGCCCCGGCCCTGCCAGGCTGGGCAGCGAGCTGTCCTTCGCCAGCCTGGCCCAGCAGTTCTCCTTCGCCCAGCTGCCAGCCCTGAACGCGGGCCGGCTGTGCGGGCTGGGGGCGCTGGCCCGCGGGGAGCCGCGGCTGGGGCGGGCGGAGCGGGCGGCGCTGGCCGCGCTGCTGGGGGCGCTGCTGGAGCAGGGCCGCGTGCACGAGGCCGCCCGCGGCTGCCGCTACTTCCAGCTGTGGCACAGGGACGTGGCCCTGGTGCTGCTCTGCAGGGCCCTGGCCTCGGGGGAGGCTGGGCTGGAGCAGCTGCAGCCCGAGCTGCAGGCGCTGCTGGCGGCCGGAGCGCGGACAGCCGGGGACAGAGCCAGCAGTGAGTGACTGACCCCCTTCCTCCCTCCTGCATCTCCCCAAAACCTGCAGGAACCCCCTCCTCCTGCTCTCTGTGCCTGCTGCAGCAGTGTGTGTGCAGCCTTGCAGTGCTGCCCTGTGTGCTCGTGCAAACATCCTGGACCTTGCATTTAACTCTCAGTTCTGGCCCAGTGAAGCAGCACTGAGCTTTATCCCTGTTCCTGCTTTTAGAAAACGCACTCTACTTATTTTTATTTTTATTTTTTTTAGCCAAAGCAAGGAATGCTTTAATTACTATATTTTTCTAACTCCTTTGTGCATTATGAAGGGTTTAGTGTTCCTTGTTTAATAGCAAGGCTAAGGCTGGGAATGTTTATCTGTAAAGTTCTCTGCATGTCTGTGAAGTCTGAGTGACTCTCAGCTGGAACATCCCTTTCTAATACTGGTCTGTAAAACTGAATAGACACAGAAGGGCACAAATGAATCCTAACCCATCTGGAAGGCTGCAGAGCCCTTAGTTAGTTTTACACTTAGATATTTTATATCTGAGATATTACTGAGGGTATTTGTACCCCAAAACAAAAAGTAACATTTAAAAAATCACAGGTGCCAAGAGCTCAGTTTTCAAAGATTGAGAAGGTGTTAGGAATTGCTGCAGATTTTGGGAGCCTTGCCCCTTTGTCTGCCTTTAGACAGGAATTGGTGTTTTTTGTTTCCAGCATCCAGCCTGGAGGACTGGACCCCCCTGGGCTGTGAGGATGATGCCGTGGTGGCAGCGCTGAAGGCTCTGGCAGAGGAGTGTGTCCATGGCAGGGGCTACTGCAGGCAGGTGCTGTGCCTCTATGAGCTGGCCAAGGTGAGCTGGGGCCAGGGCTCACCTCTGGGGCAGCTCTGCTGGGGCTGGGCTGCTGCTCTGGGGGTGTCAGGGGGGCTGGGACTGGGATTTGGGTGCTGGGACTGGGATTTTGGGTGCTGGGACTGGGATTTTGGGTGCTCCTGCAGGAACTGAGCTGATCCGTCGGGAGGTGTCCAGGGTGCTCCGAGTGGGATTTTAGGTGCTCTGACTGGGATTATGGGTGATTCTGGGTGTCCCTGCAGGACCTGGGCTGCTCCTTTGGGGGTGTGCTGTGGCTCAGGGATGCTCTGACTGGGATTTGGGTTATTTTGGATTATTCTGGGTGCTCCTGCAGGACCTGGGCTGCCCCTTCAGGGAGGTGTCAGGGATGCTCTGAGTGGGATTTTGTGGGATGTTGGGTGCTCTGAGTGGGATGTTGGGTGCTCTGAGTGGGATGTTGGGTGCTCTGAGTGGGATTTGGGTTATTTTGGATGACTTGGTGTCCCTGCAGGACCTGGGCTGCCCCTTCGGGGAGGTGTCGGCGCGGGACCCCCGGGAGGTGCTGGGGGCCATCCTGGCGCGGCGGGGGCCGGAGCGGGGCCGCAGGGCCCAGGCCTTCATCAGCTGCCAGGGGCTGTCCCCGGCCACCGTGGCACCCCTGCTGGCACAGCAGGTCACCCAGGAGCTGCTGGCCTCAGCCCAGGGCAGAGGTTGGTGCTGGCTCTGGGATCTGCACAGGGAGAGGGTGGGGACACACCTGGGCTGGGTTTAGGATCTGGGGGTCTCTGTGTCTCCAAAACCCCCTGCTCTCACAGGCTGGGTTTGGCTTTGGGGGGGTCTCTGTGTTCCCAAAACCCCCTGCTCTCACAGGCTGGGTTTGGGATCTGGGGGTTTCTGTGTCCCCAAAACCCCTGCTCTTACTCCCTGAGGGCTCAGCACAGCCAGGGATGTCTGGGCAGCTCTGCTCTGTGAGCAGTTCCTGCTTTATGTCAAGCTCTATACAAATGTTCATTTGTGGTTATTCATGTGCCCAGTGCTGCAGTAGTTAAGGTTGTATTTTATGGAGATAAATTTAATACTGTTTTTAAAAAGGATTTTTTTAACTGTGGTGTTAGCTGCCCCACATTATCTGACTTGGGAGTATCACATGCATTTCCCTGTGTAAAACATGAGAAAAGGTTTTCCCCTTTCTTTTTTCCTTTGGGGAATGAGGAGCAGCTGTGTGGTTGTCCAGTAGAATTTTGTTGGGTTGAGCTGGCACAAAAGTATTTTCTGATGGTTAAATTTAATCAGTAACTTTAGGATTGTCATCCCAGGTCCTCAGCCAGTCTGGGTGATGTCAGATTGTTTGTTAATTAATGATAATTACCAGTTCTCTCCTGCACAATTAGTGGTGACACGATTCTCTCTGGCCACAGGGCAGAAGCAGGTTTGGAACCCTGCAGTGGAGAGCCAGGCCCTGCTGCAGCTTGCCAAGCTGTGCCAGGATCACACCTTGGTTGGGATGCAGCTGCTGGATAAAATCTCCTCTGTGCCCCGTGGGGAGCTGTCCTGCAGTGAGTAAATGGCAAATCCTGCCTGGAGTAACCTGTGTGTAGCTAACCTGCCTTCAGCTCTGCTGCTCATCTCAAATTTCATATTCACTGGGTAGGGCTGAGGTGTGCACAGTAGATAAAGGTGCTGCCTAAGGGTTTATTTTCCAAACAAATTTCAGATCTTTGTGCTAAGCAGGAGGTGGGAAGTGACCTGAGCTGTTGTGGTGGGGCATTGTGACTTTGTTCATGTTCATCACACTTAGAAACTGAGTTTTTCAAACCCAAATGCAAAACTTGTGCCCTTTTTTTTCCAAAAGCAGAGCTGGCAGGCAGTGCAGGGGTGATGTGTTACACATGTGTGTGTCTTCACAGAGAATCATTTCTGTAACTCAGGGGTTTTTTCCTTTAGATTTTTCTCTTTAACTAGAAACCAAGCTATGTTAAACCATGACAATTTGCCAGCTTTTGCTGGAGGAGGCTGGAAGTTCTGTGCTGAGGCAATAATTCACTTCCTCAGCCCTTTCACTGAAATACCAGAATTCTTCTGCTCCTCAGTCACAGAGCTGCTGATCCTGGCCCACAGCTGCTTCAGCCTGACGTGCCACATGGAGGGGATCACACGGGTGCTGCAGGCAGCTCGGCTGCTCACCGAGGAGCACCTGGCTCCCAGGGAGGAGTATGGGCTGCTGGTGAGTGCTGGGGGAGTGCTGGGGGGCTGGAGGTGAGGGCTGGGGGGCTGGAGGTGAGGGCTGGGGGAGTGCTGGGGGGCTGCTGGTGAGTGCTGGGGGTCTGCCCAGGGCTGGGGGTGAGTGCTGGGGGGCTGTGCCTGCCCTGGGTGATTCAGCTGCTGGGGAAATGTGGCTCTGGGTTCTTGGGCATCTTTAATTCGTGCTCTGGAGGAGCTCCTGGAGCCTGGGACGTGCCCAGTGCAATGGTGTCAGTGCTAAAAGCTTCAGTGCTGTTTCTGTGTGATAAAACCGTGCCCTTGCAGCTCACTGTGGTTGGTGCAGGAGCCCCCCATGGCTCAGGGGAAGGTGTGCTGTGCCCTGGCTGCCCTGGCTGCCCTGGCTGCCCTGGCAGGGGCTCCCTGCTGAGGGCCCTGCTGTCCCCAGGTTCGCCTGCTGACAGGCATTGGCAGGTACAATGACATGACCTACATCTTCGAGCTGCTGCACCACAAACAGCACTTCGAGGTGCTCATGAGGAAGAAACTGGACCCGGTAGGAGAGGGGCAAACGTGCAGGGAGCTGTGCATGGAGCTGTGCATGGAGCTGTGCAGGGAGTCATGCAGGGAGCTGTGCAGGGTGGAACTGGCTGAGCATTTCACTTCCTGGGTGCAGGAATCCAGAGTCAGGTTTCACAGAAATAAATTAATGCTCATTAATTTATTCTAATTTTATTTATTCTAATTTATTCTCATTTTAGTTGAACCATTTTTTCCTAATTAGTTCAGGGCTACAAAAGCAGCATTGAAACAAACTAGGCATTGTCAGAGTTTTCAGATCCTGCTTTGCTTTTATTTGTAGTTAAAGTTTCATGGGGGTGGTTAAAAATCATAAATATCCATAGCTTTGCTTAAGTCATATAGAAATGCCACATTTTGACATTTGTATGTCAAGAAATGCACAGTGGGTGGATTTTCACACCTGGTTGAGCGCAGGGGTGAGGCTGCTGTTGGTTTTGGGTGTGATGGTCACTTTTTGGGAGGTGGTGGCTTGTGGAGGGTGCAGGAGGAGGCCAGAGGCTGCTGAGTGTCCTGTGTGCCAGAGTGGGACGCTGAAGGCAGCACTGCTGGACTACACCAAGCGCTGCCGGCCCGGGGACAGCGAGAAGCACAACATGATCGCCCTGTGCTTCAGCATGTGCAGGGAGATCGGCCAGAACCACGAGGCTGCAGCCTGCACCCAGCTGAAACTGATCGAGAGCCGGCCCTGGGGTGAGGGGCAGGGCGGGGCAGGGCGGGGAGGGGAGCGGAGCTGCTGTGTGAGACCTGGGGCTGCTCTGTGTGTGTGTGTGTGTGCCCGTGTGCCCGTCCTGGGGCTGTTCTGGGTCCTGGGGCTGCTCTGTGTGTGTGTGTGACCTAGAGCTGCTCTGTGTTAGTGTCCTGGGGCTGCTCTGTGTGAGACCTGGAGCTGCTCTGTGTGTGAGTGTCCCGGAACTGCTACAGGGACAGACTTGGCACTGGGAGGGAATTTTGTAACTTTGTCACCTTTATAAATAATGGGTTATTCCTTCTTTTTTCCCGTTTCAGAGGAGTCTCTTCAGGATGTTGCAAATTTGAAGAAGCTGCTGCTGAAAGCTCTGACTCTCTTCATTGATGCAGCAGAAAGTTACTCCAAGGTAAAGTGATAATGAAATGGAAATGGAATGACTTGTGGGCAGCACTGGGAGCACATGAGCAGTGGGCTGGGAGAGCACACAGAGCTGCCCAGGGAGGGTGTCTGTATCTCTGCAGCCCAGTAACCCCAGTAACCCCAGTAGCATGGCTGTACCTGAGTGTGCTGTGCTGGCCCCTGCTCAGGCTTTAACCCCTGAGGTTACAGGTGGGTTCCCACTGTCAGAGCAGGAACCATGAGCTTAATTAGCAAGGCTGGAACAAATGAAGTATTTAAACCCAAGTGTGATGATGATGGAAGTGTTTGTGGGAGCAAAGCTTTGTTTAAAGCTCATGGAGTGTGATGGATGTGCAGCTGCAGAGCTCTGAGTCACTGCAGAGCTCCAGGCTGCTCTCAGGGATGTTCCCACTTCCCTGGCAGCTCTCAGGCTCTGTCCCAGTCCCAGGCTCTCTGTCCCAGTCCCAGGCTCTCTTGCAGCTCTCAGGCTCAGTCCCAGTCCCAGGCTCTCTCTTGCAGCTCTCAGGCTCAGTCCCAGTCCCAGGCTCTCTGTCCCAGTCCCAGGCTCTCTTGCAGCTCTCAGGCTCTGTCCCAGTCCCAGGCTCTCTGTCCCAGTCCCAGGCTCTCTTGCAGCTCTCAGGCCCAGTCCCAGTCCCAGGCTCTCTCTTGCAGGACTCGTGTGTGCGGCAGGCGCTGCGCTGCCGCCGCCTGACCCGCCTCATCACGCTGCAGCTGCACTTCCTGGGCTCGGGCCAGAGCACCAGGATCATCAACCTGGGCAGGCAGGAGCTGCCAGGGGCCATCCTGGCTTTGCCCAGGTTCTACCAGGTGAGCTGGGCTCCCTCTGTTGGGGAATGACAGCTGTGGCTGCCCCTGGATCCCTGGCAGTGCCCAAGGCCAGGCTGGGCAGAGCTTGGAGCAGCCGGGGATGGTGGGAGGTGTCCCCGTTCAGGGGCTGAGGAAGGGTGTTCACAGTGCTTTGCTACCCTGTGTTTCACAGCTGTATCTGTTACCTGTGTTTCACAGCTGTACCTGTTACCCTGTGTTTCACAGCTGTACCTGTTACCCTGTGTTTCACAGCTGTATCTGTTACCTGTGTTTCACAGCTGTACCTGTTACCCTGTGTTTCACAGCTGTACCTGTTACCCTGTGTTTCACAGCTGTACCTGTTACCCTGTGTTTCACAGCTGTATCTGTTACCCTGTGTTTCACAGCTGTACCTGTTACCCTGTGTTTCACAGCTGTATCTGTTACCCTGTGTTTCACAGCTGTACATGTTACCCTGTGTTTCACAGCTGTATTTTTTACCCTGTTTCACAGCTGTATTTTTTACCCTGTGTTTTACAGCTGTATTTTTTACCCTGTGTTTCACAGCTGTACATGTTTCCTGTGTTTCACAGCTGTACATGTTTCCCTGTGTTTCACAGCTGTATTTTTTACCTGTGTTTCACAGCTGTACATGTTTCCCTGTGTTTCACAGCTGCTCTCAAGAGCAGCAGCAAGGCAGGGTGGCTCAGAAGGAGAGCCCAGTGCTGAGCTGTGTGTGTGGGATGTTCTGTGCACTCCCTGACCTGCTCCTGTCCCTGTCCCTGTCCCTGTCCCTGCAGGCAGCCATCGTGGCCGAGGCCTACGAGTTCCAGCCAGACTGGGCAGAGGTTCTGTTCCAGCAGGTGATCAGCAGGGGGGATTTCCTGTACCTGGAGGAGTTCAGGCAGCAGCAGCAGCTGAGGCCTGGCCTGTTCGAGGAGGTGGCCAAGAAGTGAGTCAGCTGCTGGGGGAGCTCAGCTTTAAACTCTTCAACTGGTACAGGGCAGGGCTTGTACAAGGGGCTTGAGATGGAATTCCAGAATGGTTTGGGTGGGAAGGGACCTTAAATCCCACCCAGTGCCACCCCTGCCATGGCAGGGACACCTCCCATTGTCCCAGGGGCTCCAGTTTGGCTTTGGGCAGTGCCAGGGATGCAGGGGCAGCTACAGCTGCTCTGGGCACCTGTGCCAGCCCTGCCCACCCTGCCAGGTGGGATTTGTTGGTGGGTTTGGTTCCTGATCCAGCCTTGTCCTTGAGCTGGACAAGGAGGGAGCCCAGGGCTGGGCAGAGCAAATCTTTAAAATGAATCAGAGCAAATAAACAACAGGAGATTCAAGTGTAGGTGTTGAGTACAACCTCTTGTTGAAAATGTCATTCTTGCAGGCCCAGAGCAAGAGTCTCAGGGGCCTGGGGAGGTTCAGTGTCTCAGTTCCATGTGCAAATGTTGCAGGGTCAGACAACACCAGCCCTCTGCTGATGCTGCCCTGAGGAACCTGAAGAGGTTCCTCAGCCACTGTGAGGACATCTACACCTACTACAGGCTGGCCTACGAGCACAAGTTCTATGATGTGGTGAACTCCCTGCTGAAGGACCCTCAGACTGGCTGCTGCCTCAATGACCTCCTATCCTGCTGAATTCCTGCTGAATTCCAGCCCAGCACAGACTGCAGGCTCAGTGCTGATCAACACAGATTTTATCAATGACCTGCTCACAGGGCTCTGCTGCTCTGCAGAAATTACTCCAGAAGACTGGACAGGATTGTAAGTATTTAAAATGCTGAGATTGTGGTAACCTAAAATTGTGCTTTGTATAATAAATCTTATTGTTTATAAATTACTTGAGTCACCAGCAAACACTGACTGGCACAGGTAGGGGTGAAGCAGAGATCCAGCAGCCCTTTAAATCAGGGGCAAAGGGAGGGAGCACTCCAGGAATTGTCTCCAGAGAGGCTGAAACAAATGTGCAGAACATCCAAGGGAGTTGAATAAGCAGAATCAGTGAAGGTTTCAGGTACAAAGTAGAATAATGTGTTCTGTGAGTCCAGTCTCATTTCCACAGCTTTAAACAGCACATTCCTAATTCTGCTGTTTTGGAGTAAAAGAAATAATTAAGTGTAAATGTATTTTTACAGTTATTAAATACAAATTCCTGTCCAGGCCCAAGCCATGGGCACACCACCAGCACAGCTCAGCTCTGCAACTCTCCCTCTTCAGGTGTTTTTCCTGTCAGGCCCCAAAAGAACTGCTCCCTGGTGAAGTCCTCAATAGTGATTTTTATTAAATTAGTTGCTTTATAAAACATTGCAGATGTTGTAATTGTTAACATAACAATTTGCCCAACTGTAGGAACTGCTGCAGTTTGCTAAGCAAGTTTGGTTTTTAATGAAAGAAAACGGCTGAGTTGTGAGAGACCCACCACAACCCAGGAGAGCCCCAAGGAATTGTGTGGTTTGGTTTTTTCTTTTACACTTAACCCCTTAATTAACTGTTAAAGAACACCCAACCCAGAGAGCTGCATTAGTAGAAATTTAAATGAATGGAACTGAACTTCATCCTCGAGACACAAGTGGGTTTTTTGCCTTGCTCTGCCCCAGCAGGTGCTGCTCAGGTGTCAGGCTCTGCAGCAGTGGCTGTCCCAGGGGCCAGGCTCCCAGGTGCAGGATTCCACACTGAAGTTAGCAGTTCCCTTCCCAAAACACTGAAATCCTCAAGCTTGAACTCAAGACAAAGCGACTGGAACTCTACGTGCACACCCTGCCCTTGCTGCAAACTGCTCGTGCTCAGCCCTGGCCCTGCAGCAGGGACAGTTAAGGCCATGTCATGGAGCTGTGCTGGTTATAATCCTTCACCTTGTTCCAATTCCTTCCCAATTGAGTGGCTGTTGCTGTGAATAGCAGCAGTGCCCAGCAGCAGAATTTTGGGGTTTAACTGCAATTCCCAGACCTTTTCCATTCCACCCCGGCCGGAGCTTCCGCCCGGCCCCGGCACCTCCAGCCCCCAGCACACAGATACTGCAATTCTGATTGTAGCATTTGGCAGAATTTAGAGGAAGAAAGGTTGTGCTACATGTTTAAGGGATTATGGGCAACAGAAAGACAACAGGAGGGAGATAAATGTCACATGAAGTCTTCAAAGTCTTGCACGTACTCGCCGTCGTAGCCGCCGTAGTCGGCCAGGTCGTCTTTCATGGTCGCCTTCAGCCCCCCGCCAGGCACAACTCCTTTTTTCTTCTTTTTGGCTTTATTCTGGGCCAAAGGAGGAGGATGGTTATTTGGGCCCAGGGCTGTGTCATTACCCAGCACTGAAGGTGGCCCTGCCATGTTTCCACCCCACAGGAGGAAAGCTGGGACAGCCCCAGGTGTCCTCATATCCCTGCACCTGCCCCCCTTTGCCTTCCATCCTATTTCCCAACAAATAACTAATAAGTGCAGGGGAGCCCCAAGCAGGAACAGCCCCAGTCTTACCTTCTCTTGTTTTTGTTTTTCACTGCATAATACTGTCAGAGTATTTGTGATCTTTTTCAAATCATCCACCTCCACTGCATCAGGGAAAAAAAAGATTCCTTATCAGTGTTGTTCTTATAAGGCAGTTAAATAACATCCACAGTCTCTAAAACTAGAAATGAGCATTGGTGTAACTATGGGCAATTACTTGATTTAAACCAGCAGAACACAGAGTGGGTGGTTCTGGTCCTTACAATCCCAACAAGGATTCCAGCTGGTTCCTTGGAAGCCTGAGTGTTTTAAAAGGTAAAACTTGCAAATAAAGTTACTGAACACAAGATTCTTACTGAGACAGCTGAACAGTAAAATATGGAGGCAGTAAAATGCAGGAAAATGTATCAAAAGGAGCACAGGCTTAACAAGAAATGATGTTTATCAATCAGAGGCTGGAGTCCCTCCTGTGAGGAGCCCTGGAATCCCTCGGAGATGGAAGCTGCCAGCTGGGATGATGGATGGGCCCAGCTCTGCCTGGGATTGAGTTACCCCTCTCTGAAGGACAACTGTACAGGACAGGGAACCATCCCAGCTCTGCTCCAGCCACCAGGGCACTGGGAAAAGGAGTTTCAATTACTTCATCTCTCTATAGTTACACGCTGAATTCCAGAACAGTTAATCTGCACTTCCAGAATTACATGAACTCCATTCTGTAACAGTTTCCCTCCAAATGAGGTACTCAGATTATCTGCCTCAGAGAATTTATCTTAGTATTATTAATTTAGAAATGGCCTCAAGAAAAACAAGCAGGGTTTAGCTCAGCATAAAACCTGACACTTTTTAGCTGTCTCTAACCAAGGTGCAGACAGGAGAGGGAACAGAGTGAGGTCAGTGCTCCATGTGGCAGGCAGCAGCAGAGCCCTGTGAGCAGGTCCCAGCAGGGCTGGCACTCACAGGAGATGCAGACGTCCCGCAGCAGCGCCTCCAGGAACCCGGCGTAGTGCAAGGACTTCTCGTACTGCGTGATCTTCTCCTTCAGCAGCTTCCCGAACTCCGTGAACTCATCTTTGGAACAGGGGTTCATGGCATCTATTCCACTAGTGCTATTTACACCTGCAGGGACAGCCAGGGCTGCTACAGACATCTGCAGAGTGAGCCCTGAAGGGAGCTCTGCTCCCCCCACAGCCCTGGCCTTACAGGCAGCAATGAAAGTTTCATGCCAAACTCAGTAATTCCACAGAATCCCTCAATGGTCTGGCTTGGAAGGGACCTTGAAGCCCATCCAGTGCCACCTTGTCAGGGCAGGGACACCTCCCACTGTCCCAGGCTGCTCCAAGTCCATCCAACCTTCCAGGGATCCAGGGGCTGCCACAGCTGCTCTGGGCACCCCCTCAGAAGGAACAATTCCTTCCCAATATCCCACCCAACACTGCCCTTTGTCAGTGGAAAGCCATTCCCCCTTGTTCTGTCACTCCACACCCTTGTCCCAAGTCTCTGTCCAACAATTTCTGAAGCTGAGTCAAACCCAGTAATTTGACCCAGCTATTCCTGTTCTCTGGACAACCTGCACCAGGAAGCCCCTTTTCCCAAATAAACATTCCTGCCTCACCCTCCTGAGTGCAGAAGCCAGCAGGTTCTTTGCAGCTGTACCCAGTGCACACCCCCAAGCACTGTGCTCTGTGACAACTCAGTGAGCACAAGCTGCCCTGAGCAAGGAGCTGAATCATTCACCAAATGCTGCTGTGCATCAGCATCTCTGCTCCTTCTTTGTTCTCAGTGCCACAAGCTCTGGGTGCTGAGAGCCAAGCCCTGCTCCTGCTCTGTGCTCTGCAGGGTCCCAGGTTTTATTTGTTAATTTCTTTATTTCCTGCTTTAACTCACCGAAGGTTTCCTTTGCCAGCTCCAGGTCTGACTCCTCTTGTAACTTCTTTAGCCGTAGTTTGTCTGCCAACTGTTCTTCTGGTGTGAGCTCCTTCTGCTCCTCAGGTGCCTCTAACTGCAGGAAAAACACACAGGGACAGGTGGCACCTTACAGACACCTGAACCCACTGCTGCCTCACTCAGGGCCCTGGAAAACCTGCAACCCCCTCCCTGCAGCCTCAAGGAATTGTTCATCTCACAAGGAATGGGAACAAACAGCAAACTCCCACTGCTGCCTGTTCCATCACACAAAGGAACTGGGTAACGCTGATCCAGTCACTGCTTAAATCATGAGAGAATTAAAGCTCCCAGCCCCAGACAGGATCATGTACAAGACCAAGTTTGGTTTATCAGATGAATCAAGACCTCTTCAGATCCTGCTCAACCTCCAAAAAACAAAACCAAACCCACCCTCTGAATTTTATGTGACCCAGAAGAAATGAGGACTTACCCTTTTTTTAAGCTCCTCTTGCTTTTTCTTCTGTAGCTTTTCTTTTTCTTTGATTTTTTCTGCTATTTTCTTTTTTTCCGAAACTTTCGGTTCTGTGAAAGGTGGAATAACAAACACAGCTCTCAGAACTCTGATGATTTTTTCCCCCCCACAACCACAGAAATACTGGAAGCCACTGAGCACAGAGTTAAAGACATTTCTGTCAAAGGTTTGACTCTCAGACACGACCAGAGTCTGATCCCTTGCTGGCACTGAGCCAGGGGTTACCTTAAATCTCACCTTGTTTTACCTCTGTCTCCTTCACCTCCTCCTCTTCCTCCTCATCATCCCAGTTATCCTGCAAAACAGCCAAGGTTCTTTCAGAGGCAGCTGTCAGCTCCTGCACTGCCCACAGAGCCCCAGCCTGGTGTCAGGGAGGGAGCCATGGGAGCTGTCCCAAGGCAGGTGTTGGTCAAACACCAGCTTGGGTCAGAAATGGCAGCAGCCAAACACACCCACAGGAACATGGCTCCTTCTCATTTCTGGCATGGTGAACATCACTGAAAGCACGTTAGAGCAGCACCAGGGCCCTGTCCTGTGCTGGGACAAGCACTCCCTGCTGCAGGGATTTTTTTTTTTTCAGGATGTGCTGACCCAAGCAAGGAGACACCTGAGTCCATCCCAGCTCAGCTGGATAATTGGCACTTGCAGGGGACTCGGCTTCCCTTCCACATTCCACCAGGCTGACTTCAATCTGGAGCAGCATTATTTCAGCTCACATCTAATTAAGTTTGTTACACCCACTGCTTAAATAGCTGCACTCAGCACTGAGGAGCTGGCCAGGCTGGGGAACAGATGCAAACTGCAGAGGAAGGGCAGGCAGGCCTGAGGGATCCATCCTGCCACTGGCACATCTGGGAGATGCACAGAGGGCAAGGACTGCAGCCAGGAGACGTGCCCTGACCCCATCCTGCCAGCCAGGCCTGGGTTGGGAACCCAGGGAATTCCAAATCCTGGATTGTAAACCCAAGGGATACCAACTCCTGCCAGCCAGGCCTGGTTCATAAACCCAGGGAATTCAAATCCTGGTTTAGAAACCATGGGAATACCAAGTCCTGCCAGCCTTGCCTGGATTATAAACCCAGGGAATTCCAAATCCTGACAGCCAGGCCTGGATTAGAAACCCAGAGAATACCAACTCCTGCCAGCCAGGCCTGGTTTATAAACATAGGGAATTCAAATCCTGGTTTATAACCCCAGGGAATTCCAAGTCCTGCCAGCCAGGCCTGGTTTATAACCCCAGGGAGCTCTCCTGCAGGAAGAGCCAGTGCCCTGTGCTGTGTCCTTGCAGTGATACAGTAATTCCCAGAGAAGATCTTTATTCCCAGTATTCCAACACTGTTTCTGTGTCCCTGAGGGCTCTGAGCAGCCCGGGGGAGGTGGAGCAGGGAGCAGGCATTGCCTGAGTCAATAGATGAACATTCCCTGGCAGCAGGCCTGACCTCTGTGTGCTGGGGAACACTCACAGCACTTCTCTTACCAAAGGTGCTAATTTTAAACCTGGGAAGTTGATGTTTCCCAAATTAACAGTTACTGCAAGTTCATTACTAAAAAACCTTCCAAAACACAGATCTGCAGACACAAAGCACATTCCAAAATGTGAGTGCCTTAAGAAAGCCATGGGCAGAAAACACTTGTGCTGCTGCTTTAGACCACGTCATTTCCTTCAAGTGGGGATTTCCCCAGAGGGACCCAGAGCCTGAGCAGGGGCCTTTGGGAACCTGGCAGGAAGAGCAAACCAAAGGAAAATAAACCCAACTAAAACACCTTGCTTTGCTGGATCCTCTCTAGATGCAGCTCTGGCACTAAATCCATAATCCCTTGGAAATAGTGAAGCAGCTGCATCCTCACTGTAAGATGGAAAAGTCTCCCCAGTGCCAGAGGGCAGGGCTGGATGTGATCCTGGGAAGGGATTGTGGGGAGGGGCTGGGATGGCATTCCCAGAGCACCCCAGATCCCTGGAAGTGGCCAAGGCCAGGCTGGGCAGGGCTTGGAGCAGGGGAAGTGTCCCTGCCATGGCAGGGGTGGCAGTGGTGGCTTTAAGGTCCCTCCCAACCCAAACCAGGCTGGGATTCCATGTGGGGAGTATTTTCCTTTATTAAACAGGCAGAGAGCCCTCAGGTGTCTCCAGGAGAACCACTGTAGGCCAGTTCTCCTGCACACATCTCATCAGCAGGAAAGCTTCCCACCTTCTGAGGAAGGAGCAAAAGCAAATGTCACAGACAGTGTGAGCTCCAGCTGTCTGTACACAGCTGTCACACAGGTGTCACCCACACACACACCTGTGTCACACACACACTGTCCACCCTCATTCCCAGAGCCTGGAGCTGCTGCTCACACACCTGTCCTTACACCTGTCCTTGTCCTGCTGCTCTAAAGGGACACCTGGGACACTGGGCTGTGGCTAGTACTGAATTTAAGAAGGAAAATTACACACAGAATCACAGAAATTCAGTAACTTTAGGGTTTTTAAGAGAAGATGAACTACTTTTTGTGTACTGTTTATGGGAAGAACTCCACCTGAGCCACAAGAAAAACTCCAGGTGTTTTTCAGAGATTCTGGTAACAGTGTTCTCAAAACCAACCCTGATCCTCCCCCGGTGTTACAATGTCCCAGGGCTGGAGGAAACAAAAAGGTCTTTTTTTCTCTGCCTTGCTGTACTTGCAGAATCCCGGGATGGTTTGGGAGGGGAGGGAGCTCAGAGACCCCCAGAGCCAGATGTGTCTGGGCATGGAAACTTCCACCAGCCCAGGCTGCTCCAAGCCCCGTCCAACCTGGCCTTGAACCTGTCTGGCGTGTTCCTGGTGCATTCCCTGGCATCCCTCTGCATTATCCACAGAGCAGGGAGGTTTCTGTGGCACCAGCACCCTGCCAAGGGCAGCTGGAGCCCAGCAGGAGCACAGGCCTTGGAGGGAGCTCTGCCTTCAGAAGCAGCAGGAATAATCAGCCACACGTTTGATTCCCATTCCTGGGCAGACACCACGCTGAAACACGGCAAAATCCCACCTCGTGGTGAGTGGAGAAGCAGCAAGATCAGGTGGAAAGACGTGCTGGTAGAGCACAGAAGTTTCTGGTCAGCAGCAGAAGCACCAACACAGCACTGCCGTCATTAAACCCGTCCTGACACCTCACCCAGCGCTCCTCACTCCCAGCTAAGGGCCCGAAAAGCTGCAGAAAGCGAGGGGAGAGCGCCCTGGGAAGCAGCTGGAAAGCAGCAGGTGGATCCCTCAGAGAGCAAGAGGCGCCGCTTCAACAGCGGCTGTCCGACCCTTCCTGCGCCGCCAGGGCCGAGGCAGCGGCGGCTCCGGGCACGGACGGCTCGGGCTGTCCTGGCATTTGGATTTGTCACCGAGCCCGGAGTCCCGGCGGTGTCCGGAGCCCCCAGCACTGCCCGGAGCTCTTTGGGTTCCGGAGCCCCCGCACTGTCCGGAGCCCTCGCGACTGTCCGGAGCCCTCGGGGTTCCGGAGCCCCCCACTCTGTCCGGATCCCCGCTCTGTCCGGAGCCCCCAGCACTGCCCGGAGCCCCCGCTCTGCCCGGAGCTCTCGCACTGCCCGGAGCCCCCGCTCTGTCCGGAGCCCCAGCCCTGCCCGGAGCCCCCGCACTGTCCGGAGCCCCCGCTCTGTCCGGAGCTCTCGCACTGCCCGGAGCTCTCGCTCTGTCCGGAGCCCCCGCTCTGTCCGGAGCCCCCAGCACTGCCCGGAGCCCCAGCACTGTCCGGAGCCCCCGCTCTGTCCGGAGCTCTCGCACTGTCCGGATCCCCGCGGTGTCCGGCCCGGCGCCGCCTGCCCAGGCCCGAGCCCGGATCCCGTCACCCGCCGGCCCGCGGGCCCCTCGCCCCCGGCCCAGCCCGGCCCCGCACTCGCTGCCACACGGCACCGCCCGCCCGCCCCCGGCCCGGGCCCGCCCGGCCGCACCTTCACGTCGTCCTCCTCATCCTCGCCGGCCCAGCGGTCTCCGGCCACCCCCGGCACCAGCCGCTTCGCCACCGGCTCCACCACCTCGAAGCTGTCGGCGTCTGTGGGGAGAGGAGCGCGGTGAGCGGTGAGGGGCGGCAGCGGCGCTCAGGCCCCGCTCGGCCCGGGCCCCGCCGCACCCACCCCACGAGTCCGCCGCCTCCGCCGCCATCTTGCCCCGACCGCGGCCGCCGGGCAGCGCCGCGCGGGGCACGCCGGGACGGCGGCGGACTGACCCCGCCCCGCCCCCGGGCACGCCCCCGAGGGGCGGGGCCTGAGCGCCGCGCGGGAACGGGCGGGATCGGGAATGGGAACCGGATCGGGATCGGGATCGGGATCGGGAACGGGATCGGGAACCGGAACGGGGATCGGGAACGGGATCGGGAACCGGAACAGGGAACGGGAACGGGGATCGGGAACGGGAACGGGAACGGGAACGGGAACGGGAACGGGATCGGGAATGGGATCGGGAACCGGGAACGGGAACGGGGAACGGGATCGGGAACGGGATCGGGAACGCACAGCCGGAACGGGAACGGGATCGGGAACGGGAACGGGATCGGGAACCGGAACGGGAACGGGAACGGGATCGGGAATGGGAACCGGAACGGGAACGGGATCGGGAATGGGATAGGGAACGGGATAGGGAACGGGAACGGGGCGGGATGGGGAACGGGAACGGGAACGGGATCGGGAACGGGAACGGGATAGGGAACGGGGCGGGATGGGGAACGGGAACGGGATCGGGAACGGGATCGGGAACGGGATCGGGACCGGCTCCGCTCCCCCGCGCAGTCCCGGCTCTGTCCCGGGGCCGCGCCCGCTCGGCGCTATCGCGGGGCCGCAGCCGCGGGAGCCGCCCCGGCCCGGCGGGACCGGGAGGGGATGGAGCGGGACAGAGGGACCGGCCCGGGATGGGATGGGATGGGATGGGATGGGATGGGATGGGATGGGATGGGATGGGATGGGATGGGATCGCCGGGGCCCGGCCCGGGATGCAGCGGGGAGGGGCGGAGGGCCCGGCCGGTTCCACACCGCGGTGCGAGGTTCCCCGTGTGTCCTGCAACATCCAAAGCTGGAATTGTTCATTTCCTCAGCGCCAGTTCCCAGTTCCTGCGAGAATCCCAGTAAGTGGAAAAGGAGGATAGATTTTTGTCTGGAGACAATAAATTTAGAACGTGTCTTTCATAAAACAAATGAACGATCTCTATATATGCCTGTAAAAATCACACAAGTGGCAAAGAAAAAAAAAATAAAATATACAGACTTCCAAATTTATCATCCTTTTCCTGTTCCTCTCCATTTACCAGACAATATAAATAATAACAGAGCTAAATCCACGGATCAAACAATGTCACAAGTTAAATCCTTGCCAAGTCTACACAGGTTCACAGGCTCAGGGTCCTGTGGGGATAATCACAAAATTGCCAGGAATTGCGCAGTAATTTGGAATATGTTAATATTGGAATATGTAATTTGGAATTCTAAGGATTTACACAGAACATTTAAATTTCTCCTTGACAGCAAAACACAGACACGATTTCTTCCACTTCAAGGCTGAAAACTGACAGGAGCAATGTCGTGACTTACAGAAAACCGAGGCTCGGTGAAGGATGACATCAGCTAAAAATCATAAAAACAGAATCCAGAGCGTAAGCTTTTAATGAAACCTTTGTGCTTCTGTGGGCTAGAAATGATTGCAGGAACAGAAATCCACAGCACAGGGCTGCTCTGCCCGTGTTTTACAGTCGGCCCCGTCAGTACAAAGACATTTCTGCGAGTGACAGAACAAAACCTCCTCCTGCTCCTGCTCTGCTCTCCTCGGTGCTGCGATGTCGGCAGTGCTGGGAAGGGGCCGATGCCGTGCAGAGTTTTTGGGACCCTCCCGAGTTTGGGTTCCACATCCCAGCGCTGTTCCCGAGCCCGGCCCGGCTCCTCCTCGCCGCGACGCCTCCGCTGACACCTCGGGAGGTTCGGGAGATTCCCAGCCCAGCCTGGGAGATGTGAGTGAGCTCCAGCACAGAGTCCAAAAGCACCAAGGGGATCGTTGAGGGCTCTGGAAATGGATGTGGTGCTTCCCACAAAGCAGGAGCTGATCCTGTGCTCCACGCTCACACCTGGCTGAGCCTCCCCCGGGGCGATTCTGGGGACACAGCCCGAGCCAGGAGCACGGAACAGGGAACTCCCCCTCGAGGTGAACAGACAGAAATAAAACCTGTGATGAAAACTCAGCTCCACACAAGGTTTGCAGGAGGGGTAAGCACCAGGCTGGCAGCACAGGAAAATAAGAATATTTAATGTGTTTGCTAAGCAATCTGTCAGTCCATAGGGCACCGTGCAGAGCTGCCTCCCCTTGTTCCATTCAGGTTTCCCTCGAGGATCTGACAGCCCCAGCTGGGAAGTGCAGCTGCCTTGGGTCTCCTCAGCTCCAGGAGCACTTTTGGGATGGCTGGAGCCACGGAGGAGCTGGGGACAAGGAGTTCATTCAACAGCTGAACATCCCATCCCAGCTGGAAAAGGCCAAGGGCTAAAACATCCCGGCAGGTCCGTGGGTGCCACAGCAGCTCTGTGATGTGGAGAAATGGGGGGAGCCCCCACTGGGCAACTGAACCCCTCAGAGTGAGAGTTCCAGGAGAGGAATGGCTGAGTCCATCCACGTCTCCATCAGCTGCCCAGGGACAGCTGCACCAAGCAGATGGAAAGGAAATGTTCTGTACATTTTATTTCAATAAAGACATAAGACAAACAGCGTAAAGATGCCCAGATGCCCTAAAGATAAATACATTTAAAAGATTCTCATTAAAATGAATCTGTAGTATTTCTTTCCTGCAAGCAAAATACCTTTCTTTAAATACAAAAAAAATCAGTATTCTGAATTGCAAATGTTTTCACTTTTTTTGCAGAAAATCTGCCATGATGGTTTTGTTTTTAATGAATAAGGATTTTCCACAAAACAGGCTTGCTCTACATGCTAAGTTTTAACAGTTCAGTGACACCATGTGCTAGCTACATACACAACAGATAATATAGTAAGAAAACACTCAACCTGATGAAAAGTTAAAATCTTCATTAATACACTGGAAAAAGTTGACATAACTCATGCCTTTTAAAATCAAAAATACAAAAATTAAATGTTTTGCTAAAAAGATTTTCCTTATTTTAAGGACTCATTTGAAAATGAAGCTGCATGTAATTTGTACAATAAAATTGTACAAGTAAACAGGTAATATACATAAAAAATTAATTGACATACTTCTCAATTATCAGCTGTCCACCTTTAATTTCCAATACTGTACTTTCTTATCAAGCATACAAAATAGCAAACTTCTCTTTAGAAAAAGTGCCGTTCTGTGACATCTTTTACACAAAACCAGTCCGAGCCTGGGGCGTGGCCATGCAGTCGAGAGGCAAAGCTTCCCTGACTGGAACAGATCCTCCCTTCCAGGAGCAGCAGTGGGAAAAGGGGATTCCCCAGCTGTAAAAATCCCAGCTGAGCGCTGGAGCCACGGCAGGCTGGGCTGTTCCCTGGACACCAGGGGCTGCTGGCAGCAGGAGTGTCACAGGAGCCCCAGCTGGGGGTGAGGTATTCCTTGTCCATCGTGGTGCCACTGCCAGCTGTGCTCTGTCCAGGGGACGTGCCATGGTTCAGGATATTCCCAGTATCAGTCATTCTTATCTAGCCAGTCTCTTGATTTTTTTGAAAAGGTTTTTCGACTACAGTAGAATATTACAGAAAGAAAATATAAATGCAGGGTTGGGGTTGGGTTTTTTTTTTGTTGGTTTTTTGTTTTTTTTTTCTTTCTAAATGAAACTTACGTGGGCTAAAACTAGAGAATATTTTTAAACAAATATACAGGATGCAGGCAGACAAAGCAGGGAAACGGCCAGCCAACTGTTTAATAAAAAACTAACAAAATTTGGCTATTTCCAGAAAAACTATGAAGCGCCTCAACTAAAAGGAATGCATAATGAAATTCTAATCTAATACAGGTCAAAAATGTAAAAAGGTTATAAACCTTAACAGGAAAAATAAAACAACTTTTACTGGCCATTCCTGTTGAAATGAGAATCTTAAAAGTAACAGAAAAGTGGCTACAAACCCACTTAGAGCACCGAACAGAGAGAAAATCCGAGTCCGTTTTCAATCTCTGTTGTATCATAAAATCCTGTGTTTCTACAGGTCAAACTGCTGGTGGCAGAAACAGAATTTTCTTTATAAACTGCAGATGTCCTGTACATAAAAAAATTTCCTTGGAGTTGCACTAGTTCTAAAGACTTTTCTGTTCTAGCCTCCCTACTGGATTGTACTGATGGCGGCAACCTCGGGTGTAGAAAGTCTCTTCCTGTAACCCTTGATCAGTGTTGGGCACCAAAGATAAGAAAAGCAAGACGGGGTACAAAAATGCAAAATTTCAACAGTAATGGCAATGTTTGTATTAGTCCAACAGGGTCCTGCATTTCCTCCCCTCGGCAGTGAGAGCTTTAATCAGGGGGTAGCAAATCATGCAAACGAAATCTGTCTCTGATGTGAGGCCGGACGTCTTCGTTCTGTGGGGAAAGGGCAGGTTAGGAGAGCAGCCAGACCCCAACTAACACCCCAGAACAGAAACCAAATCAATAATGGGCAGGTTAGGAGAGCAGCCAGACCCCCAGCTAACACCCCAGAACAGAAACCAAATCAATAATGGGCAGGTTAGGAGAGCAGCCAGACCCCCAGCTAACACCCCAGAACAGAAACCAAACCAAACCAATAAAGGGCAGGTTAGGAGAGCAGCCAGACCCCCAACTAACACCCAGAACAGAAACCAAATCAATAATGGACAGGTTAGGAGAGCAGCCAGACCCCCCTGCAGCAGTAACACCCCAGAACAGAAACCAAACCAATAAAGGACAGGTTAGGAGAGCAGCCAGACCCCAGCTAACACCCCAGAACAGAAACCAAATCAATAATGGACAGGTTAGGAGAGCAGCCAGAACCCAGCTAACACCCCAGAACAGAAACCAAATCAATAATGGGCAGGTTAGGAGAGCAGCCAGAACCCCCTGCAGCAGTAACACCCCAGAACAGAAACCAAACCAATAAAGGACAGGTTAGGAGAGCAGCCAGACCCCCAACTAACACCCCAGAACAAACAGAAACCAAACCAATAATGGGCAGGTTCTGGAGATGAACAGCCAGAACCCCCTGCAGCAGTAACACCCCTCTTTGACCAGAACAAACAGAAACCAAGCCAATAATGGGCAGGTTCAGGAGATGAACAGCCAGAACCCCCTGCAGGGCTCCCCATCTAACACCCCTCCTTGACCAGAACAAACAGAAACCACCAGCTGTGCCATTCCAGAGACTCACAGCAATAATTCCATAGATTCCCCACAGTTCAGGAGGGATTTATTGGCCTTTTAGGAATAAAGACACAGCACAGCAGCAACAGGCACTGTGGCATCCAAATGCTGAGAGATTCCCAATTTCCTTGTGATGTCACAGTCCCACAGCCCTGCATCCTCAGCACTGCCAGCAGTGACAAATCCCCTTTTGCTGTGTGAACACGTCCCTGGATCTTCACCAGCCTCCATCTCAATGACTCAGAAACCCTTAACAATAGCTGAAAGCATTAAAGGAACTCACTGACAGTTTTGGGAAAAGCCAAGAAAGCAAACACTCACCAGCTCTACGAGTTTCTCCAGAAATGGAATCAACTTTAGGAGTTCATTATCATTTTTATCCATGAACCAGCTTTCTATAGGAATTCCATTGGAAAGCTGAAGTTAAAATACGAAAAAAAATCATAAACACACGATTAATACTTAATTTATCTACAAATATGCCCTGTGAAACAGCATTTGGGGGAAAAATGTTTCCAAGTTTCAGACTCCTGGGTATTTTCCCCCAGGTTGGTTTGCAAACTTCAGCACCCTGTTCAAAGCTCAAAGCCCTGAGCTCACCTAGGAATGAAATGCAAGTGTGGGGTTCCCAACAGGTGTCCCTGCCCCAGCCCCTCACCTGGTAAGCAAAGGCTTGTGGTGAGTTGTCAATGATGATGGTTTTGGAGAGGTCTCTGCCCAGGATGTTGAGATCCTTGATGTAGTTCCCCTGGACACACACACAGTGCTCACGGAACAGTCGGTGCCTGCCATGGAGGGAACCATCAGTGAGAGCAGGGCAGCACCAGAGCAGCTCTGTGAGTTACCCCAGCCCTGTCCTCTGCTGCTCTGCCAGGGAAGGGACTGTGCCCCTCCTGCTCTGCCCAGCTCAGCTGGGTTTGCACTAACCCAGCTCTGGGTGGGGTTTGTATTTACTCAGGCTTTTCTTCCTGACCCCTCTCACAGACAGGCCAAGAAGGGACCCCAAGGATCTGCCAGGCCAGGTGCTGCTCAGAGCCATTTACTGGGGTTTATTGTCCCTTTATTCTGTCCCAGCCCTCTCAGAATGGGGCCCCTGTGCCACCTCCTGCCAGGACACCGAGTGTCACAAGGAGTGTTTCCTCTCTGCTACACCTGCTGCCAATTAACCCACTGCAGGTGTTACACCTAAAAAACCAACCTTGGGGCCACAACACCCCATCAGCTCCTTCCCTGCCCATCACCTGCTCCTGTGTAACTCATGACAGAACTGGATGGATTGGCTGACTGGGAACCAGCAGGGATGAAACTCCCATTTCATGGCAATCCACAGAATTATAAAAGGTGAGGAGGCAGATTTGGGGTTCCCAGCCCCTTGCCTGCATGTTTAAGTGGAGCTGTGCCTAATTCCAGGCAGGAGCTGAGCTCCCAACGTTGCCATGGAGGGAAATGAGCTGCTGCATTTAAATATAGAGTGTGAGTCACACGTGTGGGGCCTGACAGCACCTGGGGCTGAGCCAGCCCAGCCCCACTGAGCCCAGCCCCACTGAGCCCAGCCCAGCCCTACAGAGCCCAGCCCCACTGAGCCCAGCCCCACTGAGCCCAGCCCAGCCCAGCCCAGCCCCACTGAGCCCAGCCCCACTGAGCCCAGCCCCACTGAGCCCAGCCCAGCCCAGCTCAGCCCAGCCCCACTGAGCCCAGAGCAGCCCCACTAAGCCCAGCCCAGCCCCACAGAGCCCGGCCCAGCCCAGCCCAGCCCAGCCCAGCCCCACTGAGCCCAGCCCAGCCCCACTGAGCCCAGCCCCACTGAGCCAGCCCAGCCCAGCCCAGCCCCACTGAGCCCAGCCCAGCTGGCCCTGCCCTGCAGGAGCCCTGCCTGCTCAGAGAGGTGTCTGCAGGTGTGACACAGCCCCACACCCTGTCCTGCCCCATCCTCTGGGCTGTCACAGCTCTGGGGGGGTTCCCTGCCCTGGGACACCCACACAGGGGAAACCCCTGAGCAAAGTCAGTTTGGGTCCAGCACTGGCAGGTACAGCCCCTCTGGCAGGTGAGAGTGACAATCTCACCCCTGCCATTTCCTCCTGCCCTAAGGAGCTGGAACAGCCAAACAGTTCCCAGAAATGAAAAACCAAACCAGCCCTAACAGAAAACCAACAGACAAATGATTTTGTGACTGAATGGGAATTAAAAGCATGCTGAGTGTAAAAGCTGCACAAATCACAATTTGTAATGAATAAAATTGAATAGTTTAGAAGTAATCAGGTACTCATTTCATCTCCTTTATTTGCAGTGTGTATTCCAAAGCACATTTGTGATCCCCAAGAGGTCATTTCCCACTAGCCAACCTAACAGAGACTGAGCAGGGACAGGTGCTGGCCTGGGGTTATTTTATCCCAAGGCACCAATTCCATCACTGCAGTGCATTTTTCTCCCTCTCTCAGGCCAGGCAGAGCCCCAGGGGGTCAGCCAGGAGCCAGTGGCAGCCCTGGGCAGGGCTGCTCGTGCCACTGCTGGGTTTTACCTGACCAGCTGCTTTTTGGGGTCCAGGATGTTCAGCAACTTGTCTGCATACACCTTCTTAGAAGCAGTAAACAGAATGATCTGGGGATTGGAGAGGAAAAAGTCACCACTGGAGCTACAGGTGGGTAAGTTTGAGAGTGGAATTCAGGGGTGGGGTGTGACAGTTTTACCTCATAGATCTGAGACATCCTCTCCAGGAACTCTCGGAAGAACGGCCGTAGCCTGACGTACACCTGCAGCACAGAGGGGCTTCAGCTCAAACATCCCTGTCCTGCAGCAGCATCCCTGCAGCCAACAACCCTGTCCTGCAGCCCCAAACACTGCCTGTCCTGCAGCAACATCCCTGCAGCAACATCCCTGCAGCAACATCCCTGCACCAAACACTCCCTGCAGCCAACAACCCTGTCCTGCAGCCCCAAACACTCCCTGTCCTGCAGCAACATCCCTGCAGCAACATCCCTGCAGCAACATCCCTGCACCAAACACTCCCTGCAGCCAACAACCCTGTCCTGCAGCCTCAAACATTCCCTGTCCTGCAGCAACATCCCTGCACCAAACATTCCCTGCAGCCAACAACCCTGTCCTGCAGCCTCAAACACTCCCTGTCCTGCAGCAACATCCCTGCAGCAACATTCCCTGCAGCAACATTCCCTGCAGCAACATCCCTGCAGTCCTCACCAAACATTCCCTGTCCCCCTGGAGCAAACATCCCTGTCCTGCACCAAACATTCCCTGCAGCCAACATCCCTGCAGCAACATTCCCTGCAGCAACATCCCTGCAGTCCTCACCAAACATTCCCTGTCCCCCTGGAGCAAACATCCCTGTCCTGCACCAAACATTCCCTGCAGCCAACATCCCTGCAGCAACATTCCCTGCAGCAACATCCCTGCAGCCCTCACCAAACATTCCCTGTCCCCCTGGAGCAAACATCCCTGTCCTGCACCAAACATTCCCTGCAGCCAACATCCCTGCAGCAACATTCCCTGCAGCAACATCCCTGCAGCCCTCACCAAACATTCCCTGTCCCCCTGGAGCAAACATCCCTGTCCTGCACCAAACATTCCCTGCAGCCAACATCCCTGCAGCAACATTCCCTGCAGCAACATCCCTGCAGCCCTCACCAAACACTCCCTGTCCTGCAGCAACATCCCTGCACCAAACATTCCCTGCACCAAACATTCCCTGCACCAAACAATCCTGTCCTGCAGCAACATCCCTGCAGCAACATCCCTGCACCAAACATCCCTGCACCAAACATCCCTGCAGCCAACAATCCTGTCCTGCAGCCCCAAACATTCCCTGTCCTGCAGCAACATCCCTGCAGCAACACCCCTGCAGCCCTCAAACATTCCCTGTCCCCCTGGAGCAAATATCCCCTGTCCCTGCAGCCAACATCCCTGTCCTGCAGCCTCA
Organism: Oenanthe melanoleuca; assembly: GCF_029582105.1. NCBI lineage: Eukaryota > Metazoa > Chordata > Aves > Passeriformes > Muscicapidae > Oenanthe > Oenanthe melanoleuca. The sequence goes on along the minus strand of NC_079344.1, from coordinate 607,566 downwards.
AACATTCCCTGTCCCCCCTCCCTCCATCACCAAACATTCCCTGTCCCCCTGCAGCTCTCACCAAACATTCCCTGTCCCCCTGCAGCTCTCACCAAACACTCCCTGTCCCTGCAGCCCCCACCCTGTGCACAGAAAGCCAACAGGAGCATCAGAAACCAAGAGCAGGGATCAGCTCCTTGTCCAAGAGCAGCCCAGGGACTGCAGTGTCCCAGCAGCTCAGGGGCAGGGGGAACACAGTTACACCAGCTTAACATCTGCTGGAGAACTGGGTGGAATTAGGAAAAAATGTAATAAATACAGAAGTTGGGCAATCTCTAAATGACAAATGAAACAGGTTGTTTTGAATGAACACCCTGACTCAGCTGTCACCAGCAGGGCAGTGCCCTGGACACAAAACCTGAATCCTCTTCTAAATAACCACCAACTACCTGGGGGTGTCAGAAATGATTCTAGAAAAGGTTTCAGCTGTTATTTCTCTATTTCCATAAACTCAAGCACCACCACCAGAACTGCAGGCTCAGAAACACTCCCTGTGAGGAGGTGGGAGCCCAGGAGGGCCCAGGCAGGAGGTTCTGCCTCTCTCTGCCTCCAGGCCAGGATTTGGGCTCAGGGAGGAGCAGAGGGGAGCAGCTCCAGGGAATTTCCTGCCACATCTGGCACCTGCAGCTCATCACCAGGTGAAAAATGCCAGGCTGTGCTTCCCTCTCTTCAAACAACCACACACAGCAAGGATTCCCACAGAACAAAATTAAAAAGTTTGTGTTCTTCTATTCACCTGGTAAATGACATCTTGAAAAAGAACTGGAAAAGTGAGTGCAGCATCTTCTAATTCATTTAGACTACAGTGCACTAATGTTTCATCCTAGAGAAAAAGTTACATAAAAGAAAGGAAAGTGTGAGTAAGCAATGTTGAAAATAGAAGTAGTTTTCTGCATTTTTATGTTCATTTTAAAGCAGGTTTATTTAGAATGGAAAATGTACATTTGTGTAAGTGCTGTCAAGATTGAAGAAAATTCTTAGGATGAATTAAACATTTCATTATTGTAATTTTAAAAATTTTTTCACTAGAACTGCATGCTGGGGGTGTTGCTATAAGGAGAAATTTCATTTTGTAGGTTCTGCTCTCATTCAGCTCCAGCCTGTGTCTTTCAGTGGGAATAATCCCCCCATTCCTACAACCCAACTGATGATGCCCAAAAAACCACAGCACCACTAACAGGGTGTGAAACACCTTTCCCAACAGACACACTGAAACAAACCTCAGAAAGACAAACAGCTTTGATAAGAGTATTTCAAAAAGTGGATTTGTGCCCTTGCTCCAAAAAGGAAAAGTTTGATTTTTCATCAGTCTTGAGGAAAGACACTCATAACTGAATTTTTCTATTTATTCCACCTCATTTTTCTCACACTGGACTTAGGGAAGCTTTGTGGGGACAGACAACTGTTTGAGATGTTAAAACTGTAATGCTTTTTTTTTAAATTTAAGCAAGGTGTAAGTATTTGACAAACACAGCTCACATTCTATTCCTACCACAATTAATTCTTTTTCAACTATTTTTAACTAAAATTATGCAACATTCAGCAGTCTTGGTTTAAAGCAAGCAAAACTGATTTCCACAATAAAGAAAACAAGGGAAATGCTCCATCCCCCTGCTTTGGTTTGTGTTTATAAAGATATTTACCAAGTCTAGAACTAATGAGAACTCTGGTGTGCTTCTGGTTTTCAGTGGGAGAGCTGGCTTCCTGTTCAGCTGCTCTTCTGTTAGTGGGGGGACATGTTTGATGAAATAGTATCTGAAAAGAATCCAGATTTTGCTGTAAAAATGTACATTACTGAACTGCAATGTTGTAGGCCAAGTGAACATTTGACATTTTTAAGGCACAGAAGTATTTTAAATTGAAATAAAACCCATGTGAGCATACACTCTTTTTTTTTTTTTTTTTTAACAGCTAAGAGATTCTGGAGTTGATTATCATAAGATGAAGATGAGCCAATTTAAATAGAAGTATCTTAATTCAACACCCCAAATGATGAATTTATTATTTCCAGCACTTACGGATCAAAGACTTCCCAGTCCTCTTCATAGGTGGCTTCTGCATGAGCTGATGAGTAGCCACTGTCTGGAGATACTGGTGCTGAAATTCAACCAAAATGACCAAAACAAAAATAAAACAAAAAACCACAAGAGCTGGTCTCATTAGTGCAATTCTCTAAAGTGACAGCAGGACTGACCATCCCAGAGCTGTGCCCCTGGTGCCCAGAGCACACCTGTACAGCAGCCATAAAAACCAGAATGAGCACTGTGTAGGGCTGAGGGCAGGGACAGGAGCCCCTGCCAAGGAGATCAGCCTCCCTGCCCCTCGTGGCACTGTCCCTGTCCCTGTCCCAGTGTCACACACACTGTCCCCCAGTGTCACACACACTGTCCCTGTGTCACACACACTGTCCCTGTGTCACACACTGTCCCAGTGTCACACACACTGTCCCCTGTCCCTGTCCCAGTGTCACACACACTGTCCCAGTGTCACACACACTGTCCCAGTGTCACACACACTGTCCCTGTCCCTGTGTCACACACACTGTCCCAGTCCCAGTGTCACACACACTGTCCCTGTGTCACACACACTGTCCCCCAGTGTCACACACACTGTCCCCTGTCCCTGTCCCAGTGTCACACACACTGTCCCCGTGTCACACACACTGTCCCTGTGTCACACACACTGTCCCCCAGTGTCACACACACTGTCCCTGTCACACACACTGTCCCTCAGTGTCACACACTGTCGTCCTCAGTGTCACACACACTGTCCCCAGTGTCACACACACTGTCCCACTGTCCCATCCCTTACCTGTCAGCGGGGGCAGGTCCCTGTCCCTCTCCCCTGTGCCCTGGCTGTCCCCCAGTGTCACACACACTGTCCCTGTGCCCCCAGTGTCACACACACTGTCCCCCAGTGTCACACACACTGTCCCACACTGTCCCAGTGTCCCATCCCTTACCTGTGAGTGGGGGCAGGTCCCTGTCCCTCTCCCCTGTGCCCTGGCTGTCCCCCAGCCCGTTGTTGACAGCTCTCAGCTGGCTGCCTGGCCCAGGGAAGGTGCCATTGGTGGAGGTGGCTGTGGCTGTGCTGGTGGTGATCTCATCCACCTGCTCCATGTCCAGCTGCTTCACAATCTCCTCAGCCTCCACTGCCTGGCCTGGGGAGTCAGAGCCCGACGTGCCTGGGGACATTGGGGACAGTGCTGAGCCTGAGCTGGGCTCCCAGAACCAGGTGAGCACTGGGTATTAACTACACACACACAGGGTTCTAATGCTCACACTGGGTATTGATCACACACACACACACACACACACACACACACAACACACACACACACACACAGAGTGTGCTAATGCTCACACTCATTATTAACCACACACACACACACACACACACACAGAGTGTGCTAATGCTCACACTCATTATTAACCACACACACACACAGGGTTCTAATGCTCACACTGGGTATTAATCACACACACACACACACTGTGAAACACAGTATGCTAATGCTCACACTCATTATTAACCAAACACACACACACACAGGGTTCTAATGCTCACACTGGGTATTAATCACACACACACACACACAGTGTGCTAATGGTCACACTCATTATTAACCACACACACAAAATCTCTGAATAATTACAGATATCTGCACTGATTCATTCCACAAAAGTAAGAACCAAACAGAAGACCACGGCAGTGTCTTGCCTTGCTGTGTTTGGGACAAGGAATGTAATCCCTTTCTTTTTCCCTTCTCATTTTTTTTTACTGAAAGGTGCACCACTAAATACACCTATGAAAGAAATGTTCTAATGCTTGTAAGCTTCTTCCATTAACTATCAACCAAGAATTAAGGGGCCTTTTTGCCTGGCAGTGGTAACTCTTGGTTTGTAAAGCAGAATGAAAAGTGTACTGCCACTCAAAGCAGCTATTTCATACAAAATCCATCACTCTCAGCTTCAAGACTACTGGCTTTTTGAATAATACTCACCATTTTTATTTGCTGGTGAAAAAAAATTGAAAACAGGAGAAAATATGGTTCCCAGTAACGTTGTTCGTGGGGGGCTGCCTGTGGTGGGGTTATCTTCCAATTTCCCATTCTGCTTCACGTGTTGGCTCGTCACCTCGTAGCTTCCAGCTTCTGGAAAAGCAAAAATCTGAGTCTGAACATCACCCAGCTGGGCTTCAGCTGCCTCTGCTCCCTTATGGCCCTCTGCAGCCTAGGGGTGTGCTCCTGCTCATGGCTCAGCTGGCCCCACTGCACAGCACAACCCAAAATGTCCCTTCTCAGCAGCCCCTGGACAGACCAGCAGAGCTGCAAAACCTGCAGGTGTGGTGGGAGAAGCTCAGGGCTCTCAGTGCCAGCACAACCCCAAAATGTCCCTTCTCAGCAGCCCCTGGACAGACCAGCAGGGCTGCAGATCCTGCAGGTGTGGTGGGAGAAGCTCAGGGCTCTCAGTGCCAGCACAACCCCAAAATGTCCCTTCTCAGCAGCCCCTGGACAGACCAGCAGAGCTGCAAATCCTGCAGGTGTGGTGGGAGAAGCTCAGGGCTCTCAGGGCCAGCACAACCCCAAAATGTCCCTTCTCAGCAGCCCCTGGACAGACCAGCAGGGCTGCAGATCCTGCAGGTGTGGTGGGAGAAGCTCAGGGCTCTCAGTGCCAGCACTCCACTAGAGGGAGGCAGCAGAAAGGGTCAGGGCTCCCTGCCCCACCTCAGCTGCTCCAGAGCTCCTCTCCACACACCCAGAGGCACAGGCACAATCAGAGGGGAAGGATTTGTTATCACAAAGGGCAGAACTCAGTGGATATCCACATCACAGAGCTGACACTAACGAGGGGGATGTCCCATGGCACAGCTCAGGTCCCCAGCTCACACTTCTGACACAAACCTGGCTGTGTCTGACAAGTGCTCTCAGCATCTAACACCTGCTTCCTTCCACAAACACCAGCAGCTGGGAGGGCACATTTCCCTTTCACTTGTGAGAAAAAGGGAGAAGAGCTAAATCAAATTGTTATGGGACTTCTAGAATAATAATTTAAAACAATAGAAAAGTTAAATTAGTTCCAAAGTAGCTGAAGGAGATCAGGAACCCCCTGGATCAGTGCAGAGGGATCAGGAACCCCCAGGTCAGTGCAGGGAGGTCAGGAACCCCCAGTCAGTGCACAGGTGAGGTGCATCCCCCAGGTCAGTGCAGGCAGATCAGGAATCCCCCCAGGTGAGTGCACAGGTGGGATGGATCCCCCAGATCAATGCAGGGGGATCAGGAACCCCCCCAGATCAGTGCACAGGTGGGATGGATCCCCCAGATCAATGCAGGGGGATCAGGAACCCCCCAGATCAGTGCACAGGTGAGGTGCATCCCCAGGTGAGTGCAGGGGGATCAGGAACCCCCCCAGGTGAGTGCAGGGGGATCAGGAACCCCCCCAGTCAGTGCACAGCTGGCTGCATCCCCACCTCCGTTGATCTGACTTTTCCGCCGCACTCTCGGCAGCTGCTTGTGGGGCTTGTCCCCTGCCTGGGGGGTGGAGCTGATCAGGTTGTTGTCAATGTCCCGCTCAATCCGACTCCTCTTGCTGGGATTTTCTCTTTCTTCCTTAAAACAGAAAAGAGGGGGAAAAGAAATGTGCTGAGCAGTGTCTTTTGCCATGGAACAGAGCAGAGAATCAGGGTATCTCCTGGAGAAATCTCACCAAAAATCCCTCACTGCTCTGCCAGAATCAGGGTATCTCCTGGAGAAATCTCACCAAAAATCCCTTCACTGCTCTGCCAGAATCAGGTTATCTCCTGGAGAAATCTCACCAAAAATCCCTTCACTGCTCTGCCAGAATCAGGGTATCTCCTGGAGAGAGCTCACCAAAAATCCTTTCACTGCTCTGCCAGAATCAGGTTATCTCTCACCAAAAATCCCTCACTGCTCTGCTAGAATCAGGTTATCTCCTGAAGAAATCTCACCAAAAATCCCTTCACTGCTCTGCTCCCCTTCCAGCTGCAGAACATGCAACAAGTGTCTGGCCAGCTGGGACTGCACATGAGTTTAAACTAAGTCAGAATGTGCAGAATTAAAACTCCACATGGAGCTGCTGTAGTAGAATTGTCTTTACAGGCAGTCTGTAAATATTCCAGTGCTGCAGAGGCTGGGAAAGGAAGACAATTACCTGAAACTTGATTTCTCTGCCTGTTAAGTACACAGGAGTGAACTGCCCAACAATACCCAATGTGACAATCCCTATCAGGACAGGGCAAAACTGAGCTGTGAAAAACCCAAGGCTTGCCCTTACCTGGAAACCAGTGACTGCAGCACTCATGGAGTGAGACAGAACCAAAGAGCTGTGCACACCTTCTGTGCATGGCTCTATGTGCAGGCACAGCTTTATGACAGGTTTCTTACCCTTTACCCCAAAACACCTACAACAAGTTGATAAAATGTTGAAATTTTATCAGATTTTTATCACACAGCTGCTCTGGGATACATTGTAAATTAGTTATGACTTCTTGGATACTCTTCTTTCAAATCTGCAGTTACATAATGGCAGTATCTGAATCACTGGGATGGATGATGTGGGGTTTTTAACTGGCCTCCATCTAGAGAAAAAAAGCCAGTTTTTGAAGTAATTGCATGGTTACACTCAGCCTATCAAAGTTTATATATATATTTATTTATGTATGTGTGTGTGTGTATATTTTTCACCCTCAAGTGTCCATGCAGCACATGCAACAGGTGCTCCATGTGCAGATCAGTAAATCTCAGCTTTCCAGCTGCACCAAGATGTGAGATTTTTGTGGTTCTCCCTGACAAGATCTGCATGTGATGCTCCAAACAGGGCAGTGCTCTCTGCAGGAATCCCTGGGCAGCTGCATCAATTCCATGGCACTCGGATTTGTGAGGTTTGACCTCCATTGATTAAATGACTCCTAAATAATTTTGAATAAAATTGCCAGAAATAGTCAAGAAATTAATGCTGACAGACTGGCTTTTCTAAGATGTTAGTACTGGTAATTCCTTGAATCTGGGTTTAAGGAACACTTAAAACAAATTAAGAATGTAGTGAATTTATTTGACATTTTCACCAAGAAACAGCAGGTAATAAAGCCTGTGACTTATTGGACTGTTAAATACACTTACAGTTGATTCCTGAAGGTTTCAAGCTCTGCTTTACCTGACACACCTCACAGGCACCTGTTCCTTCCAATCCTTCACCTTTTGCTTCCACCACACCATTGAAGTGACTGCAAGCCAAGCCTGCAGCCCACCTACCTTGGGTGTGCTGCCTTTGATGAACTTTTTGATGGAAGACAAGAGGCCTGTGTCATTTTTGGGTGGCCGTCCCCCCCCGCCAGGCAGGGGCTCCTCCAGCTCCGAGTGTTTCCTCTTGGCCCGCAGCGCCCGCGGCGTGTGCAGCTGGTGGGACTGCTGGGCAGCCTTCCTGCTCCTCAGCCTCATCCTCATGGGCACCTCATGAAAGCTGCAGGGGAAAGGGTTACTGCACTGGGGGAAGGATTACTGCACTGGGGAAAGGATTACTGCACTGGGGAAAGGGTTACTGCACTGGGGAAAGGGTTACTGCACTGGGGAAAGGATTACTGCAATGGGGGAAGGATTACTGCATTGGGGAAAGGATTACTGCAATGGGGAAAGGATTACTGCACTGGGGAAAGGGTTACTGCACTGGGGAAAGGGTTACTGCACTGGGGAAAGGATTACTGCAATGGGGAAAGGATTACTGCACTGGGGAAAGGTGCAGGGGAAAGGATTACTGCACTGGGGAAAGCTGCAGGGGGAAAAATGGGATTTCTTCATTGGGGAAAGGTGCAGGGGGAAAGGGATTACTGCACTGGGGAAAGCTGCAGGGGTAAATGGGATTTCTTCATTGGGGAAAGGTGCAGGGGTAAGGGATTTCTTCATTGGGGAAAGGTGCAGGGGTAAAGGGATTTCTTCATTGGGGAAAGGTGCGAAGCTGCAGCTCCAGGATTGGAAGGATTGTGTAAGGATGGGGGTGCTCCCAAAGCAGGGAGAGCATCACCCCAAAAGAGGGACAGGCATTGGGGTCTGGTCATGGATACAGCACCCAGCAGCACCCCAAAAGAGAGAGAAACAATGGGATCTGCTCATAGATACAGCCCCAGCACAGAGCAGAACCCTGAAAGGACAAACAGTGGGATCTGGCCATGGATCCAGCACAGAGAAGCTACTACAGTGAGAGCAGCACCCTAAAAGGGAGACAAACAATGGGATCTGCTCATGGGCACAGCACCCAGCAGCACCCTAAAAGAGGGACAATGGGATCTGGTGATGGACACAGCACCCAGCACAGGGGGCCTGGCATCAGCCTCTGCTGGGGAGGAAAACCCGAGCTGCCCAGGATGGCAGAGCTGTCCTGGGTCATGGAGGCCAAGCTGAGAACAAGCACACCTTGTCAGGCAGGAGGGTGTCAGCTGGGGACGAAAGGATTGATTGTAGGGTGCCTGTCTCCAGCCCCTAGTGACTGCACTGTGACCCAGGAAGTTCTCTCCTCTCTCTGCTCCTCAAATGCTTCACTGCAAGTCTGCACATTGAACTTGAGATGAGGCAGAAATGGAAATTGCTGTTGAGTGCCCCCAGAAGGAACCATGAGCCTGTGCTGCAACACAGCTGGGTTTGGGAATCACATCAGGCCTGGGAACACCCTGCAAGGGCAGTATTCACTACAGCAGAGGAAAAGGGATGCACCCCATCTATCTGCAGCTCCAAGTGTCACTGCTCCCTGGGCTGGGTCCTGCCTTCTGCAGCTGGGCTGCCTTCAAGGGGACTCCTCGTGCTCAAAGTCATTCTTATGATGGATCAGGAACAGAAAAATTAAGTAGCAAGAAATCCATCTGAGGTGTAATGCACAGAAATACTGGAAATAAAGTAATTTGCCTTTCCTAGTTGAAATCATGACAAAAACCAGGTTTTTAAAGAAAATTGTATGCTTATCACTACAGGAATCAGTGCCTGCCTTTCTGGAGTCCATTTAGTGCAGATCTGATTGCTGCAGAGACAGAACAAATACAGCATTTAACATGTAAGTTCCTTTCTGGAGTCCATTTAGTGTGGATCTGATTGCTGCAGACAGAATAAACAGCCTGTAACATTTAAGTACTGTCACAACAGGTATGTTGTTTAGGAAAAGGCAATGGTGGCACTGGGATGAGTCACAGACAGGGAAATACTGATAATATTTTTGGAAACCAGTCCCAAACCTGTTACACAGCTGTTTGCTCCCAGGTAAATCTCACTCTCACACAAAGGTGCTGCAGCTGGTGAGGAATGACCCAAGCACTGGCACTGCTGGACAGAACTCTGGGCACTGCCAGGGGTGAAACACAGCACCCCTACATGGAATATTCACTGTGCCTGCCAGCAAACACATCTGGGGTCATTTCCCACAGCCCACACTCAGCACTTCCAGCAGTGGCAATGCAACAGCACAAGTTCAGTCCAAGTGTGCCCAGCCCTGCCAGGCCAGCACAGCCCATGTCCCAGTGCCACGTGCACAGGGCTGTTCAGTCTCCCCAGCAAGGGGCTCCAGCACTGCTGTGCCACAGCTGGACAGCCCCTTCCATGGTGAAATTCTCCTTAACACCCACCCTGCCCAGCTGAGGCTGTTCCCTCTGCCCTGTCCCTGTTCCCAGATCCCAAATCCCCAGTGTCCCCTCCTGGCAGGGAGCTGTGCACAGCCACAGGTTCCCCTGATCCCTTTTCTGCAGCTGAGCCCTGCCCAGCTCCTCAGGAGCTCCTCAGGATTCATGCCCCAGCTCTGGTGCCCTTGTCTGGACACACTCCAGCACCTCTGTGGCTTTGCTGTGCTCCTCCTCATCTCCCCCCACAGTGACTTCAGAGCTGTCACCTGAGCAGTGACACAACAGGGAAACCCCTTCACTTTCATACCATCAAACCGGTCTGTAAGGGGAGCAGTGGGGATCTGAGCCATGCAGCTGTGCCAGGGGGGACAGTGCCAGGGAGGGGACAGTGCCAGGGAGGGGACACAGTGACAGGGAGGGGACAGTGACAGGGAGGGGACACAGTGCCAGGGAGGGGACAGTGACAGGAGGGACACAGTGCCAGGGAGGGGACAGTGACAGGGAGGGGACAGTGACAGGGAGGGACACAGTGACAGGGAGGGGACAGTGACGGGACAGTGACAGGGAGGGGACAGTGCCAGGGAGGGGACAGGGAGGGACACAGTGACAAGGAGGGGACACAGTGCCAGGGAGGGGACAGTGCCAGGGAGGGGACAGTGACGGGACAGTGCCAGGAGGGACACAGTGACAGGGAGGGGACACAGTGACAGGGAGGGGACACAGTGACAGGGAGGGGACACAGCTGGACATCACAGTGTGGAGATGGGGGATTCTGCACAGGACAGAGTGGAGGGATGGGGCAGCAGGGATGGGGCAGGGATGGCAGCAGGAGGCAGCAGGGATGGAGCTGGGATGGAGAAGGGATGGAACAGGGATGGAGCTGGGATGGGAACAGGGATGGGAAGGGATGGGAACAGGGATGGAGCAGGGATGGAACAGGATGCAGCAGGGATGGAACAGGGATGTCAGGAGGAGGCAGCAGGAGGCAGCAGGGATGGAACAGGGATGGAGCAGGGATGGCAGGAGGGATGGCAGGAGGCAGCAGGGATGGAGCTGGGATGGAGCTGGGATGGCAGCAGGAGGCAGCAGGGATAGAACAGGGATGGAGCAGGATGCAGCAGGGATGGAGCAGGGATGGAGCTGGGATGGCAGGATGCAGCAGGAGGCAGCAGGGATGGCAGGAGGAAGCAGGGATGGAGCAGGGATGGAACAGGGATGTCAGGAGGCAGCAGCAGCCCCAGGAAGCTCCATGGCCTGGGCACTCACCATGCTGGAGCCCTGGGCCTGGGAGGAGCCCCCTGCCCTGCAGCCATGTGGGCAGTGTGTGGGCCAGCCTGGCCATGGCACGTGGAACACACAGCCCAGCTGCCTCTGTGACCTCTGGGATGTCACAGAGCACCCAGCTGGACAGACAGCCCCAGTGCAGCCACACCCCTGCTCTGCAGGGCCACCACCTGTCCCCAAGTGCCACCTGCACAGGGATGGGGACTCCAGCACTGCCCTGGGCAGCTGTGCCACAGCTGGAGAACTCCCAGGGAGGAAATTTCTGTAAAACCCACCTGAGCCTCCCCTGCCCAGCTGAGGCTGTTCCCTCTGCTCTGTCCCTGTCCCCAGATCCCAAATCCCCAGTGTCCCCTCCTGGCAGGGAGCTGTGCACAGCCACAGGTTCCCCTGATCCCTTTTCTCCAGCTGAGCCCTGCCCAGCTCCCCCAGCCTCTCCTGGGCCTGTGCCCACGCTGCTGCAATGACCACACAAAACAAATGTGTGTAAAACTGAATTAAAGAAAACTGTAAAACATGGAAAGGAGACTGACACTAGTGAAATTCCAATGTGGGAATGAAAACTTCACTTCAAATTTGCTATACTATAGGTTGCCTGATTTTTCCAGAACTGAAACAAATACCAGTCAGACAAAAGATGAAGCAATTCAATATCTGTCAGTGGTGAGCAGACATTTATCCAGCAGGGAAATGCTCAGCTCCTGTGCAGCCCTGCCAGGGACTCCTCTGGCTCTCTGCACATCCTGGGTATCAAGCCTGGGGTTATAAATATCTCTAATGGACTTAGCAACAGGTACCTACAATCCTCTCAGAGACAGGAGTTTGCTCTCCTACACTGGATCCACTTGCTGGGGGAGTTTTTATTGAATTACAGTGATGGTTCTTTCCTGAAGCAGCCAAAATAATCAAGTCTAAACAGGCAGGAGAATTTCCCTCCTCAGAGCTGCAGGATCTGGATTTCCCCTGCACGTGCCACCCCTGATGGGCCCAAAGGCACAGCCAGGTGACCAAGGACTGAGCCTGGGCTGGCACTGCCCCTCCAAACCTGCCAGCTCTGCCCAGGGAAACCAGCTCCCAGAACCCCTTCTCTCTACAACAAACCCAGAAAGAGTGTGGGGAAAAAAAGGAGAAACCTTGTTCTTCACTAGAGAATTCCATGGCAAAGGAGGACTAAAGGAATATGCAATCAATAATTTGTGGGATGGGCAAAGAAAATGTAGGAGCTCTTAAGAAGCAGCAGCTGAAGGAGTTATGGCTGCAATAAATTCCATTTTCCTGAGTCCTCACACACCAGGAGTGAGGCTCCCTGCCTTGAGAGCTCTGCTGCTGTTCCATGGCACAGGTACAGAAGAAATCCCTGTGAATGACTCACTGCCAAGCTCAGAGCACACCTCCAAGGAACCTGCACTCACATGGGTTATTCCCACCACAGATGACACCGCTGCTTTCTCTACTTCCCCCCAAACTGGTAAAAAGCAAAATTAGGTGAGGCACATCTAATTACAGTGTTTAGGGCTTTCTGATACAGGAAAATGCTGAAGGTGGTAAAAGAACAATGGTGAAGAAGAATAGGAAGAGATAAGTGACAAGAAAATCCAAAATTATAGTGCTGAACAATTTCTCCATTCAGTTTGGAACAACACTGAGCTGCCACCACAGAAATCCATCTGTCCCAAAGCTCCACAGCACAGGATTCAGACAACTTGAACATGCCCAAAGTGTGACTTTGGTGACAGCACCACAGGAGCTGAAAAACTTCTAATTATTTATCTGGGCTTTTTCTTGAAGCATTTTTTACATGAAGCCAAGAAAGCAAATTATTTTTTAACATTTTGAGCATCAAGGCATGGTGTAAAGAGAGATGGAGAGGTGATCAAGTGCAGGGAGCTGTGACCTGTCCCAGATTTAACAGCTGTGCCAACTGAGGGAAATACTCTTGGTTAGATCAAGATGCTGAGACTCTTCCCCTTCAACAACTCTTGGCCTTTTTTAACCAACTTATTCCCCTTCCCTAGAAAATTACAGCCCTTCCATGTCACTCCAGCAGATTATTTCACATTTCCAGGCACTGCTTGCCACTCTTCTCCCATCTTCAGGTGTGTTTTTGTGCCACTGCAGAACTGAGAGCAATAATCCAGGGAAGCCTGGCTCAAAGCAGTCTGGAAGTGATGCTAGGCTGGGTAGGTGAAAGCAAAACAAGAAGGCACTGATTCACTAGAGCAGCAAATCACCCCAAATGTCCTGCTCAGATGTTGGTGCTGGGTTATGAAACTGGGTAAATGCATAAAGCAACCACAGGTTCCATCAGAACAACAGCAAGGAATTACAGCTATCAAAGGCACCTCTGAATTCTCCCAGTTCCACTGAAAGCTCATTTTCTGCTCCTCCCCACCTTCCAGGGCACTAAATCATTTCCATCTGGAACAAAATCCTGCTTGCAATCCTGGATTTTAGCTGTCCTGTTCTAACCCTGCTCCCTCAGGACATCCACCCTGTGCTCACCTCTCCTCTCCCAAATTTGAGTATCTCCCCTAAACAAACATCCCCAGGAGGATTTGGCCAAAGAAGGATGGCAGCTTTTTACAATTGTCTCAACAGAAAATAGATCTTCTGTTCCTTCATTTTTCTGCTCTAGCCATCATATTTCTGGGTTGCCATTGCTTTGCTAGTGAAGCTTTGTTTTGATTATACCAAATGCATTTGGAACTGAAAGTTTATTCCCTCCCAGCCAAGATATTTTTCTCTTTGCACTGAGGGTACAGGCTGGTAATTAATTCAGGCTTTCCAGTCTGTGTCACACTAAGCAAGGAGCAAACTGGAGAACTGGGCTGAGCACAGGACAGCAAACCTCAGAACAGAACCCCAAATGCTGCAGAGAGAAAACCCTGATTCCAACCCCTGGGTGAGAACTTCCCCTGAGCCACCTCCAGATCCTGCAGGGCTCCTGGGAGCTGGGAAGGGAAGTTTGAGAGACTGAGTTGTAGAGGAGCAGCAGGAGGCTGCACAGACCTCACTGCTCTGCTGGGACTCTGGGAGGGCCCAGCTGTCCCAGGCTCTGGACATTTAATCCACACTGCCAGGCACACACAGCCTATTTATGGTGCTGTCAAAGCCATGGCACAGCCAGGCCCTGCACAGACCTTCCAGGATCTTGTGTGACACAAAACCATCCTCAGCAGCTCTAATTGCTCTGCTCACCTACATTAGTTATCTCTTTAATCAAAAAAACAACAAACCAAACCAGAGACAAGCAGATCAGTAAGTGTGTGCTGGACAATGGAAGCCATGGAGTAACCCCTGTGTTTGTGAGAATTTAGGAATTCCTGCTCAGCACAGAGCTGCCTTTTGCTTCACAACAACCCAAAGCTGCTGAGTGTTCCTGGGGATCACAGGCAGATCCCAATCCCTCACCTGAGTGTTCCTGGGGATCACAGGCAGATCCCAATCCCTCACCTGAGTGTTCCTGGGGATCACAGGCACAGATCCCAATCCCTCACCTGAGTGTTCCTGGGGATCACAGGCACAGATCCCAATCCCTCACCTGAGTGTTCCTGGGGATCACAGGCACAGATCCCCAGGACCTTGTCAGGCTGCTATCTTCTAAGGCAGAGATAAGGGCTCTGCCTGCTCCTTTGGCCTTAAAAATAGCAGACTATTTTTATTGCAGGATAAAGACTCTCAATGATAACATGATTCTCATTGCCCTGGCAAACCCTTGCCTTGGTCCCCTGCATCCCTTCAGAACCTTTCCCAAGAGGTTAAACCCCTCACATCTGCCTTCTGATTTAAAATAAAAAATCAACCAACTGTGTTGTTAAAAATGGGGAAGATCCCAGCACAGTCAGGGTTTGTGTTACCCAGTGTCCAAAGTTAAACAAATCATTTTCCCTTATGAACACATGCTGAATTAATCCTGACTCCTTCATAGCCCATCCTGGCTTCTTTCCTGCATGGAAAACTTCATTCTTACAAAATTACAAATCTGAGATTAATTTGTGCATGCTCCTGAGTTAAAACTGAGCAGAAAATAAATTCTGAAGGTTAACAGGTGTACTCAATTGTGAGTGACACCATGTTTTTACCCTTAAAACATAATATCAAGACATGATGAACTTGAGACTTATCCAGTCTCAAAAACTTGCCTGAAATGAATTTCATCTGATTCCATCACAATGAAGCTATTTTATACATTGTACTTTCATTATTTTTTTCCTCCTCTTTTATTTTGGGCAAAAAATCCACAGGAAAAAACCAAACCAAAGCAACAAGCTTTGTTGCCTACTCAATGGAAAGTTATAGGAAGTTTCTGCTCAATATTCCAATAATACAAAGTATAATAAGCACAAGCTACCAATGACAACAGAAATTGTGTAGGGTGAATCTGCCCTGCATCCACACTGTGATGATTTCATCCTGAATTTCACTTATTTCCTTCACAAGACAATCACTCCCAGGTTGGTCTAATGGATCTGTGTCACTCTGAAATGTGCAGCATGTAAAGAAATAATTACTGGGAGAGCCATTTATCACACTACAGAGCAGCTGTGTCAGAATTTGGGAGAATTTTCCAGATACTGAGGAGACCTGAGTTAACTTAACCATGCAAGTTGCCTTGAATCCCAAAGAAACACTGGAAAGGAGTCAGCTGTCAGCATGGCAGGGCACATCACTTCTCACAGCAGTGCTGAAGAAACAGCTCAGCAAACTGTGGGAGACAGAAATGTTTTAATGGAGCTGCAAGGAGTGTTTTAATTCCATCCCTCCTTCCCCTACATCCCTTCCTGCAGCACGGTCACTGCAGTGCACAACCAAACCCAAATATCAAACACACAAGGCTTTTTTTTTTTTTTTTTTATCCCCTGTAATTGTGACAAACAGCCCGTGGAATTCCCAGGAATGGAATGCTCACACCTCAGAGCCCCAGCAGCAGGGACAGCAAGAGCAGAGCCCTCCCAAAATTACACCCATGAAAAACTTTTATTTTCTAATCTTAAACTATTCCATGGCTTGGAACCCTACTATGTTAATTGAGTTAGGACATTCCTGTATTAACTATTAATCTTTGAGATGGAACATCATCAAACCTTTTCAGGTACATAATAAACCAATCTACTAGCAAAAGAGAATTATCTTCAAATAAGTCCAACAGGGTAATTACACCTAACAATTAATTCTGACACCTCTTCACCTCAGCCTGGATCTCTGCAGCCCATTTTTCCAACTGAGCTCCCAAAGATCTTTCTCTTCAAAGTACCAATGAGCTTCCCAGTCCCTAAGCAACACAGAAGTGAAGCACTCTAAAGCCAGGAATTACAGTTGTTTAGGAATATTATTTTAGATACAATTAAATCCTCCAAAGTTTCTTCCAAATCTTTATTTTTAAGAACATAAAAGCATGGAGATTACACTAACTTTATTTTCTCCTGGAATCTTTATAATTTCTGGCCTGATAAGCAAAACAAACAAGCTTTCCTGATTGTATTTAAATTGATTTAACTACAACAGCTCAGTCTTGACACGAGCTGGAGGTGTCAGACAAACTGAGGTGGGAAATTCAATCAAATACACTGCAGTTAAATCCCACAGCCACAATGCCTGCAAGTACCTTGAGCATTCCTGTAGGTATTGCTGCTATTTATTAAACACTTTTTTACTTTTTGTACACTGAAGGGAAACCTTACAGCTGCAGCTCACACTGTGCCTTGCCCAGAGCTGTGTCCCAGTCCCTGCTCTCCCTTCTGAGCTCTGACCAGCACACTCAGGGCACAGCCCAGGACCAGAGCTCACCTCCCCTGCAGGATTTCCCTCTCTCCTCCCTGCAGGGTTGGAATTGGGCACCAGGATCACCCAGCAGCCCAGAGCATTGCTCCACACAAAAACAAACCTGCTGTGCTAAAGGAGCTCCCTTGGGATGATAAAATGAGGGAACTCCCAGGACAGGGAGGAGAGAGAAGCAGGAGATTGGCACTGACTAATAGGATGTATTTTTTATAATTGTGCTGCTTTAAGTAAGTATCCATGGCTTATTGTCCAGATGCTGTGGAGCTAACAGCTCCTTTCAGTACGACTTATTTTCATGTCAGAATTACACTTAAATTACACTGCTACACTAAACAGTATGAACACAGAACTAGAGGTGTTTCATGATCCTCACCCAGAAAAAAGGAATTGTGAATTCAGGTTAGGACTGGTAGGGGTAACTTCCATTCCCATCATCTCTTCTGTGTAACTCCAGCATCACTTGGTGGGCAGTGGATCCTTGTTGGATCTAGTGCAGCACAGGCACTTCCTAAATGTGGCTTCAGGGTTATTTTTAGCAGGATGCACAGAAATCTGACTGATGGGGCTGGACTCTGAAAGCTCCCCATGGGGAGCTGTATTTTGAATATCCTGACAGCAGAGATCTGAATTAACCCTGTCCCCAGCAGCTGCACACCTCCTTCCCTGGGCTTGGGAAGATCCTGGGACTGCCACAGCCACTGACCCATCCCACAGGGAAACTGAGGCAGCACAGGCTGCATCTCCTCACATCCCACATGAGCAGTGCAGCTGATGCTCAGCTCCCTGTGCTCTTACAGCAGATTGTCCTCACAAGGGTTTTCCTTGGATCACAGGATATGATGAGAGAACTTATCACTTAAGAAGTTAAGAGCACCTTAATCAAAGTAATTACTGAGACTGATCTGATTGGGAAGTAATTTATTTACAAAAAGTTAGGACTGCCAAGTGGGAAGCTCTGACCCAACCCCTGAGCTGATTGCTTTAGACGTGGATGATTTCCCACTTAATTTTTCAAGTGCTATTGAAAATGTCTTCATCTGTGAATGTCAAATATTTATTTTTCTAAAACACTAAATAATGGCCATCTAGGCATCTCAACATGTAAACAGCAGGTTAGATAGGCTGTCAAGCACCTGGGTGAACAGGAGTTTCTCTGAGGCAATCAGAAGGGCTGCACCCCACTGCAGCTCCAGGAATTCCCCCAGGACAGAGCTCTCAGCAGGGCTGGCACTGCCACATCCTGCCTGGGAGAGCTCCTCTTCTGCTGAGAGCTTGTTCCTCCCCCCAGGATCCCACAGTGATCCACCTCAACAGTCTGCCCCTGAAAACCCCAGCCCCTGTGGATTTGATTCATCAGCTCTGCACTTGCTGTGTGCATTTGCATTTTCTGAAGGTTTAGTTGGGATGTACAAACATCAAATCACAGAATCAGAGAATGGGCTGGAGAGACCTTAAAGCTGATCCTGTTCCAGCCCCTGCTGGGGCAGGGACACTCCCACTGTCCCAGGTTGTTCCAGCCCCAGTGCCCAGCCTGGCCTGGGCACTGCCAGGGATCCAGCGGCACCTGTGCCAGCCCTGCCCACCCTGCCAGGGAACAATTCCTGCCCAGATCCCATCCAGCCCTGCCCTATGGCACTGGGAGCCATTCCCTGTGTCCTGTCACTCCAGACCCTTGTAAAGGTCTCTCTCCATCCTTTTTGTCAGCTCCCTCAGGTCCTGGAAGGCCACAATTAATTACCCTGAAGCTTCTCCTCTCCAGGCTGAAGAACCCCAGTTCTGCCAGGCTTCCCCCACAGCAGAGCTGCTCCATCCCCTGAGCACCTTGGTGGTCTCTGCTCCCAGTCCAACAGGTCCCTCCTGTGCTGGGAACCCCAGAGCTGAAGCAGCACCCCAGGAACTTTTCACAGACAACAGACAAAGACCAATCTCCTGTGTAAAATGGTGACAGCAACTCAGGGGCCAGCAGATGAAGGGATTCCATTCAGACTTGGTCCTTTACTTTCTGATCTACTGATCTACTCTCAGTAATGAATGAGAAAGGCACTTGTGGAGAGGAATGCTCCAGAGGAATTATGGAATAAGGATGGAGCCTGTGTGAGGGGGCAGCCTTCAAATCTGGGATCATCTTAGGGGTCCTGAACCGACATTTCCACAGCCCAAACCCATCACACATCAGGACTGGCTTCCCCAGGGAGACCAGGCTGAAAACACAGATGGGGCAGAACCTGGGCAGGGTTTGGGCAGGGCACAGCTGCACCCCATAACCTGGAGAAGGCAGTTTTAGGGTCAGAATTCCATGTTCAGCTGCGATCCTGAAATGATCACAACGATGCTCTGGATCCCCAAGGTACTGTTCCAAAAGGGTGAGAAGTCTCAAGCTCCTCTCAGAGCACACATACATCTAGAAATACACAGGAATTTCAAATTTCTGTCCAATTCCAGCCCTACTTAGTGCATCCTGCTTTTACAGACTCCCAGAATGGCTGAGGTAGGAAGGGAACTCTGGAGTTTCTCTTGTGCAATCCCCCTGCTCAAGTTTTTCTTGCAAGTTCTTGCCAAAATAGTTCAAACCTGACTTTCAGAATGGCTTTTTACAAAAATGTGCAAGTGCTCCAAGTTATTCTTCCTCTTACACCTGTGGAAAAGTTTCTTCCACAGGAATGAAATATGTGCACAGAAATGTGTCAAAAGAGCATATGTGGTGCCTGAAGTCTCCTGCAAACACGATTCCTGTTGGTGTCAGCCTCACGGCATTACAAGAGATCAAAAAAAAACCCCAATGCAGTATGGAAAAACTTGGTTTCCTTTTGAATCCAGACAACTTTTTCTGGTTTTGTTTAACTGCTTAATGCTCCTGAGCCTCGGACAGTGTCACATCTTTGTGCTGGGGAATCTCCACCCTGGGAGGGAGTTCCACCACCCCTGGTGCAGGGCTGGGGATGGAAAATCACCTTTCAGTCCTGCAATGCAGGTATGGCCCCAGCACACGTGGAATGTTTACATCCTCAGAAAAACGATCCAACTGTCCCACTCCATCTCCAGGGCAGACTGACAGGGGAATTTTTCTTTAATAAAGAACTCTGATGAAACAGGAATGTCAGCTCTAGTGCACGCTGCACTGACTGGAACAGGATCAAAACTCAGCTCCACGCCATGTTTTCAGGGGAAAAGAGGAGAATGTTTCATGGAATTTAAGTTAGGATTTGGCTTGCATCCTAGAACATATATCTTGTTATGAAAACTGCTGAAACACTTTTAAGTGGGCAAGCCATAAGTGTCCTTGGAGCCATCCAGTCAACTGGAAGTCACACAGGCAGAACCTCCAAAAGTAGAAAAGCCTGAAATTGGGAGGGGGGTGAGGGAGGGGCAAGTAATCTTGGAATCCTATCTGTTATCCCTTGTGCCTACAGCATGAAGTAGTTACAACTTGTTTTCTGCTATTGTCACAGATCCAGGACGTTACTCTGGCTAAATCATAATCTCTTCCTGCCTCAGTTCATCCATGTGCAAACCTGGCTCGCTAACTCTTACCTTAATGTGTCATGGGGCTTAATTAATAACACTTAGGTCTTTTAAGTCCTCTACAAACATTAACTACTTCTTGTAACAACTCTCCAAGGTATTATTATCCCCATTTTACTCCTGGAGAAACGGCAAAAGAGGTTGTCACTTGCCCAAGGCAACGGAGTAATAGTTATACTTAGAGATCCTCTTCACGGACTACTCTAACAGCGGAAACATATCAAGAAAGGCAAAGACAATAACGACAAACTCGGAATTACTTTTAAAAGTGCACCATAAGCAGCTGGAAGACGATGGAAAACCCCTCCCAGAAACAACAGGCTTGGGACCAGAAGAAGCATCACAACTGTCAGCAGAGAGAACGGAGCACCCTGCCCAGAGCCAGGCTTGAGCTCGCCCAAAGAGTCACAAACAGCCAGACCTGTCCTCTCGAGCGCTCCCAAGTACCATCAAATTGAGCAACAGGCTCGTACAGTGCTCTCCAGCAACGCCGAGCGAGCAGATAATCAATGTGGTATGCAGCACGCTAATTCCTTCCGCCGCCTTCCCAGCGGGGACCGGCAATGCCAATAACGGCGCCGGGCGCCGGGGGTCCCGCACGGTCCCCGCCGGTGACAGCGACAGAGCGGGTGTCACCCCCAGCGCTGCCATCCCCGGAGCCGTGCCCGGGCAGCGCGGAGCCCGTGCTGTGCCGAGCCCGTGCTGTGCCGAGCCGTGCCGTGCCCGTGCCGTGCCATGCCCGAGCCGTGCCCGAGCCGTGCCGTGCCCGCAGCGCTCGCCCGGGGCCGGTGACAGGCGCGTCCGGCGCTGCCGCCCCGGCGGCGACAACAACACCAGCAACAGGCGCGTCCTGCGCGGGACCCGCGCGGGCTCGGCCCGCGATGCGCCCGCAGCGCCGCGGCTCCGGCCGGGCCCCGGGGCGCGGGACGGGCCGGGCGGGCGGGACCCGCCGCAGGCCCGGGCCTGGCGGGGCGGCCGGGGGGTGTCAGGCGGGGTGACACCGCTCCGCCGCTCCCCGCGGCCGGGCCGGCCCGCCGGGGCTGCGGCCGGGGCTCGCCCGGGGCTCGGCGGCGGCCGCGGGGGGAGAGCGGGGAGGGGACGCGGCGCGGGCGGCGGGCGGCGGGCCCGCGGCGGGCGGGCCCCGAGGGGACATCCCGCCGGTCACTCGGAGCGGCCACCCCGCGCCCCCCACCTGAGCCCGGGCTGGGAGCCGCGCGGCGCCGCCGCGGCACTCACCTGCGGGAGCGGGGGCCGGGGAGCGGCGCCGCGGGGCCGCGCTGAGGGCGGGCGGGCGGGCGGGCGGTGCTGGCGGCGGCGGCGGCTCCGCGCTCCGGGCGCTCGGCGCTCAGCGCTCAGTCGCCATTTCCCGCCTACCGACCCGCTGCACCGCACCGAGGGACCCGGATGGCAGCGGGGCCGCCGCGCAGGCGCGCCCGGCCGGGGGAGGGGGCCGGGCCGGGGCAGGCCGGGAAGGAGGGAACGGGGCCTGTGCGGCGGCGGCGGGATCGGCACCGGGACCCGGATCGGGATCAGGATCGGTACCGGGATCGGCGCCGGGACCCGGATCGGGATCAGGATCGGCACTGGGATCAGGATCGGGATCGGCACCAAGATCGGTGCCGGGATCGCCGAGCTGCCCCGGCGGAGGAGGCGCTGCCGCCGCGCCGGGAGGTGAGGGGAGAGCAGAGCGCTGAGGGGAGCTCTGAGGGGGCGCGAGCGGGCCGGGGCGGGGGGGAGCGGGAGCGAGTCCCGGCCCGGTCCGGTGATCCCAGCCCTGCCCGGTGATCCCGGCCCTGCCCGGTGATCCCAGCCCTGCCCGGTGATCCCGGCCCTGTCCGCGGATCCCAGCCCTGCCCGGTGGATCCCAGCTCTGCCCGGTGATCCCAGCCCTGTCTGGTGATCCCGGCCCTGTCCGCGGATCCCAGCCCTGCCCGGTGATCCCAGCCCTGCCCGGTGATCCCAGCCCTGCCCGGTGATCCCGGCCCTGCCCGGTGGATCCCAGCCCTGCCCGGTGATCCCAGCCCTGCCCAGTGATCCCGGCCCTGCCCGGTGATCCCAGCCCTGCCCGCGGATCCCAGCCCTGCCCGGTGATCCCAGCCCTGCCCGGTGATCCCAGCCCTGCCCAGTGATCCCGGCCCTGCCCGGTGATCCCAGCCCTGCCCGCGGATCCCAGCCCTGCCCGGTGGATCCCAGCCCTGCCCGGTGGATCCCAGCCCTGCCCGGTGATCCCGGCCCTGCCCGGTGATCTCGGCCCTGTCCGGTGATCCCAGCCCTGTCCGGTGATCCCGGCCCTGTCTGGTGGATCCCAGCCCTGCCCGGTGATCCCGGCTCTGCCCGGTGGATCCCAGCCCTGCCCGGTGGATCCCAGCCCTGCCCGGTGATCCCAGCCCTGCCCGGTGATCTCGGCCCTGTCCGGTGATCCCGGCCCTGCCCGGTGGATCCCGGCCCTGCCCGGTGATCCCAGCCCTGCCCGGTGGATCCCAGCCCTGCCCTGTGGATCCCAGCTCTGCCCGGTGATCCCGGCCCTGTCTGGTGATCCCAGCCCTGCCCGGTGATCCCGGCCGTGTCCGGTGATCCCAGCCCTGCCCGGTGATCCCGGCCCTGCCCGGTGGATCCCAGCTCTGCCCGGTGGATCCCAGCCCTGCCCGGTGATCCCGGCCCTGCCCGGTGATCCCAGCCCTGCCCGGTGATCCCGGCCCTGCCCCGGGCGGACGGACGGACGGACACACGGACGCGGCTCCGGCCCCCCCTCCCCGCGCTGCCCCGGCGCCGCTCCCGGCCGTGCCCGGCCCATTCCCGGAGCGTGGGGCAGTGCTGCCTTGTGGTTTCGGTTGCTGTTTTAAGTGGCCTGTGCAGGCTGGTGTGAACTTTTATTTCCGCTTTCTCTTTGGGTTTTTTGTTTGTTTTTTCCTAGGCAGCCTCTTTGTGTATGAAATACTGAGGATGCTGCGTGCTTTACTATTTGAAGGGCTAAATGAAGCACTTGGCCATCTCTTGCAGTGTAGGAGTATATGTAGTATAGTATATGTAGTGAAGTTAACATTTCTCATTTCAGTGCTACTGAACTTGGATATCTTAATTTTTCTCTTGATGATCACTTTTACTTACCAGTCTTTGTAACAGAAATCAGTTCCCAGGTCCGCCTGTGTTTTCACAGGATAACATCTCGAGGTATTGCCCAGAATGGAAGGTTTTTACAGGAGTATTTGGCATCCTGTAATTTAGCAGTAAGGAAACCTGCACGGGCGTTGTGTTTCCTGGTACCTGTTGACTCCCTGCTTGGCTTTTGAACGTGGATCAGATTATAGAAGTCCCAGCTCTCTAGTCACCTAAAATATTTATTGGCTTGTTAAAGGGAAGCACACCTGCTGCTGTGAAGCCAAGATTTGTTTTAGAATTCTGCCACAGGACTCTACTAGTCTGTCTTTATCAGAAGGCACTATAAAGCTAATTTTACCACAGAATAGAGATCATAGGCAGGCAGTGGAAACTCATTCAGAACAGAGAGCCATATTCCTTTAGAGTGTTCAGGTATGTCTTGTGAATATTTGGTGAATGATCAGCTGTGGAAAAGGTTAGTTTGGGCATGTTAGAGCCTCATTAAGGTGGTTTGGCAGTCCCTTAGGAGGAACTTGTATGGCAGGATAACTCTGTGATGTCTCACACTGTTACCCCAAAAGGACATTCACTGATGCTTAGAAAGTGGGAGTTTTGGGAAATGGTGGGTGGAAATACTCTCTCAAGCCATGTAATTAAAATGAAATGAGCTGCCAGAGGAGATGATCCAACAAGATTTAAAGCAAGCAGGTATTTGTGTGAGCACCAGCATGGCCAAAAACACTCAGAGA
Source organism: Oenanthe melanoleuca (assembly GCF_029582105.1). Classification (NCBI taxonomy): domain Eukaryota; kingdom Metazoa; phylum Chordata; class Aves; order Passeriformes; family Muscicapidae; genus Oenanthe; species Oenanthe melanoleuca. The sequence continues at coordinate 583,480 of NC_079344.1, read as the reverse complement.
AGAGATTCAACGTGTGACTCAGGGTTCAAACTGATCTTTATGGCCATGAGAACTGGCCTTTTCTGTGGAACACGATATCAACTTTTGTTTTTCACAGTGCCTTGTGCTCTCCTCGAGTTCCCTGGTGCTGAATTAGGGAGAAGGGGCTGCACTGGCAGGAATGGGAACATGGAAAACCATCTTGCTGCTGGTGTTGCTGTGCAGGGAGATCAGAGTTGCAGAGCTCAGAATGTGTGTTTGGGCTGGCAGCAGTGGGCTCCCCACACACCGCAGGAGGGTTTGCCTCACCTGACAGAGAAGCTGAAGGTGCAGCTGAGTGGGGGCACTGCCCATCCCTGCAGTGGGATCCTCACTGCTCCTTGAAGGCCGTTCCTCAGGGTTTCCTCTCAGCTCTTTCCCCTGAGCCTTGCAGAGCCTTCACTCTGTGTTTGCACATCACATACAGAGTGGGCTCCCTGGTGGTGCAGAGCTCCTGGGGGCAGGTTCAGTGCCTTGGGCAGCTGTTTGCAGCATCTGCAGCTCAGGCCTGGGTGGGGTTTGATCCAGCTTCAGTTTAACTTCAGCATCAGGCACTTCTCAGCAAATCCAGGAGTATCTTTGGGTTTGTATCTTGCTATTGGCCACTTGCAGTGCCTGCTGTTCCTTTTGCCTTTCTGAAGGGAATCAGCTCCATTGGCTGGGTGACCAGTTAAGAGAGCAGCAGCTCCCAGGCTGTGCTGCTGCTCCATCCCAGTGTCTGGGAGCCCATCTGGCTGGCCAGGAGCAGCTCCAGCCTGGCTGTTCTCCCTGCAGACACTGACAGCAGCAGGGATTCATCTGCTCCCAATCCCACAGACACACATGGGAGTGAGCCTTGTGTTTGATCTGGCACAGCTCAGCACTTGAGAGTGGCATGAGACATTCCTCCAGGGATGGAAATGCACAGCCACAAGTCCAACCCAGCTTTGGGAAGCTGAACTGTAGATTACCCATCCCAGTAATCCCAGTGTGGCTTCATGGGGTTTCATGTAGGTTAAGGACCTGGAGTATTATGGTTTCTATTTTGGCATGAAGAAGTTCAGGCATCAATGTCATTACTCTGTTTCTGGCTGGCTGAAAATTCCACTGCACTGTGATGAATAGGGAGAGATGGCCCCGGTTGGTTTTGTGGGTTTGTTTTCCTGTTTTATTTAAACTACAGAAATCTGGTCTCCTCTGTCCCAGAGCCAGCTGGAACAGCAGGACACTGCTCCTCCTTATAAAGTGCCAATCTCACATTTTCTAGTTCAGCACAGCAAGACTTTTGATGCTATCAAGTATTTTGGTCGGTCTCCTGAAAGAAGGGTCCCAGGTTAGTTCAGCTGGAAGTTCCCTGCCTGGGGATTTTCAGGTTACTGAAAGCTCTGTGTATCTCCTGGAGTAGGGATTGCAGCTGACAGATCTATGGCATGTGGAAATTCTCCTCAACAGAGATAAAAGTTTTCAGGTAGATAATTTCTTCAGAGGTTTGTGTACAGGGAAATGGGTCCTGCTGAGAGCTCAGGACCTCCAAAACCACCACATGAACCAGCAGCATTCAATCCAGTGTGCAAACAGGGGCAGTAAATAGATTTACAGAGAAAACCTTTTGTACTATCTGTATGTACTCCTGCAGAACACTCACAGGCTCTTCTGTCCTGCAGGCTTTGGATTTCCCACTGCTGCTGGGTTTGCATGTATGAAAATGCAAAATGGTAACATTGAATAAAATCCACAAACCATTATCTCCTGTCTGTTTCTTGTCACTTCAAAGTGTCTTTAGCTCTTCATGGCTATTAAAGGGCTGAAAAACATGGGGGTTGTTTCATCCAGAACTGGGTTTGATTGGCAAGATCCTGCCCATTGGTTTGGTTTTCCTCATTTTGAAATTAAAGCGGGTTCATCAGTGATTCTTTGTTTTTGTGGGATCCATGTGACTTTGGGAAAACCTTGGCAGAGTCTGTTTGCTGCAAACCTCCAAAACTGGGCAGCTAGGCCTGGCTGGAGTAACTGGAGTTGTTTCTGTGGCTGCATTTCTGACACTGCCTGGACTCATCCCTCAGCCTTGTGTTTGAATGCACTGCCACGTGGATGCAAAGGGATCTGCAAGGGAGCTCAGACCCAGCACTGGGTGTGCCTGGGCTCCCTGGGCGTGCTGTGGGCTGGGCCCTGGGGAAGAGGCTGTGCTGGGTTTGGATTCCTCCTGCAGAGCTGCAATGTGAGAGGCGCTTGGGCTCCAGTCTGATTCCCAGTCTGGCCCGGTGCTGAGGGAAGCAGCTGCTCAGGATCCGTCTGCCTTGTCTGTGCTGCCATTGCCATGGCAACAGAGCTGCTCCACACAAACGCACAGGGAGGGCAGAGCAGCATTTCCAAACAAACCCAGCACAGGGAGGGCACAGCAGCATTTCCAAACAAACCCGAGCTGCTGTGTGTGCTTCTCGGTGCTCAGAGCCCCAGTGCTGCTGCAGCTCCTGCCCTCAGAGATGCTCCAGCCCCTCCTCAGCTCTGTGACCTCCTGGAGCCTCAGCAGCAGCCCCTGGTCCTTCCTGAGCTGTGGAGCCCAGAATTAAACACAGTGCTCCAGATGTGTCACACAAGGGTGAAGCAGAGTAATCACTCTGATGGAAAGAGGAGAAAAAGAGAAAACATGGAATGCAAAGGAAGAGAAAAGGCAGAGAAGGAGGACCATGGAACTCACCTTGAGCACAGGAGGGACCTGCTGTTGCTGGGCAGGGAAGGGAGAAGCAGCTGAAGCTGTGAGTGCAGAATGGTTTCATCTCAACATTTCAGCTCTTCATTTTGGGGTGTCCCCAGGCTGTGCCCTGTGGTGCTGCACTACTTTGGAGACTGTGGGGTTCAGCTGGGACCAGGACACAGCACTGTGCTGGAGTTCCACTTTTTCAATGCAGAAACTGGGGGGAATTTTTTTGCCATTGATACTTGAAGTAGTAATAAACTGTCTTAAAAACCCAGAACGTAATTGTACGAGCATTGAACTTTATTTTAAGAGGTTCACTGAGCTGGCAAGGAGCAAACCTGACCCATTACTTCAGCCCAGAGCACAGGGATGAGTTCAATCCCCCTCATCAGGGCCCTACAACCTGGGTCCACAGGAGCCCTGGGGGGAGCAGGGGGGACAATCCCCTTCATTCCCACCACTGCAGAGCAATGGAATCATCTCCATCAATCCTGAAAGTGCCTGAACACAGAATACAGAAAAGGTCTGACTTACAGATCTGATGGAGAAAACCAAACTGGGGCATGTGGTGGGTGTTGAGGATCAAGGGATGGAACTGGAAATGAGCTGGAGCTGGGATGGACACTGGGACAGCACACCAGCACCCACAGTGTGTTTACCTGGGCAAGGGCTGATCCTTCCATCGAGGGGCTGGCAGCTGCTGGAGATGTGTCTCACTGGCACACTTACCCACTTACCCCTTTAACACAAGCATTTCCTACAAGCTGCAAATGATTTTTATCACCTTTTAAATTGAGCTATTAGTTGCACAGCTGTTCTGTGATGTATGGAATGATTCAAGTCCTACTGCAGATTTCCAGCTCTAGCTACGAGGTGTGGTCACTGTACAGGATGTACATCAGTGGGATGTGGTGCTGGCTGGCAGTGAGGAAGGAGCAGTTACTGAACTGTTCGGTTCCCAGTCCCTCTGATGTTCCATTCTCACTGCTGCACACACCCCAGCACTGGGAGCAGTTCTGCCAGGCAGGTGGGACTGTAGAAAAGAAGTTCTTGGCTGTACATGGCTTCCACAGCAGCTTTGTTACATCAGGTACAAACTGTACAAGTTCTCCAGGTTCCACGTGTTGAAGTGGCAGAAACAGTTCAGCCTGTGTTTATAGACTGGGTTAAGTGCAGAGATTATTACAGGTAAGGACCAGGCTGAGTAAGCAGCTCCATGTAACAGCAAAGCTGTGGGTTTAATACAACTGCAACAGTACAAATATGTACACATGTACAGAGGGGTCCTCTCCTCCTGCTGCTCTGGGCACTGGATCCTCAGCTGGCTGGTTCAGGAGGGCACAGTGCAGCCCTCAGGCTCCCGGCTGAGCCCTCTGTGCCTACAGGACCCCCTCGCTGAGGCGGGACTTGCCGTAGTCGCCCAGGTCGTTCTGCAGCTCTCGCTCCTCATCATCTGCAATTACAGATCCTCATCAGCTTGCAGCCAGAGTGCTCGCTGCACCTGCTGAGTGCCCTGAACAAACACCAGTGCAGCTCCCAGGACATGCTGCTGTGACAGGATGGAGTCACAGGACAGGGCGAGTCCAGCCCGCTGTCAGGGCTCCAGGGGGATCTCTGGATCAGGGCAGCCCCCTCCCAGCCTGCCTGCTTCACACACTGCAGCACTCCCACACCAGCTGCTGCCCTTCCAGCAGCCTCTCAAACCCCCCACTGCTCAAAGTCCCGTGCCCAGAGCTGACTCCATAAGGCTCCACAGAGGGTGGGAACTTCAGGGACTGCACAGGAAGTCACTGGGACCCCTTCCACACCATGGGCCTCCTTCTCTCAAGCAGTGAAAACCCCTAAAACTTCCATTTGTTCCACCTAATAAGCTTTTCCTGAAGCTCAGAGCTATCCCTGTATATCAGGAAAGACTCTTGTTCACAGCAGAGGGAATCCAAGCTGAGCTGCTCCATTTCCAGGGGCTCCCCACACTCCACACCCAGCACCCTGGGGCCAGGCAGGGCCTGAGGGGCTGCTCCAGCAGCAAAGGGCTGCAGCTCACCTGCAGGACACAGCTTTGTTCTGTCAGGAAGTGCCATGGAAGCACCTGCACATCCTGCAGTTACTCCCCCTCCACCACTCAGACACTTTAGAAGCTGCCACCTGCAAACATCTCCTTGTCCTTCAGCAGGTGCTGAGGGAAGAAGCCAGGCTGGGAGCAGCCCTGCCCCAAGGAACATCCCCCAAACTGGGTTATTTCCCCTGGGTAATTTCAAACTAAGCCCACACATTCCTAGAGAGAATTCCTGGCAAGAGAAGCCCTGTGGAACCCAGAGGGTTTGCAGCACGTGCCACAGGCTTTGTTCAGCCTGTGTTGATGCAGACCTGGGTGATGTTTTCCTGACAGTTTTTAGACAGAAATTCTCATTCCTTTTTCCCCTCTCTAAACAATTGTAACCACCTCCCTTCCTGCTCTCTCCTGCCCTGCAGACAAATCAGTGCAAAGCCTGAAGCAGCCTCCTTTTCTGGAATACTGCCCCTGGAAGCTGCACTGGCCACACTCAATCACAGCTCAAGCCAACACAACAAGTTATTAAGGCACAACAGAACAAAGCCTGGGAAATGTGGTTTGAGGTAGTAACACTCTGCGGAGACCATCTCTCAGGAAGAAGCTTCCAGAAGTCACCTTTTACCATTAACTACCAGCTCTGAATCCAGTCTGTCTCTACAGAGACAAAGAGGGGTTCATCAGGAGAAGGATCTTCCCCAAGCTCAAATTCCAAGCCACCAGAGCATGGGCCCTGCAGGGACCCCACCTGGAAGGGAAATGCTGTCAGGGGTCACTGTCAGTCAGAGCTCTGCTTTCTCAGCCACCACTCACACTGCAAGTTACCCAAGGCAGCCTCTGGGGTTGAACATTTTCCCAGCACTCAGACTGGATCACACTGGGGAATGCTGCCCGTGTCACTGCACTGCTCATGGCACCCCTGCTGCCCCCAGAGCCAGCTGCTGACACTGATGGAGCAGCACAGGCTCTGAGGGGATGAGCTGGCTGGGATGGGGACAGGGCAGGGAGCTGCACCCCTGCTCTGTGTGGCTGCCACCTACAGCCTGCTCTGCTGCCAGGGAACAAGGGACAGGACAAGAGCAAAGGGCCTCAGCTGTGCCAGGGGAGGCTCAGGGTGGATATTGGAACATTTCTTCCCAGCAAGGGCTGCCCAGGGCACACAGGCTGAGTGAGGCAGCAGCAGCACAGGCTCAGCCACAGTTACAGCTCCCAGAGCTGAAGCCCAGGTAAGGAACTGCTGCAGAGAGGAGCTGGGCAGGGAACAGGAGAGAACTGTGAAACCCCCAGCACAGGAGTGCCAGGGTTTGCAGGGCTCAGGGGCACACAGCACTCCCTGCACCATCAGGGCCATGGCTCCCATGGCCCCAGCATGGACAGAAAAGTGCCATGGAAGGACATCTGCTACTGGAGCAGGCTGCTCTGCACCCTGTGCCTTTGTGCAGCTCCACCCAGGGAGCAGCCCAGAGGGGCAGGGATGGCACAGAACCCCCTGGTCTGGCACAGACCAGGCTGCAGCTGGAGCAGCAGGCACTGCAGCTCATTAGTAAGTTCATTAATCACCACAGGTTCTGTCCATCCTATTCACTTGTGCACAGGTTCCAAATGGCAGCCCAGCCTGCTGACACTGCACTCAGCTGCACTCTCACTGTCAGCTGCTCTTCACTGGCTCTGCCCATTCATTTTGTTTAGATGCCAATTAAATACAGTGCCTGAAAAGCCTCCAGCTGAAAACTTCTTAACTTACATAACTTACATTATGAAAGTCAGAATCAGAGGGCCTGTAGGATTTTTGTCCCATTTCCTATTTTCCCCCTCTATATTTTACATTTCCATTTAACTGGAAATATCTGTTTATCCAATGTTCTCACCCTACAGCCATGCAGCCTGTCAGAGCTGTCCCCAAACAGCTGGATGGAGAAGGCAGACAGGGCAGGCAGAGGTGAGCAAGGAGGGCAGAGCAGGAGCCCCATGCAGGACAGGGAGTGGCCATGCACACACAGGTGTTAGCAGCACTGGGGCAGGAGGCTGAGGGGGGTTAGAACACCACAAGCCTGTTGAATCTGTGTATAATGCACCAAAGTGACCCCTGCAATCACCACCTGAGGCCTCTCTGCACACCAGCTCCAGGAGGTGCCACAAAGGCAGCAGTCAAACCACTTCATTCCTCTAGAAAATTTAGGAATGTCAAGGCCCAAAGCCCCCCCAGCCAGGGGCCAGAGCTGGGGGTTTGTGTAAAACCACATCTGGAATTTAGAGTCTTGCTCTTCCTTGCAGAACTACAGACACCAGCAGTAAGGTGCCAAGCCCCTCTCACTCCAGACTGTAGCACTGCTGCTGTCCCACAGACAGAGGGACCAAATTTCAAGCTTGATTGTTCTGTCTGAGTAATTTGTGATGAGCTACACCAGAGAGGCTTTACACAAATTCAACAAGTAACTCAGCATGGATTCATCACAGTGGGATGGAGGTAAGGCCCAAGCTCACCTTGGACGTCTTCTTCTCCTCCATCACCATCCTCTTCCTCATTGTAAGCCAGCTCAGCCTGTTTGTCTGCCTCATACTCACCCACGTTCCCATCATCCCCATTATAATCTGCCAGTTTAGAACCCTGCTGTGGGTCCACAGGGGATTCATTCTCATCAAAGAACCGGCCTGTGGAGTAGGAAAGGAGTGAGTCAGCAGCAGAGAGGAAAGAAACAGAGACCCTACACGAGAGCAGAGGGCAGGTGGAGCAGGAGGAAGGGGGAGAAGGGACAGGGCAGGGGCTGGACAGGGCTCCTGTGTGCAGGTGACAGCTCTGTGTGACACCTGACTGTCCACACTCCTCTCTGCACAGGGCTGCAGTGAGCACCCACACAGGCCCACCCTGGACTGCCCCAGGCACCAAGGGATTTCTCAGAAGCACAGGAGCCCTGACTCCTGGCAGGGGCAGTGAGCACCTCTCCTGAGGGCTGGAATTTGGGAGTTCCAGCCCCCACCACTGCCCTGGCAGGGCCTGCAGGGGGTGCCCTGCTGCACTCTGCTTCCCTAGCAAGCTTTTCCAGCCTTCAAAATGTCCCAAACCCAGTATTTTCACCTCCCAGCAAAAAATTAAGAAGAGTTTCATATCCTGAAACAATGCCCAAGAAAAATTGAATCGGCTGGAAATGTGGAATGAGAGACAATCATCCAGGTGAGAGATTACTGGGGTGATGTCAGCTCAGAGCTGGGCTTTAATGGGATACAGGGAGATCTCTTCCAGCCCAGTGCTTGAGGGAAGCAGCTCTGAGCCTGCAGAGGTTACTGGCCTGGAAGATTGTGGATAAATGGAAAAAAATGGAATTAAAGTGTGATACAATTCTTATACACTGGGCACCAAGGCTGCCAGGGCAGGTGATGATTCCCAGTGCAAGCAACTAATGGAGAAGTAAAACTGGAGAATGATTTCAACATCAGGATTAGGAATGGACAGATGTAAAAGTGAAATTATTCCCTGACAATATGTGTATAAAATCCAGGACAGAGGCAGTACCATCCTGTTTCTCTGTACGGGGGAGATGCAGCAGAATCACACCCAGCACGGCTCAAACATACAGGAACACCAGATCCAGGTATTTTCATACAACAAGCAGGGAAAAAACCATGATCTGTTTAGAAATCCAAAGCTGCACATTATTCACTGCCTGTTCATGTGTGATGCAGTGATCCTGCTGGTACTTCTGACACTGCCTTGTGTACAGAACCCGGGTAGGACAGTGGGATTTGCACATGTCAAACCCCAACTGAGCCATGGAAGACAAGGGCATGGACCCAGCTGCCAGCAACAGCAGCCCAGGGACAGCCAGAGATACTGAGACAAACAAGCACTGCATGAACTGAAGCTGACAGAAGGCAAGGTTGAAGCTGATGAAGAGATCCCAGGAAATGCAGCAGCCCCACAAAGGGCCAGACTGAGCCCAGGGAGCACAGCCAGTGCCACCCCTGCCAGGGCAGGGACACCTCCCCCTGCCCCAGGGGCTCCAGCCCCAGTGCCCAGCCTGGCCTGGGGCACTGCCAGGGATCAGGGGCAGCCACAGCTCTGGGCACCTGTGCCAGGGCTGCCCACCCTGCCAGGGAACAATTCCTGCCCAAATCCCATCCAGCCCTGCCTATGGCACTGGGAGCCATTCCTGTGTCCTGTTCCTGTCCCTTGTCCCCAGCCCCTCTCCAGCTCTCCTGGAGCCCTTCAGGCACTCCAAGGTCTCCCAGACTCCTCTCTCCTCCAGGCTGAACAGTCCCACTCTGCACCCTCTGCTTCAAAGCTCTCAGCCACCAACACCCAGCCAGGCACCTGCCCAGGTGGGAGCTGCAGAGCTGGGCCAGAGCTGGGCTGAGTTTGTCACCACTGGACCTTTCTGAACAGCCCCTGACCATGAGGACAGAACCTTGCACAAACCTGGATTAGCTGTTTCCTTTGGTGACAATCTCTCCCTCACTGCACCATTAAAACCTGCACTCTGACTTATTCCAAATACAAAGGAGCAAAGAGCACAGACTAAGTGGGGACAATTCCTCAGGTATCCCCTCACAGCCTGCAATGGAGACATTTCCTCCCCAGCTCCTGCCTGCACAACCACCCCTCACCATTTAATCTGTGACCAGGGAGAGACAATCCATCAACAACCCACCTACTGAAATGAGAAGCTCTCTCACTCCACAAGCTGCTTTGATAATACAACAAGCCTTACACACCTCAGGATACAGAGTGGAAGCCAGGCCTGCCCAGGTTCTGTGACAATTTGTAATACACCCATTCCTGCTCCACCACAAAGTCCCATGAGTGATATTAAAACAACCAAAGTTTTCTCAAGTTTTGGCTGAATTCTTACAACATTGTCCAAAAAGTGTATTGGATCAAGTAATAAAGTAACTCAGCATTCTGCATGTATCAAAGTTCTGACTTGAACAATTTAACTGCACAGTAATTTCCAAAAACACCTTCAATTCCAATAAGGAAATAATTTTAAAAATAACTGAATGTAAACGTAAACTTATCTTTTACCCAGGAACACACATTCCTTCTCAGGCTCCCTCTGCAAAGGCCCCTATGTTCCAGACAGGCACTAACACAGACAAAAAAGGGATTTTTTGAACATATTGAAGTGTGTGATTTGGCCAACTTACTTTGCTTTATCTTCTGCAAGTCGCTGACTCGGCTCTTTGGGATTTTTAGCTGGTCTGGCTCAATCTTGTGCTCTTTCTGGGCTTCCACATTTTCTTCAAAATTCAAGTGCTGGAGAGAGTTTGGAGGGATCTGCTTGGCAATGTCAGCATTTCCATCACTGTCACTGGGCAAACCTACAAGGTCAAAATGGGAAGTTACTCTCAGAGTTTCAGCAGGACAGGCCTGGAACAAGGAACCTGAGTGCAGGCATAACCTGGCATTCTCTGACCTTAAAGTGACCTGATCCACAAGCACAGAGTTCATTCTCTTTGGGTTTGTCTCTCTCCTAACTGCAATTCCTCCAAACCCTTTCACTGCAGGACTTTCAGTTCTCACATCCTAAACCTTCCCCAGGTCACCCTCAAGTGAGATGCTCCCAGGGACTGAAGGGCACTGAGCAGGGACAGGAATGTTGGTTTATCTGATTTTGCCTCCAAGAGATCAACAACCAACCCCTGAGGGTTGCAGCCCTAATGAGTACCCTAAGGAGGAACACTCATTTCAATTACTCTGTCCACTGGAGGAATCTTGGGGCACTTATCTTTGAAACTTCTAACTCAAATTTAGCTGTGATTGGTCAAAAGGCTCAGAAATTATTGGTGTGGAGGGTATAAGAAGAGATCACATAACAGCAGCCCAAGTGCCTCAGCCAGGTAAGAACACAGCCTTGGATGCTGCAGAAATTCATCCTTGGTTTTCTCCTTGTAACCAAAATATTGCTTCATCACCTGCTGGCAGGAATTTTACCTGGTGCCAGGTTTGGAGCATGGGGCTGTTCAGTTGGAAGGCTGATAACAGACTGATGACCTTCACTTCTAGGAGCTGAAATAAGTGGCTTCTTTAAAGCTGAAACAACACAGGAACAAAAGCATTAGCATGAAACAAACACACTGTTTAGCTGGTCTTGCTCTAACAACCCTGTAAACTTCTATTTTTTTATCATTTTCTTAATGAGAATATAAAAGGTAAGATTTCAGGAGGGGCATTATCCAAAACATTCCATTTTGAGAATTCAAACCTCTAAGGCACAGTAGAAATGATCTGATTTTACACCCCACTTGAATTTTATTACCACAGAGAGATTTTACAAGTCTGCACTCACTGTGAACCACATGGTGTTCACACACAACATCTACATCACCAAGCCCCAGTGTGAAAGAATGGAGTATTGCTCCTAACCAGTGGGAGTATCTTCAGCTTTAGCAGGGTCATTATCTTCTATTTCAGGCATGCCTGCATCTCCTCCTGGCTTGATCTTCTCTGCAAGACAAGAAAAGGATATTGTGCCTCACTAAGCCTGCAGTGTGAATTTCCCTCTTGTGGAAGGCTCTACCTTGGAACAATCACTGCAGCTAATCAATGTATCTGAGCCAAACAATTCCTTATTCTGCTTCAGTGTGGAGGCTGGCAAAGGATGCAACACAACTGGCCTGTTCTCCACCACAAACACACAAAAAAGGAAATACCTTTGCCATTTGCAACATGCTCTGAAGGCTCCTCATTCTTCACTATGTCCTTATCTTCCACCTCTGCAACAGTCTCAGGTACTGCCTGCTCTCCATTGCTGGGGCTGACTGCAGTGTCTTTACCAGACTGAATTTTCTGTGTGGCCTGCTAGAACAAATAATGAGACAATATTAAACACTTCACTGGAAATCACAAAATAAACAGCCTTAAATTCAAGATTACTTTGGGCAATTGCTCTGCAAAACTGCATTTGTGAATTCAATGATCACCAAAGCAAAGAGCAGAGCACTCTGCACACAGCTGGACCCTGGGGAGCTGGAAACACAACTGGACAGACAAAGTTCAGCACAGCACAGCTGCAGGACACCTCTACTGCCACACACAGGTGTTAAACACAGCAAAAACAGGTTAAGGGAACATCAGCCTTAAGCCTCAGGTCAGAGCCCTGAAACAATTCTGGACTGTAAGAGATGTGACAAACTTGCTCAGTCTGCCCTATCATTTGAGATGTTTATAGAAGAAGTAAGGAAACAAAATTTAAGCAACTGTTTGCAGGAGAGAGGCCCAAACTCCACTGGCAGCCTGTTAGATGTAATCACACCCCTGATACCATTGCAGTGCCATCCAGTTTGCATCACAGCAGCACCTCCAGGCCTCTCAGAGCTCAGGCTCCTCTGCAGTGACCTGGGACAGGTGTGAGAACACAGAGCCCACCTGGAGAGCTGAGCAGTGATATCCATGTTACAGCAACACCTGACATCCTCAGCAGTGACATCATGGAGCAAGGCTGGAGCAGAGCAGAGAACGTGGCCTCAGCTCAGAGCTCAGTGCACTGGTGAGACAGCAGGCAGACTTCTAACACTAACACCCACCTAGGGCTGCTCAGGGGATACACAAACAAGGGAGGAAATGTCCCAGGCCTCCACAGCTCTGGGGCAAACTGCAGGCTCTGGGCTCTTCCCATTCCACACAAACCTTCTTGGCATTCATTACCTTTTGTTCCCGAGCAATTTGGTCCATTAATTTCTTGATGCTCTCTTCATGCTGCAGTCTCATTTCCTTGATCTGCTGCCCACACTGCAGGCTTGAGGAGAAACACACCACTAGTTACACTTCATTTGCTGGATCTACTCTCCCACAAATAAAGTAAGGGAAAAAATATCAAGTGGCACAAAAAGCCAACTGGAATCTATATATATTCTATAACTAGAATAGTCTGTCCAGGAAGCCTGGTCCTGGCATGGATGTGCAGTGGGAATGGACTGAGTACAGTAAAAAAGCAGAGCTGGGAAAAAATAGGCACAGAGCTGAAAAAACAGTAAAGTAAAGAGAGTGGCCTTGAATATACTTCCTCCAGAAGCTGGAATGCAACCAAAAGGTCAAGCTCCAGAGTTAATCTGCCCACAAATATTAACTCCACTGGGAAAGCATCATGTCTCTCCTGTCAACAGAGGAGGTGCACGAGTGCCACTATCAGTTACTGCTCCCAACTCAAATAACACATCTGAATACACAGCCAGCTGCCCCAGCTTCCCAGCAAGCCACAGCACCAGCCCATCACCAAAACTCCCATGTCCCACAAATGCCAGCACAGCACAGAAACACTTTGTGTGTGTAAAAGTTTCAAACTTTCTCAAAAGTTAAGTCCTCCTCACTCCTCAAAGCTGCAGGAGTATTTGTTCTCCCTGTTCCTCTATTATTAACTTCAAGGGCTGAAGTAAATTTAAAATTTTAATCTACACAAGGTGCTTTCAGCTCCAGATGAAACAGAAGAAACTATGCTGCTAAAAAGCAGCAATTAACAACACTGGTGACACAGGACTGTGTCCTTTAGACACCTTCATGTGTTAGTGAACTAAATCTCCATGTCATAAAAAATACATTGACTTAAAAATGCAGAACAATTCCACTGAATTAGCTCCTATCTCACACTGGGGGAAGGACTACACCACCACAAAGAACCTGAGAGTCAAACAGTCAGCTCAGGTGCATCACCTCGTGTTTGAGGATTAGACATGGGATTAATGAGCACTTTGGGTAAATACAGGGCCCCCTGGCACAGCAGCCTGAGCCATACCTGTCATATTCCAGCCTCCTGCTCAGGTAGGTGTTGTTCTTCTTGTACTCGTGCAGCTGATCCTCCTGGCGGATGAACTCCTGCCGCAGCTCTGCCAGTTGTTCTGGGCAGAAAGCAAACACTGTATCAACACAGGCAGCAAGCAAAAACACCCTGTGGCAGCTACAAATTCCAGTACTGCTAAGTAAGTAAGAAACTGCTCAAGTTTCATGCCTAGACACAAAGATTCTCAAACCAATTTGAGAAGATGCCACTTCACTCATGTATGCCAGATGGCAGCATGAATTAGAAACAAATCCTTCTGATACTATGCCAATCTCCCTAAATGTCTCTGCACCTTTGCATTCAGGAGCCTTGCACAATGCTATTCCACTGATCTGTTGGGAATCTCCACATTTCCTGACTGGTTCTGTCACTGAGTAACACAGAAGTGCTGCCAGGCTCCTCCAGGCAGGATGCTAAACACTGTCTGCAGTGAGTGCACTAAAGGAGGGGAGGCACCTTCCCACTGGCCCTAAAGCCAACGTGGATTTCCTGCCCTCACAGCTGCTCCCTGCTCCTCAGGCTACAGAGAATGGAGCTCCCTACAGGGATACAGGCAGAACCCACATGTGTTTGTGCAGGCATGCTCACATCTGATCCTGTTCTGGCTCACTCTGAATACCACAGGCATCACAATCATGTCTGTACAGAACTTCAGAGATGTGTCCTGGACCTTTTCTAACCCAGCACAACCATCACAGTGTTTCTGGTCAAACTCTACTACACTCTGTATTTGGCCATGAAAATGATTCTGCTGTCCTGTAACTCAGCAGTGCCAGAACTCATTCCTTCTGCACTTACCCACACCAGGTAACAAACACAATGAGACTGCACATTGTGAGGTGTCCCAGCACCACCAGACCCTTCATTTAAACTGCATTCTGCAGCACCTGGGCAGCTCCAATACACAGCTCCAGCCTGCCAAAGGAGCTTGCCATGAATGCCTCACCCTTTAGTCGATGGATGTCTGCCATCTGATAGGAGATGTTGTTCTGCAGCTTCATCTGCAAGGAAGGAAAGGTTGGATTAAATGCAGGTGACCAGCAGGCTGGGCAGGGTTTGGGCTGTGAAGACTCAGGTGGGTCTGTTTGTTTGCCAAAGCCAATGTATAGACAGGATTATGGGAGTGACGTGCACAAAGTTCTGTAAATCTAAGAAATGTGTATTTAGTGATTGCAAGTGACATCACCAAACTAAACACTGTGTTCAGGCTTTACTAACAAAGGCTTACATTTTAATTCCAGAACATATTTATATCAAAAAAAGTAGATTGTCTGGACTAAAATAAACATGCTGCATCCTGATACTGCAAGGGGGACAGTAAACAGCCAATGTCAAAGCACAGGTGGATAAAAATAAACACAGCATCAACAGCAAAACCAATATGTTACCTAAGGTATATGATACAACAGAATTGTTATATTTAAATAGATCTTTTATGTGTTGCTGGCTAACACCCTAACACACATTTTGTTTTGAGAGGGAATCTACAACAGCTAGACTACAACAGCTTTTAACTTGGCATTTTTAGTAAGGAAAAAATAATTACAGTAAGTAAGAAATGCACATACACAAAGTCCTGAAGTAAAGATGCTTTGTTTTGTCATTCCATAAAGACAAAAACCAGCAGGAACAAAGAGAAAGATTCACCTGTGCAGTATTGTGAGAAAGGGGGTGGAAATCCCTGGCTGCCCTCAGGCACTGGGGTGTGTGGATGTTGTTGCTGTCCTTTCAGGGTGACACAAAGGGGAACTGCAGGAAGGTGCTGAGCAGGACTGTCACACCTGGCTGACAAGGGCAGCATCACCTCTGGGAGCTGCACACTGCAGCAGCAGCACAGCCACTGGGGCAGGACAGGCTGGGACACACATGGGGACACAGGGGACACACCTGCACACGGGCTGCTTCAGGTCCCACACTGCCCCTCAAGTGGCTGTGTCAGTCTCCTCTGTTTCCTGTCAAAAAACCCAAAACACACCTGCCCTGCCTTCAGGACTTCCTCCCCAGACCTGTGCTTCCCTTTCATCAAACCATTCATGCTTTAAATGTATTTCCCACTGTGGTTTTGCTGTTACAAGAGGCACTCAGAGCAGCTGGTCCATTTGTCCCATGTGGGTATGATCAGACATTCCTGCCCTGGGACTGCAGCCATGCAGGAACTGCAGCTGCTGCTTTTCTGCAGTGCACAGGAGATGCATCCAACAGCTCTGGGCACAGCACAGGCTCCTTGGGCAGCAGAGCTTTTGTGCCAGCTGCAGGATCCTGGCTGTCCCTGGAGCAGGGCACAAGGAGTGCAGCCAGACCCTGACCCAAGCCCAAAACAAAAGCCAAGAGGGCTCTAGGTAGGGCCTGGAGAGGCACCCACGTATGACAGGACACAGCACTGCCTCACAAGGCTTTCCCCAAAACAAAGAAAGCAAGCAGAACTGGAAAATTAGAGAGAGAGCAGAAAAACCAGTAAAATAAACAGAATGGCCTTGGACATATTTCCTCCAAACCCTGGAACATAACTGAAAAGTCCAGCTCCACAGTTAATCTGTCAGCACTTATTAATTGCACCAGGAACGTGATCTTTAGATGACCTGAGCCCTCTGACCACAGAGCTCTGAAAGAGGGACAAAATCCCTCCCCAGAGGGCCACTCAAGGAGCTTCTGGTCTGCTCTGCCCACCGAGGCACTCAGGGCCCTTCCAGGATGCACAGAGCAACACCCCATCAGTGCAGAGCTCCACTTCAGAAGGACAAGTGGCCCTGCAGTGGGGACACACAGGGGAGGGAAGACACAAGTCA
The DNA here is from genome assembly GCF_029582105.1 of Oenanthe melanoleuca. Classification (NCBI taxonomy): domain Eukaryota; kingdom Metazoa; phylum Chordata; class Aves; order Passeriformes; family Muscicapidae; genus Oenanthe; species Oenanthe melanoleuca. Next base: position 567,178 of record NC_079344.1, on the reverse strand, counting down.
CCCCGAGCCTCTCCATCCACTGGGCACTCACCTCCTCCAACAGAGGAGCAGGTACACCCAGTGATTTGTTGTGCTAATGAACAAGCATCTCCCCCTTTCACAAAACTACAGGCACTAATCACATTTTCCTGTCTCCCACTCTAATGCAGCTGTTTCCAGTACCCAACAAATCTAGGAACAAAGGAGATGCTGGGAAGTAGCTGGGTCTGTTTCAGACCCTCATCTCTGAGAGTTCCTCACACACAAACCCTCCCCTGGCTCCTGCTTGCCCCATGACCATGTGCCTGCCTGGGGGAGGGCTGCTGCCTGGGAGCAGGAGCTGCAGGGAAGGTGCAGCACTTTTATCACACAACCTTCCCTTCTGGTGATTTGGAGTTTCAGAGAGAAGTGACAGGATTTATATCCAAACCAGCTCAGCTGACAGCAAATGTCCCTCATCTGAAGGATGGAAAAGGAGGAAGCTTTTTTATGATTCATGGGATCTGTTCCACCTACACATGCAAAACCCACAACCCAGGAGCCATGGCACAGGTCCAGCTCCTCCTGGGCCCCATCCTCCTTCAGTCTACACCTGTTTGTATTGCTGAGCTCCCAGGGGCTCCTCAGGGCCTTTCCAGGCACCTGGGATGGAGAAAATAAACCCTCTGCAGCCCAGTGAGCCCTGCACAGAAATAAAACAGAAATCCTATGCATGGTCATGTGGCAAGCCTCCAGTGCTGCCTGAGTTGTGAATCTTGCCATGTAACAACTCCACATTGCTGCTGCCAAGCTCCAGCTTTGCTAAGCAGGGACTTACAAGTTTTGGCAACAAACCCAGCTGCTGCTGGAGGTGTTTGACTGAACAGCTTCATCCCAAGCATTTGTGGGCAGCAGGTAAGGGCAGGGCAGTGCTCCACAGCTGGCATGGCCATGGTCTCAAGCAGGTATGGCAGGAGAGCAGCTCCCTGCCAGCTGGAGCCTCTCCACCAGGGATTCCTGCCAGTCACACATTCCACTGTGCTCATCCCAAACAGATGCACAAAGCTGTGGAAAAACCCCAAAACCTAACAGCACCCTGCAAAAATCCCATGGAGTCCTCAGGAAGCTGATGCTACCTGTGCATGCAGCACCTGCCCAAATCCCAGGGTGGGCACTACCCCTGCCTGCCTCTCACAGGGTGCTTCAGAAGAGAACAAGAACTCCCTGTTTGCTCCAAGGTCCAACAGACCTTCAGGAACTCACCACAGGAGAGAATTCCCAACAGCTCATGCTTCCTGTTTGTCTGTAAACACAAGACACTGGGTGACAGTCCCTGTCTGCTCCCAAGAGCAAACAACACCCTGGTGCAGTGCCACAGGCTGGTTCCACCAGCAGGGCCAGAGGGGACAGCCAAGGGACTGGCCTTGACCCCAGGGATCCCTGAGCCAAGAGGAAGCTGCTGCAGAATCCAGAGCTGCCTCAGCACTGGGAAAGGCACTTGATTTATGTGACCACAAGGCAAAGAAGCTCAGCTGAGGACAAAGGAGCACAAAGCAGCACTGACACTGAGAATCTTCAAACGAGGTTTCCTCAAAGGGAGCCTGAATTTGTTGTGATTGCTTTATATCAATGTCTGGGTTTTATTTCAGCTCCTGCATTTCACAACTGGAGTAATATCACAGGCAATGAGCAGTTTGGTCAGACAGACCTGCCAAATTCTATTTTGAGAGGAAAAAAATTGTCATTCAAGCCCTTTTTTGGTCAGACACTTTATATCTACTACTGTTTTCTTGCGATAGAGTTTCATTCTCTAAAACAAAGCTTTGCTCTCTACTCTCAGAGAAGTAATAGTCCTTAAATAAAGTCACTTAAAGGGTTTTAGAAAAAAAAAATAAACATTGCTGCCACTGAGAAAAGACAGTGGCTTACATGGAAGGAAAAAAGGACAGCAATTGTTTTTTGGCAAAATCCTACTCTTCTGGCCTCTGAGGGCACTCTGAACATTTGAACATAAGAGAGAGGATGCCCCAAAGCTAGGAGCCCACACTGGCCTTTACTGGAACAAAGAAGGGAGAGACAGGGCACACACTGCAGGCAGTTAACACCAAACTGAATTTGGGAGGTTTACTGGGCAGGTCTCTACACGGCTCTGCCCTGTGCAGTGTCACACCCAGAGGGTCCAAGATCTCAGGGAACACCAGGGGTGGCTGTGCCTGTTTGTGCCCCAGCTCACACCTACATCTCCTCCCCCAGTGCCCTACAGGAACACATCACCCATTTCCAAAAAAACAAACACTCTTTGCATTAAAAGCACCCCTTGTCGTGCAGTAACTGCCCCCAGAATCCCTGCAGCTGGAAAAGCCCTCCCAGAGCACTGAGCCCCTCTCAGAGCACTGAGTGCCACAGCCACACCTTCCCTGACACCTCCAAACCTCCCTGGGCAGCTCCACTGCCTGACCACCCCTTCCAGGAAGAAATCCTTCCTGAACAGATAACCTGAATGCTGCCAGGGCAGCTTTACACCCACGGGCAGTGACATTAACACACCAAACAGGCTGCATGCCCTCCTGCAGGCAGAATGGGAAATATTTCGGCTAAACCCCAGCTGCTTTTGAACCACTGAATCACTGAGGCTGGAAAACACCTTTAAGATCATGGAGTCCATGTAACATCCAACTGGAATTTTTTACTGCAATCTAAGGAAAGATAAAAATTGAAAATGTGTTTGCTGAACACACAGAGGGCTCAGTTTTAATGGTTCAGCAGGAAACACTAATACAAACTTAATCAGTTTGAGGGAATCTAACTCTGGAATGTGACATGTACATATTTGGCTTTTTCTGTGGCAACTCGATGCATTTTCTGAGGCTCCTCACCCAATGTGCAATAAGAAAGGGCCAGAAAAACAAACCTAGCCAGCAATAACCCTGGAGAGTGTGAGATTTCCATAAAGCCCGCTGTGAGAACAGTGTTCAATGAGCAGAGAGATGACCTGCATGCAAATCCAGCCCACATGGCCCCGAGCAGGACTTGTGTGCTGAGCCCCGTGAACTTCCCAGGGCAGGCCGGTTATGAAAGCAGAACAGTGAAAGCTGGGCCACTCACTCATCTTCCACAACAAAAGAAATCCCCAGGCCACCCCCACTGAAAGGGCCAGCTGAATTTTCAATGAGCTTGGCTTCTGCAAGCCAAGGAAAATGACACGTTAGTCAGCAGCAGGGTTGTCTGGTTGGTTTTTGGTTTTTTTTCTCTCAAGTACACGCTGGCAGCATAAAAATCAGTGTGCTGTAGCAGGCATTCCAAGAGGCGAGCTCGGGGTGCTACTGAGCACCACACTGGATTCATTTCCCTTGAAACTGTGGTTTTACGGCTGTGTCTGATTCTCGAATATCCACAAAAGATCGAATATTCTCAGCAGAGACAGAAAGCTGGAAAACAATACGTAAATTTGAAACAGCCGTCTGGAAACGAGCGATCTCGGGGGATTTTCATTGTTCACACACAGACACACACACACACAGAGGACATCCTCAGCTCGTTTTGCGGACGTTTTCAGGAAATGTTTGCAGTTGTCCCAGCAGCAGCACACCTGAGCCTGGGGGCTGCGGGGACACCTTGGCCAGGTAAGCGCTGAGCGCACCGGGACCCCCGCTGGCCCTGCCCTTACCTTGCCGTCCTCGCAGCGCTTCACCTGGCCGTCCCTGGCCTGCAGCTGGCTGCTCAGCTGGCTGTAGTCCGCCTCCTTCTGCTCCAGCTGCTTCCTGTGCGAGTCCACCTTGCCCAGCAGGTCCGAGTTGCGGCGCTCCAGGCGGCCCCGCGCCACCTCGGTGCGCTGGGCCTGGCTCTGCAGCTCGGCCAGCTCCTCCCGCAGCAGCGCCTGCCGGCTGGCCGCGTTCCAGCAGTGGAAGGCGAGCACGGCGATCACGGCCAGCAGCGCCACGAGCAGCAGCGAGGGCAGGCGGCCGCCGCGGCGGTTCGCCCCGAACCCCACCATGGGGCAGGCCGAGCGCGGGGGGCGGCAGGCGGAGCGGGGGGCGCGCGCAGAGAGCGCTGAGGGGACGTGAAGGGAATGGGGGGAAGAGGGAAGGAGCGGAGGGGAAATGGGGGGACTGTGAGGGAAGGGAAGAGGCTCTGAGGGGAGCTGGGAGGGGAGCGGGCGGTGGGCGGCAGGGCCGTGCCGGTCCCGATCCCGGTCCCAGCCGAGCCGCCGCCGCCGGGCCGAGCGGGACGCACCGGCCGAGCCGCCACCGCGGCGCCCCGCCCGCCGCCCGCCCCGAGCGGCTCTCGCGAGAGGAGCCCGCGCAGCTATCGCGAGAGCCGCGTGCCGCCCGCCCTGAGGCGGCGGGAGCCGAGCGGCGGCGGGGCTGGGAGGGAGCGCTGCGGTTGCTGTCAAGGACGTTAAAAACCGGTGTAACAGCGTCCCGTGTGCACAGTCACAGCCCTGTCCAGCCTGGCTTTGGGCACTGCCGGGGATCCAGGGCAGCCACAGCTGTGCCAGGGCCTGCCCACCCTCAGGGCAACCATTCCTTCACTATATCCCTCATAACCACAGGGTCTTTTAGCGTCAGCCGCCAAAGGCTCTGGAAGGGACTCTGAGCTTTCTGGACCCTTCTCCAGGTGAACACCCCGAGCTCTCCCGGCCACGAACGCTTCTCAGCCCCACACCTGAGAGGTGTTTCCTGAGGGAACAAAGCGTGGCCTCGCAGCGAAGTGAGGCCGTGAATCACTCGTTTTATCAGAAACACTCCGAGAATGCGTTTATTCCTGGGCTGATTCACTCACACCTATTAATGGCTCTTTGCTGCCGGTTCTCACCGGGGAAAACGGGACACAGAGCCGGGCTGGAACATGGAACCAGCTCTGGCCATGGCTGCAGCTGCTGCCTCAGCGTGAGGGGAGAAATCCCAGCAAAACCAGGGTTTGGTGTGAGGGGAGAGATCCCAGCAGAGTCAGGGTTCGGTGTGAGAGATCCCAGCAGAGTCAGGGTTCGGTGTGAGAGATCCCAGCAAAGTCAGGGTTCGGTGTGAGGGGAGAGATCCCAGCAGAGTCAGGGTTTGGTGTGAGGGGAGAGAGATCCCAGCAGAGTCAGGGTTCGGTGTGAGAGATCCCAGCAAAGTCAGGGTTCGGTGTCAGGGGAGAGAGATCCCAGCAAAGTCAGGGTTTGGTGTGAGGGGAGAGAGATCCCAGCAGAGTCAGGGTTCGCTGTGAGAGATCCCAGCAGAGTCAGGTTTCGGTGTGAGAGATCCCAGCAAAGTCAGGGTTCGGTGTGAGGGGAGAGATCCCAGCAGAGTCAGAGTTCACTGTGAGAATTCCCAGCAGAGTCAGGGTTCACTGTGAGAATTCCCAGCAAAGTCCGGGTTCACTGTGAGAATTCCCAGCAGAGTCAGGGTTCGCTGTGAGAATTCCCAGCAGAGTCAGGGTTCGCTGTGAGAATTCCCAGCAGAGTCAGGTGTGCAGCTGTTCACCCACACAGAGACTTTGGCCTTGGCCTTTCTCCCTGTGATGGGATTTAGTATCAGTTCTGCTGTGGCCTCGGGCAGCAGAGGGTCACAGTGAGCTCCTGGGCACAACCCCAGTACCTCCAGCTGCAAATGGTGTGGGAGAAACAGAAGGGGATCAGTTTTCCTCCTAAAAGGAGCAAAAAGAGCAATATTTAAGAAATAAAGTATAAAACACCTTCCTGACACACAGCATACATTGTGCAGAATTGCCAGCTGTGGCCACGGTGTCACAGCCTTTCCCCTTGCCTGATTCTGTCATTTGCTCACCAATATTTGCACTTTGGCAGTTTGATTGCTGCTACACTGACAGCCCATTCATTTGCCAACCTGCTCTCTGCAGATGGCAGTGCAGATTCACATTCCAAATCCAGCACTGCAAATTCTTGCTCCGTGTGAAGCTGGGCAGTCCCAGGGTCTGAGTCTGCCCTGTTCTCCTTGTTCCTTCTGGCTGCACTTAGTGCCAGCCTAACTGCTGCCAGGAAAGGTTTGTTTGTATAGTGGAAATACAATATAAATGTGACAGATTTGAGCTCAGAACTGAACCAGGGTCTCACACACTTTGGTTTTGTACTGACCTGTAAGAGTCAGCTCAAAAATCTCTCCAGATAGAGCTCAGTGGTGCTTGTCCCTCTCCTCTTTCAGCTGTTCCTGTTGGAATTTGTTTGATTTCCCAGCTCCTTGTTTGATTTCCCAGCTCCTCAGAGTTTAGGGTCAGAACTGGCCCCTGCACATTTTTTTCTGGTTTCCTTTGCATATCTGGGAGCTGAGGCAATACCAGGGAGTTTTCTTTTTCCAATTAATTTGCCATTTAATTTAATCAGTGTTCCATGCCCTGTGATCCTGTCCTAGTCTGTTCTTTTCCTGGCTGGAAGGGTGTTCCTGCTGCCTGTCCCTGGCTGTAATCTTACACAAGATCTTGGCTGACTTTTGGCTTCTCTGCCCACGATCTGGTGTGAACAGGGAGATCACTCCCTGGAGCAATCTAGTTGTTAATCCTGAAACAGGGCAAGCACAAGAACTAAGCCTTAATCCCTGTACTTATTCAGAAAGTGGAGCATCCAAAGAAGAAAATGTATTTGGTGTTGTATCAAAACCTTCCATATCTTTTCATTTGTCAGACACTAACCAGATTAATAAACAAAGGTTATTTAACAAAACAGTAATAAAACAGCAAACTCTTAATCCACTAATGTAATCAAGAAGGAGTAACCCAGCCAGCATTTATTGACTTTTTCCCTGCATCACAGAGAAGAAAAACTGATGTTACTGGATGACTTTTCTGTTAGCATTACCAGGATGTCACAAAAATGTGCAGAAGTTTGATAACATAAAATTACAATGGTTCTGGAAGGTGTTGACATTTTCTAAGGAAGAATGCTCTGTGCTGGTGGTGCTGCAGAGGTGTCAGAGCAGCAGCACGAGAGCCCTTATCAGCAGAGAAAACACGCAAAGGAACCTCAGGAGCTGCTGCTTCAGCCCTCGTGCTGTCACAGCTGAGCACAGGGCATCCTCCTGCCTGGGCTCTGCTGATCAAATCCATCATGCACATTTGATTTGCTTCTTCCCTTCAGGCATTCCAGTTTGCAGAGAAACTGCTGATTATTTGCTTCCTTTTTTTTTTTCCTGCTGTGAGGTTGGAAAGTTTAGGAGCCCCACACGTGGTATTTTTAGAACCAGTGTTGTATTGTTACTGCCATGGCACTTTTATCAGTTAAAGCAATAAAAAAATCTGAGGTGTTGTTCCAGCCAAGCATTTTGATCCCTTCAGAATCCAGAGCAGGTTTTTAAATGAAAGATAAATGTAGCCATATTTATTTTTTGTGCATAACTTAACTCAAAGAAGACAGTCTGATTTAATAATCTATTCAGCATTACGGAAAATTGGTGATTTTAAAAGCCTCTGATTAAAGATTCTAGGATCCCGTTTCCTTCCACTGTAGCAGAATAAACCTTTTTTAAAATCTATTACAAGTTTGTGGTTTTTTTACAAACATTCTGAACACAGAACTCAAATTATCCCAGACTTTTAGCATATCCTTAAAAGCTGATTAACATACTCCATCTGTTGGTATGCCAAGCAACTGTCCAAATGAGCAGCATTTCCATGGAGATTTGTAAAACTCTGGGTAAAGCAGGAAAACAGCTCTAGCAGGGGATGGCACTGGAGGTTTTATTGCAATGTGGTGGTTGCACTGGTGGGTGAGGTTGGTGCTCAAAGTGCTGTTGTCCTGCAAAGTGTCCAGGACCTCCCCACCCAGAGCTGTCTGTCAACACCTTGGGTGCTCACAGGAGGAACAGTAAAAATAATTCCATTTATTTCAGCACATTGGCTGAGTACCCTGAGTGGCCCTGGGTGCTCAGATCTCTGTCCCATCTCTAATAAAGTGTAACCTGGGCTGCAGAAGCCAGGTGAGACCCGTTGCCTTTTAAAGAGAATGTTTGCTGTGTCTCTGGAGGGTGAAGGTGGCACTTGGGCAGCTGGAGAAGGACTGGGATGGAATCAGAAACGTGTTTATTTACAGGCACCTGAGGCTTGGAAATCTTTGTGAGAATAAGTGCTTTGGAGTGAGGTATCAGAACCAATCTTCTGGAGCATGTTGCTTTATGAAAACAAAGGCAGGAGCATCTGGGGCTGGCTCACCAAATGGCAGCCCAGGAGCAGAGCTGGATCCAGGGAACTGTGGCTGGCTTGAAGCTGCACCCCAGGCCGGGAGCAGGGAGCACATCTGCTCCTGGGAAGCAGCAGGGGAGGCTCACTGCAGTCTGGCATTTTGGAAAAAGGTGCTTCTCTCAGTGGTATTCCTCAGAAGAAGGTTCATTTTCATTTTTAGTAGCAGCTCCGAGGGCTGGTGGGATTCCTGTAAGAGCAAGTGACATTTGCAGCAAGGATAAAGCCCCAGCTGCTTCCATGGGTCATTGTGGATAATCACTGGAAAGGCAGAGCCTTTCCATGGAGTGATTCTGTGAGAGAGTGGGGAGTGAGTGCTGCACTGGGAATGGTTTTGTCTGAGACCCAGAGGAGCTGCCAGCTCGGGGCTCACAGAGCTCTGGGGATGCAAACCAGGCTGGGAATGCCCAGAGTGGGTGTGGGGGGTCACAATTCCCCTTTCCCTCCAGCAGGAGTGGCTGCAGGAAGGGGAAGGCACTGCTGGGCATTTCCCTGCGAGAAGATGAGCTGCAGAGGAGCAGAGCTGCTGAAGAAGGTGGCCTGGGGAACGAGAAGTGGGGCGGAAAGAAAAATATCCCTGGAGATGAGGTGGCCCCAGAGTGGGGCAGGAAGGCTGTGGTGACTCCCTGCCCCTGGGAGGAGAGGTTTGTGTGCTGGAAGGAGCTCAGCCACAGTGCACAGAAGCATTTGAACACTGGGAGTTGAGGTTCTGTTGTCTCATGTTGTGGTTTCACAACACATCCACCTCAATTACTGTTTCTTTGTTGCTGGGGAGCACAAGCAGAGGAGGAAAATAATAATTTAAATTTAACTCTGCTAAATATACATGAGATTTCCTGGGACAAAGAAAAGACTTCTGTAGCTTGAGGGGGTGTTGCTGTGCCAGATTTCAGAGGCTCTACTACAGCCAATAACGTTCTTGGAACAGCTTAGTTGGAAGCATTTTTACAACATTTTTTTAGGCAACACAAATACAGCCATTGCCTCCAGGAATGTATGGGATTGCTCTGGAAGTCACACCAAGTATATCTGATTGTTACTGATTTATTTGGGGGAATTAGAGAGAGTCCAGGATGATACAATTTGCAGATCATGCTCTTGAAATTTTAAGAAAATGTTTCAAAATGCGTGTCTGGCCTCACTTTCCTTGGATGATTTTGGTCACAGTATTCACATTCAGATATCCCAAGGGCAGGGGCTCTGTGTTTTCACTCTCCCCAGGACAGTGAAGCCCTTCCTCAGCTCTTGTTGCTGAAACTGCCTTGTAATAAAGACTCCAGCTGCCACATGATGCCTTTTACAGTAAATCTAAGCTAACTGCAGTTCATGGGTCAAACAGGTAGTAGATAATTCTCCAATAAATATGCCTTATTAGAAAAATCTTCTCTCTGGTACATGGTATTATTCTGAGGCACTTTCTGATAAATGGGAATTGGTTGCACAAAACATCTTTTTAAAAACCTTAATTTGATAATGTGAGTGCTGCTAAAATAATTGATTTCTGAACTGGTGGGGATGGTGGCAGTTTTATGTTGCTGCCTATTTTAAATTTTATAACAGCTTGAGGCCAAGATTTTAAGGCATTTAAGCATCCCCAGCTCCATCAGGGAATTTTCTGCTCCATCCACCAACACCCCCAACAGTTTTGCCATAATGTGTAAAGGTTCATGTGCAGTGTCACAGGACAAAATCTCACCTTGTCCTGGCTGTGCTCTGGATTCACAGCTGGGAACTGATGGTTTTGTTTAATAATAAATATCCCCAAGCTCACATTAAAGTGACAAGTCAAAGCTCATCATGCTGAGGGGCTCTGCTCCTCGGGGGTGAAATGTTTCCACGAGGAGGGGTGGGTGTTTTGGGGGGCAGAGCACTGAGGGGAAATGCACTTTCCCCAGGCAGCCTCTAACCTGGGAGAGGTGCTGCACTGCTGAGTGCTGGGAAGGCTGCAGGAGACAGGAATATTCTGAATTTTGCAGCCTAGACCTGCCCGGCCCCCATTGCTGCCTCAGGGCTCCGTGCTGTGCCCAGGGCAGCTGCAGCAGGGCTGGGAGAGGGTTTTCCCTCTGCTTGCAGAGATGGTTTGGGAGTTGGATCCTTGGGGTCCCTTCCCTCGGGACACCCTGGATGCCCCAGGCACAGCCAGCACTGCTGTGCCCCGTGAGGAATGGCAGAGCCATAAAACCCACTGCAAACAATGCTCATCAATTATGGCATAAGTACCGGGCCACAATAAAATCAGCAATTAAGGCCAAACGCTTATTAAGGATTGGGAGATTCAGTGGGAGCTCAGTGGGCCGTGAGCAGCTGATTCCTCTGCCTTTCCCAGCTCACACACAAATGGCTGTTTGCCTCAGCTGGGAATGGCAATTCCATGGAAGGAATTTATTGCTGAGTAATTTATTGCAAGCAGGTGATGATGATCTCTGTAGTGAGTGCAGGAATCCACTGTCTCAATAACCCAATTCCTTGTGCTGTTTGTGCCTGCTGATTAGGTCACAACTATGATACCTGGCCTAGGTGGTTTTTGTTTTTTTTTTTTTTTTCCTTGTAGACTAAGAAATCCACAAATTGAGCATCAGAGATAGTTAGTGTGTTTGTCAAACCCTGACATGAGCTTGGAGCATGCTTTCATATTCCCACGTGTATTTTAAGAGCTCCTTCCTTTGTCATGAATGAAAAAAGAAAACAAATTATTATTGCAACAACTGGATTGAAAAGCACTTTTTATCATACTTGGGAATCCCCTGTGTATTTTTCCTGCCTTCAGAGTAGACCTCCAGGATTTGATTGGCAAACTCGTGGTCACAACTTGGGCAGATTTCCTTTATTGCTCAGTGTAGGAAAAGCAGCAGATCAAGCTGAGGGCTAGGAGAGCTCCCTGTATGCATTGTGCATTAGCACAGTTTCAATTATATATAAAGTGTGCATTTCTAATTCAATTTAGGTGTCAGTGAAACAGCAGCCACTGAACAGTGATATTTACAGGCTCTCCAACCCCACTCCCATTATGCTCATCACATCAAGAGGAATCATCTTCCCTGAGACTTCTCTGGGAACCTTCCAGAGGATGCTGAGGGCTCAGAGAGCCTGTGCAGGGCACAGGAGGGACAGGAGGAGACATCTCCCAGTCCAGAGCTGGGTGTGGATCAGGGACACACTTTACAGAGCCAAACCAGCTGTGCTGGGTGCTCCCTCAGCAGGACAGTGAGCAGCTGTGTGCTTTAGGGGGACTGGGTGAATTCCCAAGGTCACTGCAGGGAAATCCTGGGCTCCAGCCTAAAGGGAATGGAAGCAGACATTGTGTAGGTGCTCCCCCAAAGGCAACAGGAACATCGAGCCAGGCTAGGGAAAAGCTGACAGAGGGCAGAAATGGGATCTGTTCTCAAGAGCAGATGGTTCCATTAAGTCCAGGGAAGTGCTTGTGTCCTCGGAAGTCAGAGCTGCCCTGAAGTGCTGTGTCCATCCAGGGCACTCAAAAACTGAACAGGCCTTGATGTGCTAAATTACAAATCATTTAAACAATGCTCCCAGAGAAGAATTGTGTTTCCTTGTCCCTCTGACTGTGGTTCTTCCCCTTCTTGCCTTTGTTCCTTCTCCTCTGCCACACACCAGCTACAGAATTTTTGTTGTTCTCTAAGTGCCAAACTGCTTCCCTCCCTTCACTGGATTTTTTCTAATGTTCAGTCTCATTAAGGCCTGGGAGCCAAGACGTGCAGAACAAGGGGGTCAATTGTGCTCCCACTTTCATGGTGTGAGCCCAGAGCAACTCTGTGGAATGCTGCAGGAAATTTCCATCAGGCCTGGCAGAGCTGCTGGGCTGGGCAGCTCAGGGGGAGCTGACTCAAACCTCCCAGGGCATCAGGAGGGCACCAAAGACAATCCATTACCAAGGAGCTGCTGCTCTGCATGGGAATGAGAAGGGAAATAGCTGGGAGGCAGCCAGGCTGTCCTTGGGACAGGTGTCCTTGGCAGTGCTGCTGTCCTGTGGGGCTCTGGGGAGGCTCTGGGGACACCCTCAGTGGCCACAGCTGCTTTCCCTCTCGGGACATCAAAGAATCCCAGGATTGCTGAGGTTGGAAAACACCTCCAAGACCACCCTGAGACCAATCCCAGCTTGTCAACCACACCACAGAGGTGGAGCATTTCTGCTTTCTGCCTCCTAGATGCTTTTTCCACAGGATAGCAGTTGGCATCAAGAGCACTCCTGTGGGAACAGAGAGATCAGGAAGGGGAGTGATTGTCAGGGCTGCTCCAGGGATGGGCCTGATCTAATGGGATGGCTCCAGGGATGGGCCTGATCTAATGGGATGGCTCCAGGGATGGGCCTGATTTAATGGGATGGCTCCAGGGATGGGCCTGATTTAATGGGATGGCTCCAGGGATGGGCCTGATCTAATGGGATGGCTCCAGGGATGGGCCTGATTTAATGGGATGGCTCCAGGGATGGGCCTGATCTAATGGGATGGCTCCAGGGGTGGGCCTGATCTAATGGGATGGCTCCAGGGATGGGCCTGATTTAATGGGATGGCTCCAGGGATGGGCCTGATTTAATGGGATGGCTCCAGGGATGGGCCTGATCTAATGGGATGGCTGCCACCCAGGTGGAGGTTGAGCAGGGAAGTGATGCAAGTGGGAGCAGAGCAGAGAGGTCACCTAAATAACATCCTGCAGAGTTTGCTGTGAGCAAGCAGAATGTGAGTCGGGCAGAAATCTGTCTCTGTCAGGGGCTCCTGCCGATCCATTTCTCCATGGATCAGCTGCACGTACAGTTAATCTGCTTATGCAGCAGCTGAGAGACTGAGATGCCCTCATCTCATCCCTGCATCCACACAGTCTCCAAATCCCAGGACAGCAAAAATTCCATCTGCGTTTGATGGGACCACCCCTCATGCCTCTCCTCTCCTCTCCTCTCCTCTCCTCTCCTCTCCTCTCCTCTCCTCTCCTCTCCTCTCCTCTCCTCTCCTCTCCTCTCCTCTCCTCTCCTCTCCTCTCCTCTCCTCTCCTCTCCTCTCCTCTCCTCTCCTCTCCTCTCCTCTCCTCTCCTCTCCTCTCCTCTCCTCTCCTCTCCTCTCCTCTCCTCTCCTCTCCTCTCCTCTCCTCTCCTCGTCACCTCTGGGGGCACAGCTGGTGGAGATGTCCCTGTCCATGGCAGGGGGTGGAATGAGATGAGCTTTAAGGTCCCTTCCCACCCAAACCACTCCATGGCTCCATGACTCTGTGGGCTGGGGTGGAACTGGTGGGTTAGAGCCTCAGTGCCACTCAGATTGTCCTTATCTCTGTCCTGGGTGTGTCACCCGTGTGTGTCCTCCTTGCCTGGCTCCATGGATGGCTCCAGCCAGGCTGCTCTAGCCAGTGCCATTCTGCAGCCTCAAGTGCCATGAGAAGGAAAAGAAGAAAACCTTTATTTTGTCCTGATTTAAAATCAGCCAGAGTGTGTAGGTTGGAAGATTCAGTTCATGTTTGTAAACATCCGTGGCAAATGTGTAACTTAATTTGTTACTTATTTGATTTATTTCATTTGGAGTATCATTGATAATACCTCCTCCTGTATTTTGCAATAACATTTATAGTCACATAGCAGGGGCCAACCAGAATGAATCCGTGATGCTTCCCTGTGATTCATTTCTAGATAGAAACCCTGGAAGATAATTTACATTCAGTGCAGGTGCTCTCCACCACCTTGGAGCGTGTTCCTGACCACCTGGCCAGGTGGGTCAGCACAGCCCCTTCCCTTTGGTGTGCAGTGCTGCCTCCAGCCCCTGCCCCAGGGCCCTGGTGAGTGCAGGGAGCTCATTTGAGTGCTGGGATGTCCTGTGAGGAGCAGTGCAGTAAGGAGGTCCTTGCTGAGGGGATGGCTCACAGCAGCTCCTGGGGATGCTGCTGCTGCTGCTGCAGAGCCCTGCAGTGGAGCTGCACGTTGGGCACGCTGCAGGTGGGGTGTGGAACACCTGTGTGCTGCTGGGGATGCTGCTCCTGCTCCTGCAGAGCCCTGCAGTGGAGCTGCACGTTGGGCACGCTGCAGGTGCAGTGTGAGCACACCTGTGTGCTCAGGACACTCCTCTGTGCTGCCTCACTGCAAACAGGGAAACCTCGAGGGAGTTTCATTTCCACAGGGAGCAGTTTGGGCTGGGAAGGGCTGAACACATGACTGTGCATCCTTGGCTTCCCTGTTGGAGCTGCATTCCTGAGGTGCCAGTCACATGCACCCCTTTATTGAGCTTTATTTAGCTTTGCTCTCTGGAGACACAGCCAGTGCACTCTGAGAGTGCTTCCTCCTGATTGCTTTCCCTTTCCAGCTGCATTTAGCAGGTCAGCCAGCAGGACCTCCTGCACCTCGAGCTGTGTCCTAAGAGCATCATTTTTCCAATCTCCCTCATCCTCCCTGGGATTTCTCTCCCTGCTTAGCACCACACACAGCAACAATCCCACTCTCATCACCTGAGCGCCTTCGACAGATTCTCAGTCTCAACAAGTTAATTAGATTAAAGTGTTTAAGAAAAAAAAATCACTTTCACAGTGAGACATGAGCAGAAAGCAAGATGCTTCTCCTCACCTAAGAGAGCAGGAGCCATGTATTGTATCAGTTAATTGGTTCAGCTGAAACTGGGATAATTCAGTCACTCCAGAGTGAGTGATTTAATAACAAACCCTCCAGTTCCCAGCAGCCCAGGGCTCAGCGTGTGTGGAGGAGTGCAGTATGGCTGTGTGCTGCAGGGCTGTGTGCAGCAGGATGTGTGCAGCAGGCTGTGTGTGCAGCAGGGATTAGTGCAGCAGGCTGTGTGCAGCAGGCTGTGTGCAGCAGGGCTGTGTGCAGCAGGCTGTGTGTGCAGCAGGGATTAGTGCAGCAGGCTGTGTGCAGCAGGCTGTGTGCAGCAGGGCTGTGTGTTCCAGGGCTGTGTGCAGCAGGCTGTGTGCAGCAGGGCTGAGTGCAGCAGGGCTGTGTGTTCCAGGGCTGTGTGCAGCAGGGCTGTGTGCAGCAGGGCTGTGTGTTCCAGGGCTCTGTGCAGCAGGGCTGTGTGCAGCAGGCTGTGTGTGCAGCAGGGATTAGTGCAGCAGGGCTGTGTGCTGCAGGGCTGTGTGCAGCAGGCTGTGTGCTGCAGGGATTAGTGCAGCAGGCTGTGTGCAGCAGGGCTGAGTGCAGCAGGGATTAGTGCAGCAGGGATTAGTGCAGCAGGGCTGTGTGCTGCAGGCTGTGTGCTGCAGGCTGTGTGCAGCAGGGATTAGTGCAGCAGGCTGTGTGCTGCAGGCTGTGTGCTGCAGGCTGTGTGCAGCAGGGATTAGTGCAGCAGGGCTGTGTGCTGCAGGCTGTGTGCTGCAGGCTGTGTGCAGCAGGGATTAGTGCAGCAGGGCTGTGTGCAGCAGGGATTAGTGCAGCAGGCTGTGTGCAGCAGGGCTGAGTGCAGCAGGGATTAGTGCAGCAGGCTGTGTGCAGCAGGGCTGTGTGCTGCAGGGATTAGTGCAGCAGGGATTAGTGCAGCAGGGCTGTGTGCTGCAGGCTGTGTGCTGCAGGCTGTGTGCAGCAGGGATTAGTGCAGCAGGCTGTGTGCTGCAGGCTGTGTGCTGCAGGCTGTGTGCAGCAGGGATTAGTGCAGCAGGGCTGTGTGCTGCAGGCTGTGTGCAGCAGGATGTGTGCAGCAGGGATTAGTGCAGCAGGGCTGTGTGCAGCAGGGATTAGTGCAGCAGGCTGTGTGCAGCAGGGCTGTGTGCTGCAGGGATTAGTGCAGCAGGGCTGTGTGCTGCAGGCTGTGTGCTGCAGGCTGTGTGCAGCAGGGATTAGTGCAGCAGGCTGTGTGCAGCAGGGATTAGTGCAGCAGGGATTAGTGCAGCAGGGATTAGTGCAGCAGGCTGAGTGCAGCAGGGATTAGTGCAGCAGGGCTCTGCAGGCTGTGTGCAGCAGGCTGTGTGCAGCAGGGCTGTGTGCAGCAGGGATTAGTGCAGCAGGGCTGTGTGCAGCAGGGATTAGTGCAGCAGGGCTGTGTGCAGCAGGGATTAGTGCAGCAGGGCTGTGTGCAGCAGGCTGCGTGCAGCAGGGCTGTGTGCTGCAGGCTGTGTGCAGCAGGGCTCTGCAGGCTGTGTGCAGCAGGGATTAGTGCAGCAGGGCTGTGTACAGCAGGGCTCTGCAGGCTGTGTGCAGCAGGCTGTGTGCTGCAGGGATTAGTGCAGCAGGGATTAGTGCAGCAGGGATTAGTGCAGCAGGCTGAGTGCAGCAGGGCTGTGTGCAGCAGGGCTCTGCAGGCTGTGTGCAGCAGGGCTCTGTGCAGCAGGGCTGTGTGCAGCAGGGATTAGTGCAGCAGGCTGTGTGCAGCAGGGATTAGTGCAGCAGGGCTCTGTGCAGCAGGCTGTGTGCAGCAGTGATTAGTGCAGCAGGATGTGTGTTCCAGGGCTGTGTGCAGCAGGCAGTGTGTGCAGCAGGGCTGTGTGCAGCAGGGATTAGTGCAGCAGGCTGTGTGCAGCAGGCTGTGTGTGCAGCAGGGATTAGTGCAGCAGGATGTGTGTTCCAGGGCTGTGTGCAGCAGGGCTGTGTGCAGCAGGCTGTGTGCAGCAGGCTGTGTGCAGCAGGTATTAGTGCAGCAGGGATTAGTGCAGCAGGCTGTGTGTTCCAGGGCTGTGTGCAGCAGGCTGTGTGTGCAGCAGGCTGTGTGTGCAGCAGGCTGTGTGCAGCAGGGCTCTGCAGGCTCCTCTCACAGCTCCAGGTGTCTTCAGCCCATGCAGCACCGAGGCCATGAACCTGCCTGGATGAAGAGAGGAGCGAGCAGCAGGCACCCAGAGAGCAGTAATTATTCCTGGGCATCTCTTCACAAGGGTCATGCTCAGATGGTTTTAGTGCAGCCTCTTAAGGCTGCACCTCAAGACTGTCTCTGTTCCAGTGATCTACATTCTTAGCCCAGTTTTCCCCAGGATGAAGTGTGCAGTCACACCATCTGCCTGCTCAGTTTCCTCCCAGAGCCTTTGGCATGTACTGTTAGGTAGGTTTGACCAAATTGCTTTTGCTACACTTTAGTATTTTTCAAAAATTAACACTACTAAAATTTGCTTTCAAAAATATTTACCCCAAAGACAGTAGGGAAAGGGCTCCCAAGTGGTATTGAACATGGGAGATTATTCAGGGAAATGTGATTTCTCGCTGGGGAATTTTACATCCACTTCAGCTGCAGCCACAATACAGTTTTGTCCATCCCACAAGTGGATCCTCACCTTCAGTAGCTGCACTGGACAGCTACAGCTTACTAATTGCTGCAAACATTAGTGAGGATTGAAATTAGATGGTTTAAGGTCCCTTCCAACCCAAACCATTCCAGGTCCATTCTGCACCTGACCACGACCTGCAGGGATCAATGGAATTGGGTTTTTTTGACTTCTTGGCTGTTTTGTCCTGGTTCAGAGCAGGGTGAGGGGAGGGCTCTGTGCTGCAGCCCTGGACAGGTCAGTGTGCAGAGGAGCTGAAACCTCCCTTGGCTGGGCTGGGCTGGGCTGTGCCTGCACATCAGAACATCAGCGCTGGCTCTGAGCCACGGCCCTGCTTCCTTCCAGCACCACTGAAGTGCTTCCCTCTGTCTAGACTGTTTCATGTCCTTTCAGGGCCTTTTTATGCCCAGAGTTTTATGGCAGCAGCCTGGGAGCATAACTCCCCTGCCCTGGAGGAACAGCATCAGGACAAGAGAAGTGTTGGGGGTGTTTGCTCACACAGAGCAGCTCCTGCCTCTCTCGTGGCATCACAGTTGGTGTAAATATCCTCAAAGCCATTTTATACCCAGCTGCTAGTGAATCTGCTGGAAGTGCATCCACACATGTTCCTCCTACAGCTTGTGGAACACAGAGTCAGAAGTGTTAAGCTCTTTGTTCGGTGCAGGACATGCCAGGAACTGCTGGTTCAAAAAGATTAGGCACAGTAATTAAAGCATAATTGCTATTAATAGTTGCCTTCCTAATCAGCCTTATCTCTCCATTGCTCCTTACCTCGGAGGATTTTTCCTTTTTGTGTTTTTCTGGGAATGTGTTTGTCATGGAGCAAACAAAGCCATGGCCACAGACCTGTGTGTGAGTGAGTGTGACTCAGTGGGCCAGCACACCCTGGAGGGTCCCTGGGTGGCAGTGGATGTGTTTTCCTCACCTGCCTGCCCCTGCAGCCAGGCAGCAGCTCCTGGCACTGTTCCATTGCCTGGCTGGGGAGTGTTTCAGCCAGTTTTGGGCAGTGGGTGGGTGCCCCAGCCCTGGCTCTGCAGCAGGAGCTGCTCTGAGCAGAGCCAGGGGCTGGCTGTGCCTGGCAGCACTCACCTTGCACAAGCAGGGTCCTGGGAGCACAGCTGGGCACCTGCACACTCCAGCCCTTCGTGGGGCTGCAGAGCCCAGCCCAAGGCAGGCTGGTGCTGCCTGTGCTGCTCTGAGTGTTGGCACAGGGCAGGAGAGCTCTGAGAGCTTCCTCTGCTTCCCTGTGTGCAAACACATTTCCCTCCTGTCCTGGTTTGATCTTTCCTGCTCAGTCTCTGCCCCACTCCTCTGTGCCTCCTCTCTTTCTGCCATTCCCAATTCTCCTTGCTGCTTCCTTTCCCTTTTTTCTTTCCCAGTATTAAAATTGCCCCTGACTGCAGCCTGCAGCTGCAGGAGAAATCCCCAAACAATCTGCCAGCCCTTTGAAGAAGGCTTGTGTTCCTCTGTGTCAGCTTAATTGCTGTGTCCCCCCGAGGCTGCCCAGGCCTTTGGGGAGGGGCAGCAGAGCAGCTCAGAGCCTTGGGGCCCCCCTGGGACCCTGCTGTGCCTCCAGCACCTCACTGCCCCGGGTTTGTTCCAGAGCTGTCCCCAGGTGCTCAGCTCCTCACCTGTGATCTGGGGAAGTGCTGAGCAGAGTGCTCAGAAATGAGCACTTCATTTAGTCCCTGAGCTGGGTCAGACTGGTGCCTGCACTGCACCACACAGAGGGAAAATCAAATTACAGAGCCCTGGGGGCAGACCCTGCTGGCTGCTCTCCTGGACCTGTGGATTCACCCAGGTCCTGCCTCTGCCTCTCCTACCTGGTGTCCACAAACTGAAGTGCCCAGAGCATGAGCTTTGTGAGAAAATCCAAATTTGTCCTGGCTGAACACCTTTCCTGTCCTAACACTGTGATTTCCTGGGAACACCATAAAGCTGCTGTTAATGGTCTGATCCTGTGAGCTCACTTCATTCCCACTGACTTCCTTGGCCAGTGAATACATTCATTTATATTCATATCAAATACAGTAAATATAAAATAGCCTGCAAAATCTATTATACAAAATGAATATATTCATTTTTACTGAATTATTATATAAATATTCATATATTCATTTGACTTTCACAGTCTGCTGGCACCTCTGCCTTTCTGATGAGGGCTTGCTTTAGCCATGGAGAGAGGCAGGGGAAGGGCTGTGCAGGATTTTCTCATTCCCATCCCCATGAGGCTGAGGCAGAGCACCCCCTGCCCCCCTGGGAGCCCTGCTGGCTCTGCCTGGGAGCTGGGCTGTTTCTAAGGACAGAGTTTGGTGTGTGCACCAGCCCAGCGTGTTCCTGGGGCAGGCAGGGTCACAGCAGCTTTCTGCAGAAATAGCTCCCAGATGCCACCATTGTGTCACAGCACATTTGTGGAGCCTGGCAGAGCTGCAGGGTGTGTGGGGTCTGTGTGAGGGGCTGTGCTGCAGCTCCTCTCTGTCCCAGCCCTGGGCTCTGGTCCCTGCTTTGGGGCCACACTGGCTGGAGATGGGACCATGCCAGGGCTTCAGCTCCAGGCTGGAGTTTTCCTCTGCTGGCCCAGATGGACTTGGAGGCAGAGTCAAGGCATTCCCACTCCCCAGTGAAAAATGGGAACAGAATTACTTCCCTTCTTGCATCTATTTGACATTTTTTCGTGGCTTTCTAATGCTCTTAAATGATGTCAGAAAAACCCCAGCATGAGTGAAAGCAAACTGGTAAATGCTTTAATTCCTTCAGCTGGTGGGCACCAAACATCTCCCATTGCCCCTTTCTGTTGCTGTTCTGTTGCTGTGCCTGTTTCTGTAAAATAAACAGTTCTGTTGCCATCAATGTCAAATTGAGAATGACAACACTTAGCAAAGTGCTTCCCTTTCCCACATCAAGGGCAAGCAGAAAGTTGTTTAGGTTGGATTGCTGCTGTAGGACAATCCCTTTTCGTGTGTCCTGGTTTACTACGAGCAAAACCCCAACGAGCCTTTTTATCAGAGTCCAGCTGTACAGTCACAACAGATTTTTCACAAATTTTTGTTTATGTCTCAAGGGCTTTTTCAAGCTTTTCCGTTTTTTGTCCCAATTTCTCTCCCAAGGTTTATCCCAGGTTATCTCCCAAGGTTTATCCCAGGTTGTGTCCCCGTGTGCTGGGGGCTGTGGCACCCCCAGGGCAGGGCTGGGGCAGCACAGGACAGGCTGTGCCTCCCCACACCCAGCAGATGCTGGTCTGAGTCCCACCCTGCTGCAGAAGGAGCAGATGTAACCTATTTGTGGGATGTCTGAAGGGCATTAGGGAAAGGTCAGTGGTTAGAGTAGGGATGATGTGCTTCAGAAATGCATGAAAACAGCAGAGTTTGTGAAATTCTGGGGAGCAGAACGTGCACAGTTAGGGGGGGATTGCCTTTACAATCCCAGTTTTGTGGGGAGGAATCTAGAATAGTTTGATATTGTTTTGATAGGGTTTTTTGGTCCTGTTATGAAATATTCATTCTGCAGTTAAGAGAACTGAATCAGGACTCTCAGTCTGCTCCTGTGGCTGACATGTATCCATGCCCTGCCCATATTCCTGTTTTTTCCAGCACACACTCAGTGGTGCAGCAAACACTGTCAGTGTTCCTTGGTAAGAACAGATTGCCTTCAACAACTTGTCTTCAACAGATTGTCCTCAGCCTCCTGAAGGAGGAGTGGATTTGCTTCTCCAACTCCAGATTGGAGACTCTGCCCCTGAACAACCAACAGCTTCATGATCATCTCTCCTTCATTCTGCAAAAAAAAAAAAGAAGCAGGTTTTAAGTGGCAGAGAGAAGAGCAGGGCTGGCAGCACCTGAGCCAGGCTGTCAGGGCAGAGCTGGGGAAAGGGGAGCCCAGGCTGCACTGCCAGCATCCCCTGGGTCTGACACAGACAGACACCTCTGAGCCAAACACCTCCCAGGACTCTGAACCACCCTGCAGCCAGCCCTCCCACGGGGCCTCACAAACACTCAGCCTCAGGGATCTGCCAGTTCAATTTGCCAGTTTAATTTCCCTGTTTATCTCAGATTGCAGGAGGGAGAGGATGCCCCAGCAGGATTCCAGGTGGACACTCCATCTCCTTGAATGTAGTTCCAGGTACAGGCTGCACCTCCCATCCCTGCTCAGAAATGAATCTTGCAGGCGACTGGCCTGCACTGAGGCACCCAGAGCAGGTACAGGGCTTCACCTGCACAGGTAACAGGGCTGTACCTCACAGGTAACAGGGCTGTACCTCACAGGTAACAGGGCTTTACCTGCACAGGTAACAGGGCTTTACCTGCACAAGTAACAGGGCTTTACCTGCACAGGTAACAGGGCTGTACCTCACAGGTAACAGGGCTGTACCTCACAGGTAACAGGGCTTCACCTGCACAGGTAACAGGGCTTTACCTCACAGGTAACAGGGCTGTACCTCACAGGTAACAGGGCTTTACCTGCACAGGTAACAGGGCTGTACCTCACAGGTAACAGGGCTTTACCTACACAGGTAACAGGGCTTCACCTGCACAGGTAACAGGGCTTCACCTGCACAGGTAACAGGGCTTTACCTCACAGGTAACAGGGCTGTACCTCACAGGTAACAGGGCTTTACCTGCACAGGTAACAGGGCTTTACCTGCACAAGTAACAGGGCTTTACCTGCACAGGTAACAGGGCTGTACCTCACAGGTAACAGGGCTTTACCTGCACAGGTAACAGGGCTTTACCTGCACAAGTAACAGGGCTTTACCTGCACAGGTAACAGGGCTGTACCTCACAGGTAACAGGGCTGTACCTCACAGGTAACAGGGCTTTACCTGCACAGGTAACAGGGCTGTACCTCACAGGTAACAGGGCTTCACCTGCACAGGTAACAGGGCTTTACCTCACAGGTAACAGGGCTTCACCTGCACAGGTAACAGGGCTTTACCTCACAGGTGACAGGGCTTTACCTCACAGGTGACAGGGCTTTACCTCACAGGTAACAGGGCTTTACCTCACAGGTGACAGGACTCTTTACCTGCACAGGTGACAGGGCTCTGCCTCGGGGCTGTGCCAGCAGTGACAGAGGCTGTGACTCTGCCGTGAGCCGTGTGGCTCCGTGCAGCCCCGGGGAGGGACGGCAGCACAGACCCCCATCCCATCCCATTATCCCATCCCATTATCCCATCCCATTATCCCATCCCATTATCCCATCCCATCCCATCCCATCCCATCCCATCCCATCCCATCCCATCCCATCCCATCCCTGTATCCCATCCCTGTATCCCATCCCTGTATCCCATCCCTGTATCCCATCCCTGTATCCCATCCCTGTATCCCATCCCATCCCATCCCATCCCATCCCATCCCATCCCATCCCATCCCATCCCATCCCATCCCATCCCATCCCATCCCATCCCATCCCATCCCATTATCCCATCCCATCCCATCCCATTATCCCATCCCATCCCATCCCATCCCATCCCATCCCATCCCATCCCATCCCATCATCCCATCCCATCCCATCCCATCCCATCCCATTATCCCATCCCATTATCCCATCCCATCCCCAGCCCTGCCCAGCGCGTCCTTTGCCGCCTCTCTCCGTTGTCACTCGCGTGTCAGCGCGTTCCGTTCCCATGGGAACCCTCCTTTCCCGGCGCTGTGCCAGCACCCAGGGGTGGCCCCAGCCCTTCCCTGCCCTGCACACCCCGGCGGGGCCCAGCCCCAGAGCAGCTCAGCCGCTCAGAACTGCGGCAAGGGGCTCTGGCTGTGACTCTTATTGCAGTTATTGTGATTATTCTCGTTCTCTGCGGCCGTGTGAGGTCAGGCTCTGCTCCCAGGGAACAAGGGGATGGGCTCAGCTGGGCCAGGGGAGGCTCAGGTTGGACAGCAGGAGGAATTTCCCCATGGGGAGGGTGGGTGGGCATTGGCAGAGGTTGGCAGTGCCCATCCCTGCAGTGCCCAAGGATGTGGCACTCAGAGCTCTGGGCAGGGGACGAGGTGGGCATTGGGCACAGCTGAGACTGGATGGGCTGGGAGGGCTTTTCCAGCCCCAGAGAATCTGGGATTTGTGATTTTCCAGCCCCAGTGAATCTGGGATTTGTGATTTTCCAGCCCCAGAGAATCTGGGATTTGTGATTTTCCAGCCCCAGAGAATCTGGGATTTGTGATTTTTCCAGCCCCAGAGAATCTGGAATTTGTGGTTTTCCAGCCCCAGTGACCTCCTGGCAGAGGAGGAGGCAGCCTGGCAGATCCACAGGCACTGTGCTGATGGTGAAACTTGGTTCTTGCTGTGCAAACCTGGCTTTAGAAACCCCCAGGTCAGAGGGGCCCCATTTGTTCTGGAATCCTTTGTGATGTGAGAAAGCAGCAGCAGCAGCTGTGGTTGGGCAGCCAGCACTCCTGAGGGGGCACTCTGGAATATTTGGGGTTAACAGTCCCCAAACACACCAAAATCACTGGAATATTTGGGGTTAACAGGGTCCCCAAACACACCAAAATCACTGAAATATTTGGGGTTAACAGGGTCCCCAAACACACCAAAATCACTGGAATATTTGGGGTTAACAGTCACCAAACACAACAAAATCACTGGAATATTTGGGTTACCAGAGTCCCCAGACACAAAGGTCACTGGGATATTTGGGTTACCAGAGTCCCCAGACACAGAGGTCACTGGTTTGGGGCTGCCACCAGTTCCTCCCCTGCTGGGTTTTCCAGGGCTGTCCTGAAAGGCTGCAGGGAGCAGAGGGGACGCTGTGAGTGTGGCAGGTGCCATGGCCAGGGCTGTGCCAGGAGCTGCTCTGCCACCCTCAGCCCTGCCCACCCAGAGCTGCTGCTCCCCTCCCAGAGCAGGATTTCAGGGCAGCAAGGTTAATTGCTATTTGCCTTCCAAGCCTTTATCTCGT
This sequence comes from Oenanthe melanoleuca, assembly GCF_029582105.1. NCBI lineage: Eukaryota > Metazoa > Chordata > Aves > Passeriformes > Muscicapidae > Oenanthe > Oenanthe melanoleuca. The sequence continues at coordinate 542,970 of NC_079344.1, read as the reverse complement.
TTTTAACTCCTCTGCCTTTCATCTCCCCTCTCTGCTTTTTGAAGAACCACTTCTGGAGATTCCAGGCTCCAAAGCAGCTGCAGGTTCAGGGCCAGGGAGGATTAGCAGAGAGGATCATCTGCAGGCTGTGGTGGGCAGGATCCTGTGCTCCTGGGACACACATTTGATGGGAACAGGATTTAGGGGTGTGGGAGTCCCCAGTTCAGCTCCCAAGGGTGGCCTGGCCCTCTGAGCCCTGAGTGTTTCCTCTCTCAGCTCCATCTCTGCCTTTCTGTGTGAAATAAAAGCACCTTTAACCATCAGGTGCTCTCCTTGCCATGAAGATATTTACACACTTCAATAGAGGCAGCTCTCAGCGTTCTGTGTGAGTTAAGCAGATGGAGCTCGTGGGGTGTTTTTGCAGCCTCTCAGGGATTTCACTCATCCTCTCTGCACATCTCTGTTAAGCACTCAGACACCAAACCTGAATGCAGATCTCCAGGGGAAGCCTAAACGCTGGGTAATTGAATTTTCCATGGGCAAATTCACTGCCCTGCTCTTCTGCCTGGTGGCTTTGTTTGCCCTGGATGCTCCCAGTGTGTTGTTTCCCCCTCTGTGCTCTCCTGGGGCTCTCCAGGAGCAAAGCCAGCATCCTCAGCAGGGGTGCTGCCCTCCCAGCCCAGGGTCACCCCAGCTCTGTGTGCCTCAGCTGCTCCTCCTCCTCAGTGACTCCTGCCAGGCTCTTAACCATCCACATGTTTTATCAGCAGCCATCCTGCATTTGCTAACAATCTGCAGATTAGGGCAAAAACCATCCCCAGTGCCTGGTGAGCCCCTGCCCGGGCTGGGTGCGCTGATGGGGCTGTGCTGATGGGGCTGAGCCCACCTGGGCATGGCACTGCCAGAGGGGTGGCATGTTGGGGTGAGGTTCCTCCCTGGCACAGGTGCCCAGAGCAGCTGGGATCCCTGGCACTGCCCAGGCCAGGCTGGACACTGGGGCTGGGTCACCCTGGGACAGTGGGAAGTGTTCCTGCCATGGCAGGGGTGGATCTGGGTGGGTTTTAAATCCCTTCCAGCCCAAACTATTCTGGGTTTCCATGATTCTATGAATTTCACTGACCTGTGACCTTATCAAGGAGTGGAAGCACATTTATTTGACAGAATCTACTGTCTATAAAACTGTGCTAGCAACAACTGTATTTTTGTCCCTTAACTCTGTCTGAGTTTTCCCATTACTTTTCCTGTCTGGAAATCTGCCAGTCTGCTTGGTTTTCTCTACAGCATCAGCACTTTCTTTCTGATTTTTCCCCTCATTCAAAGGTGTATTCAAAATCAGCAGCACTGGGTCAGCTCCCTCTTTTAGATTCTGCTGTTCCTGATTGTGGCTATTTCACATCAGTGGCTTTTTTTTCATCTCACCAGTTCTCTTCTCTCTCTGTTTTCTCCCCAGTCTCTTTGCTGCTAATTCAGCTCATTGGAAACAAGAAGTGTATAAAAATCTGACCTCTGCTAACAGAGCTGCCCTTTAATACCTGTGTTTGGTTTGGATTTCAAGGGGCTGTTTCCTTCCAGGTAACACCAATGGCTTTCCCACCTGTGCTTCCACCAGGTGTGTCAGTCACAGGAGCCCTCCCAGCTCTGGTGCACGTCTCCACTTTTTCATTTCTTGTCTGCAGCTCGGCTCCCAGACAGCTCTGAGGAATCCACGGGGATGGGAGGATTTCATATTGACTCTAAATAAAAGGTTTGGAAAACCACACAGAGCAGAAACCCAATTCCCAGGGTTTCCCCGAGGAAGGGAAGGTTTAATCTGTCACCCCACGCCTGAGGCCAGCCCTGCTGCAGCAGCACAGCTGAGCAGAGCTGACAGCACTGGGGACCAGATCTGCAGGATTTGGTGCCCAAGCCCTTCAAGCATCCATCAAGCACCAATGTGAATTAAATCCTTACTCACAGATTCCTGCACACACATCAGGGACCAAAGCAGGACCAGGGGTGCCAAGGCTGGCATGGAAAGAAAACCCCAGGGCAGCTTCTCCTGCTGCTTTATCTGTGACCCCTGCTGGGCACCCTCTGCCTCTCACATCTTCCAGCCTTCTTCACAATCAGCAGAGAGGATTTCATTTTTTCTTTTTTTTTACAGAGTCTGTGATTACTTTTCATGAAGAGCAGGAAATGGGACTTTCAGGAGAATAGCACTAAGTACCAGGAGAATGATGAAGGAAACACAAGAGCTGGCTGTGGTGCCCAGGTGTGGGTCCTGGCAGAGCCTCCCTGTGAGGGGACACAGGACCCCAGAAATGTGATTTATGACCCCCCCAGTTGCCAGCAGAGACACACAGAGACACCCTTCTCTCTGCCTGCTCCAACATTTACAGAAACAGCCTGTAAATAGAATTATGGGAGTGTTTTAAATGGATTTCTGAGCCAGATTCAGAGCTATTCCCTCGCTGCATTTCCTAAATATAAACCAGAGCTTCTCTTGCTGGCACAAGCCTGCACCTTCCAGAGTTACCCCTGCCAACCCAAGGAGCTGGATTTGCACCTTTTGGGGAGTGCTGAGGTGCAGCTGCAGCTCAGGGAGGGGCTCAGGGAGAGGGGACACCCTGTGCCCAGCCAGGGGCACTGCCAGGGGCACAGGGCCAGCCCTGTCCTGCTCAGCTGGGAGAGGTGAGGTGTGCTGGAATTCCTGGCCTGAGCAGCCTCACATCGGGCCTGAGGGTCTCTGCTGTGTTTCAGACAGTTATGAGGTTAATCTGGAGTTATTTGGTGCAATGATGGAACCACAGAACCCTGGAATGGTTTGGGTTGGGAGGGACCTCAAAGCCCCGGCAGTGCCATGGCAGGGACACCTCCCACTGCTCCAAACTGCTCCAAACCCAGTGTCCAGCCTGGCTTTGGGCATTTCCAGGGATCCAGGGGCAGCCCCACCCTCCCAGGAACAATTCCTGCCCAAAATCCCACCCCCCTGCCCTCTGGAGCCCTTCCCTGTGTGCTGTCCCTCCATGCCCTGAGCTTTGCCCCTCTCCCTGCCCATCCCAGAGCTCTGTGACCCCTCCAGCTCCCCCAGCCTGCCCAGCAGCTCCTCCCTGCAGCATCTGCCTCCAGCCAGGAGCTGTGTGCTGCAGCTGAAGGAGCCTCTGTCTAATGAGCCTGTCCCTGGATGGCAGCAGTAATTAATGTGCATCACCCTGCAGGTTCCCACCTCCTCTTAATAGGCTGAGATTTTATCCTCTGGTTATAATTGCAAATTATGGTTAAAATTTTACATGCCTGGCAGTAAGCTCCAGCTCATTCCCCTGTGGGCACACGTGGGGATGTGGCTGAGATGGTTCCAGCCCCTCCTGCCTCTCCTGGCCCCTGCACTTGACTTCATCCTCACCTTCCTCTTCCTCTTCTCTTCTCTTCTCTTCTCTTCTCTTCTCTTCTCTTCTCTTCTCTTCTCTTCTCTTCTCTTCTCTTCTCTTCTCTTCTCTTCTCTTCTCTTCTCTTCTCTTCTCTTCTCTTCTCTTCTCTCATTATTCATTACTGTAGGAATCACTGCACAGAGGGGTGACAGACATTGATTCCAGATGCAGGGCAGGTGTGGGGAGGAGCTCAGTGCCTGCTTGCAATGGCCAGGTGAGCCTCTCTCCAGAAGAGGTTCACTCTTTTTAATCCAAACCTTTCCATCAAAGAAAAAAAAAAAAAAAAAAAAAAAAAAAAAAAAAAGAAAAGGAATGAAGGAGTAGGAGAGACCTTAAATCTCATCTCATCCCTCCCCCTGCCCCAGGCAGGGACACCTCCCACCATCCCAGCTGCTCCAAGCCCTGTCCAGGAGCTGGAACATTTTGAGAGATCCAGCAGCCACCACTTCTCTGGGCAGCCTGTGCAGCTCTCCTGGTGAAATTCAACCTGCTGGAAAACAAACACAGCTATGAACTCACTTTACATTTGGAAAGCTGCATTTTTTTAGCTGAAACCTGCAAGTGACAGAGAATCCAAATCGGGAGAATTTGTAGGATTTACAGTATAAATTATTAAAAGGGAAAGAAAAAGGCATTACTCATGAAAAGCACATTCCCTGTCGATCAAAGCTGCAAACAGAGAGAACTTTTCTAAAGGATCTGGCAGCCTTTGATAGGCTCTGTGGAAGCCTTGTCAGGTGTTTGGAGAGTGGAACGTGGAGCTGTCGGGCTCCAGAGCTGCTCCCTGTGTGAGGACAGCTCAGAGGCAGCAGAGGGGGGTGAGCTCAGCCAGGGGCTCCTGTGCTGCCTCAGGGGAAAAAAAAAAAAAAAAAAAAGGAAAAAGTGGAAGCTCAACAAAACCATTCCCTGGATGGAGAAATGGAGTTGCTGGGCCCAGCCCTGATGTGCCTCTCGTGGAGCTGCTCAGCTGAAAGCAGCACCTGCCCTGCCCCATTCTCCATCAGCTGCACGAGGGGAGCTGGGAGGCAGAGGAACAATTTATGCAGAGTGGGATCCGTGACGAAGTGGAGGCACTCTGGTGAATACAGGCATCTTTGTACAAGTGCCCAGCTGGCTGAGCAGCGGGGCTGGGGCTCTGAAAAGCGCCCTTGTTGTTCCACACTCACATCACGCCCCTGCCAACATGCCCTGGCTGGAGCTGCAGCATCCACTCCCCACTCAGCCCACTCAGGCCCAGTCCCAGCTCTGCTGGCATCGTTTCTGCAGGGCAATGTCCTCCCCTGGGTGCTGCCACTGCTGTTTGTAACCTGGTGCTCCCACTTTGTCCTTTGCATTAACTGGCATTTGGATTTCTGGCTGTTGGGCACTGAGATAACCAGACCTTGTCCTGTGTGGGCACGGGGGTCACAGAGGGGTGTCCAGCCTGCCAGGCAGCCCCACACAGCCAGCCTGGCTGGGGATGGGGCAGCAGCCTGGGAGAGACCATTCTCTCATCACCCATCGTGGGATAACACCTGAACTGCAGGATGCTCCCACTGCAGGGGAGGGAAGAGCCTGGAGAGCCCCTAGAGCAGCTGTGGGAAGGGCAGGGAGAGACTCTGCCCTGCAGCAGTGCCCTGGGAGGGCCGGTGGGAAGGGAGGAGTGCAGCTCTCAGGGCTCCCTTGGGGATGGGAATGGAGCAGGGAGAGGCTGGACAGCTGTGGGGATGCAGCCAGGGGACAAAGGGGGCTCCAGGAGGGGCTGAGCCAGGAAGGTGCAGTGGAACAGGGCCTGTGGTGGGGGGATGGATGGGGACAGCTTCTCACGGGTCCCCACTGTGCCTGTTTGGTCTGGGGGTTTGGGGTGTGGGGAGCACTGCTGACCCCCTGAACTGCTGCAGTGACACCCAGGCAGGGGAATGCAGTGATGCTGGCGGTCCCACCCTCCCTGGGCTGGGCGTTTCACCCCCCAGGCATTCACTGCCCCAGAGCTGCACCCCCTCAGCACCGCCGGCTCTCGGAGCCCATTTTGTCCAAAAGCCAGAGATTTAAAGGTTTCCTTCCATGACAAATGAGCGCCAAGGGACAAGCTCGTGTTCTGGGGGCACTTTGGCTGGCTCTGCTGGAAGGACCACGGCAGCTGCCAACGCTATATGGGGATCCCAGCCCAGAAATGGAATTGGGCTCTGACAAGAGAGCTGGGCACAGGTCGGTGCTTCGGCAGGGTCACACCCAGTCTGTCCTCGGGGACACGGAGCCCCTGGGGCGGGGGTCCGGATGCGGGTCCCATGTGCCATGTCCGGCCCGACATCACCGCAATGCTCCGAGATCTGCCCGAACCGGGGCGGGGGAGCCGCTCGGTGCGGGGAGAGGGCGGAGCTGCGGGCACGGAGGGGATCCCGGTGCTCCCGGTGCTCCGGTTCCCGTCCGGCGGGGGCTGCCGGCGGGGCCGTGCCGCCCGTGCCGCATTGGTTTGCGGCGGAGCCCGTCACCGTCACCGCGCCCAGATTGGTCCCCGCAGCCGGAGCCGAGCGACCCCCGGGCCCGGCCTCCTCCTCCTCCTCCTCCTCTCTCCTCCTCCTCCTCCTCCTCCTCCTCCTCCCTCTCCTCCCTCTCCTCCTCCTCCTCCTCCTCCTCCCCGCCCGCCGAGCGCCGCGGGCCCGGCAGCGCACGGGCACGGGCACCGCGCTCCGCTCCGCACCGAGCCGCCCGCAGCGGGGGCCGGGCCGGGCCGAGCCGAGCCGAGCCCCGCCCCGCACGGTCCCGCACCGCCCCGCACCGCCCCGCACCTCCCCGCACCGCCCCGCAGCGCGATGTGAGCCGCCGCTCCGCCGGCAGCGCCCCCCGCCCCGCGCCCCGGGAAGATGCTGAGCAGGTGGATGAGTGGCAGCAGCAGGAACCTGGACCGCGAGTACAACTGCACCGTGCGGCTGCTGGACGACAGCGAGTACACCTGCACCATCCAGGTCAGCTCTGCCTCACCGGCACCGGCACCGGCACCGGCACCGGGGCCGCGCTGCCCCCGCAGCCGCCGCGCTGCCGCCCGGCCCCGCAGACAAAAGGAGCGGAGCGGAGCGGCGGGGGCGGCCCCGCTGCTGCCCCGCGCCGCCAACAAAGGCGGCCCCCCCGCTGCCGCCGCCCGCCTCCCCCCGGCGCTCGGGCGGGGACCGGAGCGGGCAGAGCCTGCGGAGGGGCGCGGGGATGGCGCCGGGAGCGAGGCCGGCAGCCCGAGCGGGGCACGGGCAGCGCCGGGGCCGGGGGAGCCGCTCGGTGCGAGCGCCGGGCGCGGGGGCTGCGCGCAGCGCGGGGGGACGTGGGGGCGAAGGGGAGTGAGCACGGGGGATGCAGCGGGGCAGGGATGTGCAGGATGCAGCGGGGCAGGGATGCAGCGGGGCAGGGATGTGCAGGATGCAGCGGGGCACGGATGCACAGAGATGCACACGGATGCTCGGGGATGCACAAGGTTGCACAGGGGTGTACAGAGATGCTGCGGGGAAGGGATGCACAGGGATGCTCAGGGGTGCACAGGATGCACAGGGATGCTCGGGGGTGCACAGGGATGCACAGGGATGCACAGAGATGCACAGGGGTGCTCGGGGGTGCCGCTGGCACGGACAGACCCTCCCGGCCCCGCCGCAGCCCGGTGCCCGCTCTGCCTCCCCCGTGAGCGCCCGGCTCGCCGTGACGAGCGCTCGGGTTTTGTAACCGTCCGGAGCGGCGGGGCAGAACCGGCACCGGGGCCCTGGGCCCTGAGCCGCTGTCCCTGAGCTGCCGGCGCTGCGAGGGTCACCGCTCAGCCCGCAGATGTCGTGGGATGTGTCGTATTGCTGAAAACTAGGGAATCGCGCTCCCGGGCTCCTCTGGAGCGAGTCCGGGACCGGGACCGTGTGACCGGGGGCTGAGAGGAGCATCCCTGGCTCCGGCTGCTCCTGCGCTCCATCGCTGCCACCAGCATCATCCTCGCAAGGGAGCTCACGGGAACCTGTGCGGAGCCGCACGCCCGGGGATTGCTGCTGGAGGCGGCTGGCCCCGGCCCAGCCCGTGGGCGATGGAAAATTCGGGGCAGAGTTTTGAGTAAAGGTGACTCAACACGTCAGCAGCAGCTCCAGGCTCGGGGTGCCCGGCTCCCCGTGGGGCCGAGCGGGGCTGGACACCCTCCCATGGACAGGCACAGAGCTGCTCTCGGTGCTGGTGCCCAAGGACGGTTACCAAGGGTGCTGCAGGCTAGGGGAGGCACCGTCATTTTGGCTTAAGCAGCCTAAAACCCACAAACAGGGTGATTTGTGCAAATGCCGCTGAAGAACGGCGGCAACGCCGCGGGTCCCGCTCGCCTCCCCCGCCGGGGTTGTAAAGTGTGACCCAGTAAACAGCTCCGACAGCAGCCCGGTTCATTTGGCATAAGCCAAACTAAATCGTCTCTCGGAGGTTGTTTTTAATACTAATTAAATGGGGAACTGTCGTTCGGGAGAGAAAGTGTGGGCAGAGCAGTTGAGAAAAATCTGGATTTTCTGCCCTTAAGAACAATTTGACGAGGTGTCGTCATTCTGCATGTCAGTTTTTTTAAAGAGAAAATACTACTTGGCCCCATATTCGGGCTGGAATTGGATGTGCAGCATAGTAAACAGGGATTTCTGGCATTTAGCATGCGCGACCCGAGGGCTGGAGGATCCGCTCCCGCCGCCCTGACCAGCAAGGTTACCCCACCGAAATGTTTGCTCTCTCTCGCCGGCTTTCGCGCTGCCTCCCGAGCCAAGTATTTATAGCCCATGCGAAATTCGGGAGAGCACAGCGGGAATGTGTAATGTCTCGCGGGCGAGGGAGCCGCCACGGCGAGCGCTGAATGAGTTTTGAAGGTCATTCCCGCACGGGCGGAGATCTCCCGTCGCACCGGGACCCTCCCGCTCTGCCCCGCTGGGTGCGGGCTGTGCCTCGCTCCTCGGGCGGGGCTGCGAGTCGGTGCCCGAGGTCTGGCCGTGCCCGGTGCCCTCGCTGGCAGCGGGGATGAGGATGGGCTCCGTGCCCTCCCTGGAGCGTGGCCTGTCTGACAGGTCCTGGCTGCAGCGCTGGGCGTTTAAAGACGATTTTTAGGAAGGTTTATTTGCATTTCAGATAAAGGCATTGGTTAAATCTGTCATGAAGTTAACCTCTGGCTGTGCTTGGGGAAGGTGTGTGAGCAGGGGTTTGGTGCTGCCAGATGATACCTGAGCATTCTGCTTCTAAATAAAGCCTTTTATATTTGATTTCCCAAGGTTTGCATTGTTCGCATTCCCATGTTGAAGGAGCAGTTCATTGTCTGAGCTGGGATGAATCCTTCCTGTTTTTCTCCCAAATTTTCACTCCTGAGCAGCCCATCCAAGCAGGCAGAGGAGCCTGGAGGACTCATGGCTGGGGCCCCCAGATGTGCTGGGGGACAGGAGTGCCACAGGCCGTGGGTTGGCAGCTCCATGGACCTGCTGTTGTGGGGTTTTTTGTGAATTCCAGCGTTTGCTGGTTTGGGAAAGATGCTGGCCAAACATCTGTGTGCTGGTGCTGGGGCTCAGTGTGTGGTGAGCAGAGCTGGGCCCTCAGCCCTGCCAGGACTTGGGCCCTCAGCCCTGCCAGGACCTGGGCCCTCTGCCCTGCCAGGACCTGGGCCCTCTGCCCTGCCAGGACCAGGGCCCTCAGCCCTGCCAGGACCTGGATCCTCAGCCCTGCCAGGACCTGGATCCTCAGACCTGCCAGGACTTGGGCCCTCTGCCCTGCCAGAACCTGGATCCTCAGACCTGCCAGGACCTGGGCCCTCAGCCCTGCCAGGACCTGGGTCCTCTGCCCTGCCAGGACTTGGGCCCTCTGCCCTGCCAGGACCTGGATCCTCAGCCCTGCCAGGATCTGGGCCCTCAGCCCTGCCAGGACCTGGATCCTCAGCCCTGCCAGGACCTGGGTCCTCTGCCCTGCCAGGACCTGGGCCCTCTGCCCTGCCAGGACCTGGATCCTCAGCCCTGCCAGGATCTGGGCCCTCAGCCCTGCCAGGACCTGGGTCCTCTGCCCTGCCAGGACTTGGGCCCTCTGCCCTGCCAGGACCTGGATCCTCAGCCCTGCCAGGATCTGGGCCCTCAGCCCTGCCAGGACCTGGATCCTCAGCCCTGCCAGGACCTGGGTCCTCTGCCCTGCCAGGACCTGGGCCCTCAGCCCTGCCAGGACCTGGGGCCTCAACCCTGCCAGGACCTGGATCCTCAGCCCTGCCAGGACCTGGGCCCTCAGCCCTGCCAGGACCTGGATCCTCAGCCCTGCCAGGACCTGGGTCCTCTGCCCTGCCAGGACCTGGGGCCTCAACCCTGCCAGGATCTGGGCCCTCAGCCCTGCCAGGACCTGGGGCCTCAACCCTGCCAGGACCTGGATCCTCTGCCCTGCCAGGATCTGGGCCCTCAGCCCTGCCAGGACCTGGAGATGTTTGGGATCAGCACCACAGGCCAGGGGGCACCAGGAAGGCCATGCAGGTGTGTGGGGCCATCAGGTGCCAGAAGGCAGCAGTGCCACCCCTGCCCCGTCCCCTCTCACCTGCCAGTGCCACCTGTGGGCGTGGGCACCCTGCCCAGAGTGTCCCCAGCCTGTCCCCAGCCTGTCCCCAGCCTGTCCCCAGGGACAGGGGGCTCACGGACAGGCACAGCCATTCCTGGAGCTGCTTTGCTCATCTCCGTGCTGAGGGGCTGCCCCAGCCCCATGTGTTTCATTTGGGTTTCACCCTGGTGCTCTGCAATGAGGGGCTGTCCAGTTTGGTGTATTTAATTTGGGTTTCACCCCTGGTGCTCTGCAATGAGGGGCTGTCCAGTTTGGTGTATTTAATTTGGGTTTCACCCCTCGTGCTCTGCAATGAGGGGCTGTCCAGTTTGGTGTATTTAATTTGGGTTTTACCCCTGGTGCTCTGCAATGAGGGGCTGTCCAGTTTGGTGTATTTAATTTGGGTTTTACCCCTGGTGCTCTGCAATGAGGGGCTGTCCAGCCCTGTATTTAATTTGGGTTTCACCCCTCGTGTTCATCAATGAGGGGCTGTCCAGCCCTGTATTTAATTTGGGTTTTACCCTTTGTGCTCCATGCTGAGGTGCTGCTCCAGCCCCATGTGTTTAATCTGAGTTTTACCCCTCGTGCTCTACAATGAGGGGCTATCCAGCTTAGTGTATTTAATTTGAGTTTCACCCTTTGTGCTCGATGCTGAGGGGCTGTCCAGCCCTGTATTTAATTTGAGTTTTACCCCTCCTGCTCCATGCTGAGGGGCTTTCCAGCTTGGTGTATTTAATTTGAATTTCACCCCTGGTGCTCTGCAATGAGGGGCTGTCCAGCCCTGTATTTAATCTGAATTTCACCCTTCGTGAGGGGCTGTCCAGCCCTGTATTTAATCTGAATTTCAACCCTCGTGAGGGGCTGTCCAGCCCTGTATTTAATTTGAATTTCACCCCTCGTGAGGGGCTGTCCAGCCCTGTATTTAATCTGAATTTCACCCCTCGTGAGGGCTGTCCAGCCCTGTATTTAACCTGAGTTTCCAGCAGGGACTGGCGCGGGCTCCTCGCGGTGGAAGCAGCTCTGGAACACCCAGCACAGCTGCGGTTTTGCTGTCAGAGAGTTGCTTGTCTGAGGAAATGGTTTAAATTCTTCGCTGTGGTGTCGGTGGCGGCATAAAAGGTTTGAAATAATTAATGATTTGCCGTTGCTCGATGCATCAAGCGTTTTCCTGAAAAGACAGTGGTGTTTAGTTTCAAACCCCAGTAGAACGACAGGAACGTGGAGATGTGAGAAAACAAACCCGAGGTTTCTCAGCTGCAGAAATGAGAAGTTTCTTGCCCGAGCCGGGAGGGGATGGGAGCGAGCTCTGGCTGCAGTCGGGACGAGCCCGCTCGGAGCTCGGGAGGAGCCCGGCAGGACCATCCGCAGCAGGGAGCACAGAGGGGTTGTGGCAGTGGAGGTTGTTTGTTCTTTATATTGTATATATTGTATATATATTGTTTTATCTTGGCGGTTTTGCTGCTCCCGGGAATGCGTTAGGAGCTCGCTGCTCCTGCACGGTGACACCTCTGGGGGGACACGGCCGCAAACCCGGGGCTCTGTGCCCCCGCTGTCTGTCTGTCTGTCTGTCTGACTGTCCCACAGCCCTCCCTTCCCTCCACAGATGGAGCCCGAGGGGGGGGACAGGGAGCGGGGGCAAAACCAGTGTCAGAAATGGGGGTGGGGGTGGGATGGGGGTGCCAGGGTGAGGATCCCGGGCTGGGAGTCCCAAATCCCAGACTGGGGGTCAGAACCCCGGGTCAGGCTCCCCGAGCATCCCCTGGTCCTGCAGAGCCCCTTGGCAGCCCCAGGGTGAGGGTCCCACTCTGGGGGTCCTAGGATGAGAGTCCCAGGCTGGGGGTCGGTCCCAGGATGAGGGTGCCCAACTGAGGGTCCCAGTCTGGGGGTCTCAGGATGAGGATCCCGGGCTGGGCTGAGCTGGGCTGGGCTGGGCTGGGCTGGGCTGGGCTGGGCTGGGCTAGGCTGAGCTGAGCTGGGCTGGGCTGGGCTGGGCTGGGCTGGGCTGGGCTGAGCTGAGCTGGGCTGAGCTGGGCTGGGGCTGGGCTGGGCTGGGCTGGGCTGGGCTGGGCTGGGCTGGGCTGGGCTGGGCTGAGCTGGGCTGGGGCTGGGCTGGGCTGGGCTGGGCTGGGCTGGGCTGGGCTGGGCTGGGCTGGGCTGGGCTAGGCTGAGCTGGGCTGGGCTGGGCTGGGCTGGGCTGGGCTGGGCTGGGCTGGGCTGGGCTGAGCTGAGCTGGGCTGGGCTGGGCTGGGCTGGGCTGGGCTGAGCTGAGCTGGGCTGGGCTGGGCTGAGCTGGGCTGGGCTGGGCTGAGCTGGGCTGGGCTGGGCTGGGCTGGGCTGGGCTGGGCTGAGCTGAGCTGGGCTGAGCTGGGCTGGGCTGGGCTGAGCTGGGCTGGGCTGAGCTGAGCTGGGCTGGGCTGGGCTGGGCTGGGCTGGGCTGGGCTGGGCTGGGCTGGGCTGGGCTGGGCTGGGCTGAGCTGAGCTGGGCTGGGCTGGGCTGGGCTGGGCTGGGCTGGGCTGGGCTGGGCTGAGCTGAGCTGAGCTGGGCTGGGCTGGGCTGGGCTGGGCTGGGCTGGGCTGAGCTGAGCTGAGCTGGGCTGGGCTGGGCTGGGCTGAGCTGAGCTGAGCTGAGCTGGGCTGGGCTGGGCTGGGCTGGGCTGAGCTGAGCTGAGCTGAGCTGAGCTGAGCTGGGCTGGGCTGGGCTGGGCTGGGCTGAGCTGGGGCTGGGCTGGGCTGAGCTGAGCTGGGCTGGGCTGGGCTGAGCTGAGCTGAGCTGGGCTGGGCTGGGCTGGGCTGGGCTGGGCTGGGCTGGGCTGCAGCGGGCACAGGGAGCTCCCTGGGTCCAGCCAGGCTGGGAGCATCAGCGCAGCTCTGCTGCTGGCTGCTCGAAGTCATGTTTTTATTCATGGCCCGGGAAGCGTGTTTGCAGCAGAAAGCAGCGCTGTGCCCAGCTGTGCCCAGCTGTGCTGCGAGCTGGGCTGCCGGGGCAGCGCCTTCGCCCCTGGCTCCAGATTTGCGTACATTTGGTTCTGTGCGCTCGGGAGGGAACTGCCTGAAATGCGCAATGAGCTTGAAGGGAGAACAGCAGTCAAAGCAGAGCATTTCATCTCCCTTTCCTCTTCAACTGATGTCCAAAAGATACAGAAGGCAGCCGAGGAAAACATCCACTGGAGATGGGGGACAATATTCACCCACATTTCAGCGGGAGCAGGACCCCGAGTTGTTTTGCAAACCCGCGGGAGATATTTCAATATTCTCTCGCTGTTCTTTCTCCGCCAGCAGAAATGTCTGTTTTCTGCTCTCTCACACCTGTTTTACAGCGTTACCCGCTGTGAACCCGAGGCTATTCCCCTCTCAGCAGCCGATTTCCTGACAGAACTATTTGCTCCTCACCTTCCCCTGGAAGATGCTGGAGGCAGATCTGTCCAGAGGCGGGTCTGGGCGCGGTGCCCGCGGGCAGGGGCTGGGCAGCACAGCCCGGGACACAGGAGCTGCTCCTCCTGCGCGGCCGAGCCGCGATGTGCAGCACAGCTTTCCCTGAGCTGGGAGCCGTGAGCAGCCCCCGCGTTCTGTGTCTGAGTCAGGCTCCGGGAGCCGGGGGATGGTGGCCACGGGGGTGATGTCAGTGGCCACGTGCTGGCAGTGCCAGTGCTCACACGGGGACAGAGCTGTGACAGCTGCTGGGATCCTCTGTGACACCTGGCACTGGTCACTGTCACCTCTCAGCTCCTGGGATCCTCCCTGACCTGGCACTGGTCACTGTCCCCTCTCAGCTCCTGGGATCCTCCCTGACCTGGCACTGGTCACTGTCCCCTCTCAGCTCCTGGGATCCTCCCTGACCTGGCACTGGTCACTGTCACCTCTCAGCTCCTGGGATCCCTCCTGTGACCTGGCACTGGTCACTGTCCCCTCTCAGCTCCTGGGATCCTCTCTGACCTGGCACTGGTCACTGTCCCCTCTCAGCTCCTGGGATCCCTCCTGACACCTGGCACTGGCCACTGTCCCCTCTCAGCTCCTGGGATCCTCCCTGACCTGGCACTGGCCACTGTCCCCTCTCAGCTCCTGGGATCCTCTGTGACCTGGCACTGGCCACTGTCCCCTCTCAGCTCCTGGGATCCTCTGTGACACCTGGCACTGGTCACTGTCACCTCTCAGCTCCTGGGATCCTCTCTGTGACACCTGGCACTGGCCACTGTCCCCTCTCAGCTCCTGGGATCCTCTGTGACACCTGGCACTGGCCACTGTCACCTCTCAGCTCCTGGGATCCTCTCTGTGACACCTGGCACTGGCCACTGTCCCCTCTCAGCTCCTGGGATCCTCTGTGACACCTGGCACTGGTCACTGTCCCCTCTCAGCTCCTGGGATCCTCTCTGTGACACCTGGCACTGGTCACTGTCCCCTCTCAGCTCCTGGGATCCTCTCTGTGACACCTGGCACTGGTCACTGTCACCTCAGCTGGCTCCTCCTGTGTATGGGATGGGCAAGGAGAGATCCCATCACAGAGATGCCATCAGTGACCTGCTGGAGCTGCCCTCAGTCCAGGGAAACTCCTCTCCTCTCCTCTCCTCTCCTCTCCTCTCCTCTCCTCTCCTCTCCTCTCCTCTCCTCTCCTCTCCTCTCCTCTCCTCTCCTCTCCTCTCCTCTCCTCTCCTCTCCTCTCCTCTCCTCTCCTCTCCTCTCCTCTCCTCTCCTCTCCTCGGCCAGGGAAGGTTTGCAGTGAGGGAAGTTCTGGGTTTATTTTCCATCAGTTTTTGGAGGGCAGGCAGTCCCTGCTCAGCCTGGCAGAGCCCTGCATGCTGCCCCTGCCATCAGCCACTTGTTTGTGGGCAGAAAACCCAATTATGGTTTGGTTACAGCCAGCTCTGGAGCTGCCTCTGCAAATAAGAAGGTTTCAGGTCAAATTCTTTTCTTTGAGATGTTTCCAGGGTAAATTATTGCAGCAGTGGGGGAGCAGTTTCCCAGTGATGATCTGGAATTGCTGTGAGGCTGGTGAGTCTGCAGGGCTGGTGGATGCTGGGGCTGGGGGTGACTGGCAGGGATCACTGAATCACAGAATCTTTAAATGCTTCGGCTTGGGAGTTCATCTTCTTGTCCCAAACCCTTGCCATGGGCTGGGACACCTCCCACCAGAGCAGGTTACTCCAGGGGTGAGGCTCAATGCCCTCCTCTGACAGGATTAGTGGTAAAAATATAAAGTAAGAAACATATAAATGAATAAAAAATTGCCAAAATATACCCCATCGTGATTTGTGGGTTCTCCTTGTATTCCCATCAGTGTTGCATCCTCTGTGGCACTGGTTGCTCTGTAAAATCTGATTCTGTTTACAGACAGTGCCTGGCCCTGAGTCTGGTGTTCCCCAGGAATGAGCTCCGGGTGCTGGTGGAGGAAAACTCTTTTTGTTTCCAAGCAAAACCAGAATTTCTGTGACTGTGGAGGGATGGCCTGACAGGACCAGCTGGGCACTTTGTCCCTCCTGCTTTGCCCTTTTGAAGCTGCAGGCCCTGCTCTGCCCTTAATTACACTTGGGCATTAATTACCCTCCAAGCACATCCCCTTCACCCTGTCTTTGTGGCAGCTGAAATTCCACGAGGAGCTCAGTTAATTGTGCACACAGAGCACAGGATGCCCTGGTGCTCCCTGCAGCTCGTTATCTGCCAGGGACTGGGGGGTAAAATGCAGGAAAATCAGATTTTGCTGGGCAGGGTCAGCGGCTGATCCTGTCAGAGCTGGGTTATGTAAGCAGGGCTGTGCTCAAACCATCCCTGCACCAGCCCAGCCTCCTCCTGCAAGCCAGGGCTGCTCTGAGCTCCTTGCTCCTGGCCAGGAAAGGTGCTGTGGATGGAAAGGGCTCCTCTGCAGGCCAGGGAACCCCCCTGGCTCCCTGTGCTGGGAGGATGGAGAGGGTGGGAATTCCTCCTGGGAGCTGTGGGCATTGCTGGCTCCACCCTGGTGGTTTTTTCAGGATAATTCTCCATAATCATTTCCCCATCCCTGCTGTGGCACTTTGGGCTGGGAGCCTCCCTTGGCTGAGTCCCATTTCCCTGCCCTGGCAGTGCCAGGTCTCTGGGCAGCTCACTGCAAGCTCAAGGCTCACACATTTAATTTTCCTGTCTGGCAGCAGAGAGCACAACCCCAGGCTCCTGACAGGGACACATCCAGCTCCCAGCAGACAGCCCAGGTGGATTTCCCCATGGTTATCACAGCAGCTCCCACAGGCAGCCAGGCCCTCACTAACGGGTGATGTCAGGGTCTGATCAATGCTCAGCCCAAAATAGAATATTTTGGCTGCATAGGGTCTGTTGCCAAAGACTTTAGTTGTAGTGGCAGATGTGTCACATCCATGAGGGGCCTGTGTTTTTCAGAGGGTTTGTAGTGGCTGTTCTCTTGCCCTGGAACACAGGCTGCCATCCCAGAGGAAACATCCAGCCAGTGCCTGCAGGGCATTTTCCTTTCATAAAGAAATGGCAAAAATCGAGTCAGCCATCCTGGAGCTGCAAAGAGGCTTTGAGAAGGGATGGATCAGGTAGCAAGGGCAGTCCCTGAGACACTCAGCTCCTGGAATGGGCAGGGAATGGGGCTGGGGAAAGCTGGAATCCAGGAGGGTCATGCTGGAGAGTAATGAACTTGCTGAGCAGGTACTTTCCATGAATCGATCTAGCTCTCATCAGCCTTGCACTGCTGACTAATATTTCTGGCCTGCAAGTAAAAATGGCTTTCCAAAGGAAATGTGGGACGAGAACAGAGTGTTTTTGGGACTCAGGAAGGCTCCAGGCTGGGTTTGTGCAGGGCTGGGGGCAGAGCACTGAGCTGGAGGAGCGGCTGAGCCCACACCAATGCTCTGAGCTGAACTCCCTGCTCTGCTCTGCTCCCTGGGCTGGGATTGCCATGGGAACAGGGGAGCAGGGCTGCTGGCACCAGGGGACAGTGCCACCACCAGGGAGGTGTCCCTGTCCCCTCTGCCCAGCCCTGGGCACGTCCTGGTGCTGGGTCAGCGTTCCTGCAGGAGCTGTGCCATTCCCCATTCCTGTTCCTATTCCCATCCCAATCCCATTCCTGTTCCCATTCCCATCCCCATTCCATCCCCATCTCCATTCCCATTCCTATCCCCATCCCCACTCCCCATTCCCATTCCCCATTCCCAGTGTCCTGGTACTGGGGTCAGTGTTCCTGCAGGAGCTGTGCCATCCCCATTCCTGTTCCCATTCCCATCCCATTCCCATCCCTATCCATCCCTATTCCCATTCCCATTTCCCATCCCCATTCCCATTCCCATTTCCCATCCCCATTCCCATTCCCATCCCCATTCCCATCCCCATCCCCGTGTCCAGGCTGAGGAATTCACTGTTCCAGGTGAGCAGCCTGGCACGAGTTATCCTGGCACGGGCTGTGCTGAGTGCTCCTGGCTCCTCCCGGGTGTGCTGGGGGAAAACATCCCAAACATGCCCTGCTGAGCCCCAGGGGAGCTCCTGCTGTGAGTGCTGCAATTATCCCGGGCTGTGTGCTCAGCAGGGAGGGGCTGGGGGCTCTGCAGCTCCTGAGGTTCACTCAGCCCCTTCAAATATTCATGGCCGTGCAATCCACACGCTCTTGGAGCAGCTGTGGATGCTCCTGCCCTGCTCTGCTTGTGGGGAGGCTCTGGAGGGCTCCTGCCTGCCGGGGGGGCTGCAGCCACCAGGGACAGGTTTGGGACTGGGGAGGGTCCATGGAGAGCGACTGGAGAGCTCCGTGGTGTGAGGAGGGGCTTTGGGGTGGGACAAGGACAGCTGGAGAGCTGCTCAGCCACGGGGTCATCCTGTGCCTGCCCACACAGCTGGGATGGTGGCATTGGAATGTGGGACTAGGATGGTGGCACTGGGACGGTGGCACTGGGACTGTGGCACTGGAACGGTGGCACTGGAATGGTGGCACTGGGACGGTGGCACTGGGATGGTGGCACTGGGACTGTGGCACTGGGATGGTGGCACTGGAACGGTGGCACTGGAACGGTGGCACTGGGACTGTGGCACTGGGATGGTGGCACTGGAATGGTGGCACTGGGACTGTGACACTGGGATGGTGACACTGGGACTGTGGCACTGGAATGGTGGCACTGGGACTGTGGCACTGGGATGGTGACACTGGGACTGTGGCACTGGAATGGTGGCACTGGGACTGTGGCACTGGGATGGTGACACTGGGACTGTGGCACTGGAATGGTGGCACTGGGACTGTGGCACTGGAACTCTGGCACTGGAATGGTGGCACTGGGACGGTGGCACTGGGATGGTGGCACTGGGATGGTGGCACTGGAATGGTGGCACTGGGACTGTGGCACTGGGACGGTGGCACTGGGACGGTGGCACTGGAACTCTGGCACTGGAATGGTGGCACTGGGATGGTGGCACTGGAATGGTGGCACTGGGACTGTGGCACTGGGACTGTGGCACTGGGACGGTGGCACTGGAATGGTGGCACTGGGACTGTGGCACTGGGACGGTGGCACTGGAATGGTGGCACTGCACGGTGGCACTGGAATGGTGGCACTGGGACGGTGGCACTGGGATTGTGACACTGGAATGGTGGCACTGGAATGGTGGCGCTGGGACGGTGGCACTGGGACTGTGGCACTGGGACGGTGGCACTGGGATGGTGGCACTGGGATGGTGGCACTGGAATGGTGGCACTGGGACTGTGGCACTGGGACTGTGGCACTGGGACTTGGCACTGGGATGGTGGCACTGGGACGGTGGCACTGGAATGGTGGCACTGGAATGGTGGCACTGGGACTGTGGCACTGGAATGGTGGCACTGGGACGGTGGCACTGGACTGCGGGGCTCAGGACGCAGCAGGGGCAGTGCCCGAGCCCGCAGGCGTGTCCCACCCGCCCGGGAGGGGCAGGAACAGGTTTTGGGCAGAAACAAAGCCGGCTGGGAGAAGCCGGGTGCCTTCCTGCCCGAGGGACTGCTCCTGCCAATCTGCCACGTTTTATCTCACGGGATAAAAATAGAGCGACTGGCGGGCAGCAGCCGCACATCCCGCGGCCCCAACGAGCTCTTACGGTAATTACCTTGGGAAAGGGCTGGAGAGGAGAGAGGCTCAGCTGGCAAAGCTTTGTAGCAAATGGGTCTGAGCCCCCCAGAAAGGTTTATAAGAAATGGGTCTGAGCCCCCAGAAAGGTTTGTAGGAAATGGGTCTGAGCCCCCAGAAAGGTTTGTAGGAAATGGGTCTGTGCCCCCCAGAAAGGTTTGTAGGAAATGGGTCTGAGCCCCCAGAAAGGACAGATAAGAAAAGGGTTTGTGCCCCCAGAAAGGACAGATAAGAAAAGGGTTTGTGCCCCCAGAAAGGACAGGATCCCTTAGAGGGGCTGGGGGAGACACAGGAGAGGGTTTTGGGACGGGGGATGGAGGGACAGGACACAGGGATGGCTCCCACTGCCACAGGGCAGGGCTGGGTGGGATTTTGGGATGGAATTGGGATTTGGGATGGATTTGGGATTTGGGATTTTGGGATGGAATTGTTCCCCCTGAGGCCGGGCTGGAGCCCATTCCCCACGGAGCCTTGGCCCCCCGGGTCAGTAAATAACCCCTGGCAGCCCCGCATTGCCCCCAGCTCTGTAAATCCATTTACCCCGCGCAGGATATCGTGCAGTAGGTAAATAAATTACCTGTCCTGCTGCTCCATCTTCCTAACGAGCCCGATGCCATCTAAAGAGCATAAACCCGGGAGCGCCTCTGTGAGTCGCGATCTGCCTCTGTGAGTCTCGATCCGTGTCTGTGAGTCTCGATCTGTGTCTGTGAGTCTCGATCTGTGTCTGTGAGTCTCGATCTGTCTGTGTGAGTCTCGATCTGCCTCTGTGAGTCTCGATCTGTCTGTGTGAGTCTCGATCCGTGTCTGTGAGTCTCGATCTGCCTCTGTGAGTCTCGATCTGTCTGTGTGAGTCTCGATCTGTCTGTGTGAGTCTCGATCTGTCTGTGAGTCTCGATCTGTCTGTGAGTCTCGATCTGTCTGTGAGTCTCGATCTGTCTGTGTGAGTCTCGATCTGCCTCTGTGAGTCTCGATCTCTCTCTGTGAGTCTCGATCTCTCTCTGTGAGTCTCGATCTCTCTCTGTGAGTCTCGATCTCTCTCTGTGAGTCTCGATCTGCCTGTGTGAGTCTCGATTTGCTTTTCTGAGACTCGATCTCTCCCTGTGACACGGGCTGTCTCCGGGCAGGGCAGCTCCTTCCCGGGTAATCCTGCCCCGCCGGGTGTCCCCGGTCACCGCAGGTCGGGAGCCCGGGCAGGGCTGGGACTGTCCGGGACTGACCAGGGGAGGGGATGGCAGCTGGGCTGGGTGGCACTGCTCAGGATTGGCACCAGAATTGTCACCTGGGCTGGGTGGCACTGCTCAGAGCTGGCACCAGGGATGGCACCTGGGCTGGGTGGCACTGCTCAGGATTGGCACCAGGGATGGCACCTGGGCTGGGTGGCACTGCTCGGAACTGGCACCAGGGATGGCACCTGGGCTGGGTGGCACTGCTCAGGATTGGCACCAGAATTGTCACCTGGGCTGGGTGGCACTGCTCAGGATTGGCACCAGGGATGGCAGCTGGGCTGGGTGGCACTGCTCAGAGCTGGCACCAGGGATGGCACCTGGGCTGGGTGGCACTGCTCAGAGCTGGCACCAGAATTGTCACCTGGGCTGGGTGGCACTGCTCAGAGCTGGCACCAGGGATAGCACCTGGGCTGGGTGGCACTGCTCAGGATTGGCACCAGGGATGGCACCTGGGCTGGGTGGCACTGCTCAGGATTGGCACCAGGGATAGCACCTGGGCTGGGTGGCACTGCTCAGGACTGGCACCAGAATTGTCACCTGGGCTGGGTGGCACTGCTCAGAACTGGCACCAGGGATGGCACCTGGGCTGGGTGGCACTGCTCAGAGCTGGCACCAGGGATGGCACCTGGGCTGGGTGGCACTGCTCAGAGCTGGCACCAGGGATGGCACCTGGGCTGGGTGAAAAATCAGAGTGAGCAAAAATCAGAGTGCTGACAAATCCATGTGAGCACAAATCAGAGTGAACACAAATCAGAGTGCACACATTAATGTGAACACAAATCAGAGTGAACACAGAGTGCACACAAACCAGAGTGCACA
The DNA here is from genome assembly GCF_029582105.1 of Oenanthe melanoleuca. Lineage (NCBI taxonomy): Eukaryota > Metazoa > Chordata > Aves > Passeriformes > Muscicapidae > Oenanthe > Oenanthe melanoleuca. The sequence goes on along the minus strand of NC_079344.1, from coordinate 521,958 downwards.
AAAATCAGAGCACAAATCAGAGTGAGCACACAAATCAGAGTGCACACAAATTCATGAGAACACAAATCAGTGCACACACAAATCAGAGTGTGAACACAAACCAGAGTGCACACACAAATCAGAGTGCACACAAATCAGAGTGAGCACATTAATGTGAACACAAACCAGAGTGAACACAGATTTCCCTGCGTGTCCCACAGGTTTAATTCCATTTGTGCTCCCCTCTCCTTTAGCAGGGATGTGCTAATCCCATGTGAAACCCACTCTGATGTGAGTAAGTGGAACAGACAGGCAGAACCTTTCCTGCATTAAAGTGGAGGCACAGAGCCTTGTGCATGCATGGAGTGTGATCTGAGACATGATACTCAGGTTTTACACAGAGTGTGATCTCAGACATGATCCTCAGGTTTTACACAGACAGAGTGTGATCTGTTAAACACACACAGAGTGATCTGTTAAACACACACAGAATTATCTCACACATGATACTCAGGTTTTACACACAGAGTGATCTATTAAAATAACACAGAGTGATCTGTTAAACACACAGAATTCTCTCAGACATGATATCTCAGGTTTTACACACACACAGAATTCTCTCAGACATGATATCTCAGGTTTTGCACACACACAGTGATCTGTTACACACACAGAATTATCTCACACGTGATATCTCAGGTTTTGCACACACAGTGATCTGTTAAACACACAGAATTCTCTCACATGTGATATCTCAGGTTTTGCACACACACAGAATGATTTCACACGTGACACCTCAGGTTTTGCACACACAGTGATCTGTTAAACACACAGAATTCTCTCAGACATGGTCCCCTGGGTGTCACACAGCTCTGGGGTGCCTCAGGTCCCAGAGCTGCCTGTTCCTGCAGGCTCAGTGGGGCAGCCAAGATTTCAGAACCCTGGGCAAAGCATTTTCAGGAGCTCCTGTCAGGCCAAATAAACATTAGAGCAGCAGAGAGAGGAAGGAGAAAGCAGAGTGAGCAGGAAGAGCAGGAGGGATGAGGAGATTGCTGCAGTCTGTCCCTTGGGACAGTGCCTGAGAGCTGTGATCACATCCCAGGAGCTCAGACTGCTCCCATCCTCTGCCATTCCAGCTCGGGAGACTGCCCCAGAATAACCTGGGGAAATGCTGGGAATTGTCCTGTGAGCCTGGGAAATGCTGGGAATTGTCCTGTGAGCCTGGGGAAATGCTGGGAATTGTCCTGAGGAAATGCTGGGAATTGTCCTGTGAGCCTGAGCCCTAAGGAAATGCTGGGAATTGTCCTGTGAGCCTGGGGAAATGCTGGGAATTGTCCTGTGAGCCTGGGGAAATGCTGGGAATTATCCTGTGAGCCTGGGAAATGCTGGGAATTGTCCTGTGAGCCTGGGGAAATGTTGGGAATTGTCCTGTGAGCCTGGGGAAATGCTGGGAATTGTCCTGAGGAAATGCTGGGAATTGTCCTGTGAGCCTGGGAAATGCTGGGAATTGTCCTGAGGAAATGCTGGGAATTGTCCTGTGAGCCTGGGAAATGCTGGGAATTGTCCTTAGGAAATGTTGGGAATTGTCCTGTGAGCCTGGGAAATGCTGGGAATTGTCCTGAGGAAATGCTGGGAATTGTCCTGTGAGCCTGGGAAATGCTGGGAATTGTCCTGTGAGCCTGGGAAATGCTGGGAATTGTCCTGAGGAAATGCTGGGAATTGTCCTGAGGAAATGCTGGGAATTGTCCTGTGAGCCTGGGGAAATGCTGGGAATTGTCCTGAGGAAATGCTGGGAATTGTCCTGTGAGCCTGGGAAATGTTGGGAATTGTCCTGTGAGCCTGGGGAAATGTTGGGAATTGTCCTGTGAGCCTGGGAAATGTTGGGAATTGTCCTGAGGAAATGCTGGGAATTGTCCTGTGAGCCTGGGGAAATGCTGGGAATTGTCCTGAGGAAATGCTGGGAATTGTCCTGAGGAAATGTTGGGAATTGTCCTGAGGAAATGCTGGGAATTGTCCTGTGCAGGGACAGCAGGGTCCCCTGGGCCTGCAGAGGGACAGTGTGAAATCAGGAGTTAACACAGCAAGGAGCTTCTCCATCACCAGCAGCAGCTTGAATCCCTAAGCCTGAAATAATTTTAATTGGATCCAGGATTCACAGGAGATTTTTTTGTGCCATGGAGGAGCTGGAGCAGTTTTCCATCCAGCACCAGCACTGGGGCAGGGAGAGGGGAGAGGCCCTGCAGGTGCCTCAGGATGCTGAGCTGCTGGCTCTGTCCCACACCAATCTGCCTTTAAACACAGAGATAAATATTTTCTTTGCCTTGGAGTGGATTGACCTCCCTTGGCCAGTTGATTTAAGTCCCTGGCAGGAACTCTCCAGTTTGTTTAGTGACAAGCTCCTGACAGCTGCTCCAGAGGTGGGAACCTGGGCAGGATGAGCCCCAGCTCTGTGGGGATTTGGGGTGAGAATTCAGCCAATCATTCTGTGTGCCCAGTTAAAAATTAAAAATGAGGCATTAGTCTGTGCAAGTGGATCTGTGGCTTCACCCACACAGGATTTCAGGGAATGTGTCATGGACCCTTCCAGGGAATTAATGGGGCTGAGGTGGTTCAGGGCAGGCACTGAAGACAAACACTCAAAATCCCATTGACACAGCCCTGGTGGCACTGGCAGCTCCCAGGAGGGCAGGAGGGTTTGCAGGGGACAGGGAGTCCCCCAGGGAATCCTGCTGGGGCTGGGGGGGTTTGTTTCCAGCTCAGGAGCAACCAGGGGGTGCTTTAGAATGTGGGCAGAAAGTCCCAGAGGGCATCAGAGGTTTCAGAGCGTTTGAGGAGGATTCAGGTGCACAAACAGCACTTGGCATTTGCTCTGGCTGGGACTGGATGGTGGCTACAGAATGCTGGAATTGCAGAATCCTCCAGTGGTTTGGGCTGGGAGGGACCTTAAATCCCCCCAGTGCCACCCCTGCCATGGCAGGGACACCCCACTGTCCCAGGGTCACCCAAACCCCACCCAGCCTCCCTGGGGCTCCTGTGTTTGTGGAGAAGTGTGGAAACCCTTTCCTGAGACCTGGGGCTAAGGCACAGCAGTTCCAGGGTTTTAAAAGCAGCTTTTAGTGTTGGGGGGTCCATGGGAGAGGAGCCCAGCCCTCAGATTCTGCCAGGCCTGGGACCTTACCCTGCCCAGGCAGGCAGAGATGCACAGCACAGACTGCAGCTCCCTGCTCTCCTCCCCTCCAAAACTCAGCTCCTTGATGGAGCAGGAGCCCAGCCAAGGTCAGCCCTCACTGTTTTTAGCACAACTGTTTCCTTGGGCTTGGATGGGGCTGAGGCTTTTGGAACTTCACAGTGGACCCAACATGAGTGTTACAGATTTGATGTGTCCCAGTGCACAGGGGGCTCCTGGGGCTCCTCCTCCCCCAGAGCCTGCCTGGCCACTGCCCTCAGCTCCTGCTGGCCAGGGGCAGTGGCAGGACTGGCTGGGATTGCCCCAGGCTGGGGCTGAGCTCAGCCCTGGGGCGTTCAAACCTCTCAAACCCCCCCAGCGCTGGTGACACTGCTGGTGACATCTCCTGGCTGCCCAGATGATGCCACTGACAGCAACTATCAGCATTTTCATCGTCAGCCCGTGGCTGCTCCCTCTGAGCCCTCAGTGCCCACCCTGGAGCCCCCCAGCCATCCCAGCTGGGCTCCTGCAGCCCTGCCAGGCTCCACCCCACAGCTCGTCCCACGTCCTGAAGGATTGATTTGAATGAATTGCCAGATGAAATGCTGCTTTCACTGGCTGACCTGCTGGGCTGCTGCAGCCTTCCAGCAGTGCCATCAGGGAAAATTCCAGCCTCAGAAGCTCTCCTGGTATAAACCAACTGCCTGGGAGGTGTTTTGATGCAGAGCTGCATTAAGCAGAGAGGGGGTTCAGTGGCACTGCTTGTTGGTTAAAGGAGGAAAGGAAACTTCAGTGAGTGTTTGAAGGGCTGTGCTGTTTGCTCAGCTGCAAAGGGAAGCTGGGGATGCTGAGCAGGGACAGCTCTGCTGGCAGGAGCTGCAGGGAATCCTGCAGGGCTGCTGTGCCTGGGAGAGCCACTCTGGGATGTGAGACTGGGCACAGGGCACAGCCTGAGCTGTGCCAGGGCAGATCTGGGAGGAATTTCTTCCTGGAGGGGGGTGAATCCAGGATTTGGGAGCAGCTGGGCTCACCCAGGGACAGTGGCTGCAGAGCTGGGAAGGCTCCAGCCCCTCCAGGAGCTGCTCAATGCACAGTTGAGCAGGGCTGGGGTGTTCTCACCCCAATTCCCTCTCCCCCACCCAACCCTGAGCAGGGCTGGGGTGTTCTCACCCCATTTCCCTCTCCCCCCACTGAGCTCTGAGCAGGGCTGGGGTGTTCTCACCCCAATTCCCTCTCCCCCCACTGAGCTCTGAGCAGGGCTGGGGTGTTCTCACCCCAATTCCCTCTCCCCCACCCAACCCTGAGCAGGGCTGGGGTGTTCTCACCCCATTTCCCTCTCCCCCCACCCAACCCTGAGCAGGGCTGGGGTGTTCTCACCCCATTTCCCTCTCCCCCCACTGAGCTCTGAGCAGGGCTGGGGTGTTCTCACCCCATTTCCCTCTCCCCCCACCCAGCCCTGCCCTGGGCAGGAGCAGGGAAGGCTCCAGCCCCTCCAGGAGCTGCTCCCCCTCTGAGCACGGCTGGGCACGTTCAGTGAGCACAGTGACATCTGTGCTCCTGCACAAAGGCTGCAGAGAGCGTGCCCTGCTCATCCATCCAACAGAATTCCTTCTGGAAGTGCACAGGGTGTAATAAACACCTCAAGGCAGCCTGAGCCTACCTCTGTGCTCAGATTTTGGAGCTTCCCGAGCTCTGCTGAATCCTTGCCTTGCCTCTGTGGGGCTGTCTGGGCTCCCAGGCCATGGGGATCCCTGGTTCCAGGGCAGGTTTCAGCTGTGCCATAGCCCTGGGTGCTGAAGGGATTGGAGTCACCACAGCCAGACCTCACCGGGGGCAGCCACGGTTTCCTTCTGTAATTGAAATAATTGAACAGCACAGAAATAACATCAGTGCATTAACAGAACCATGGAATCGTTTCTGTGGGAAAAGACCTCCAGCATCACTGAGTCCAACCACTGTGAGTGGGAAAGGAATTCCAGGCTTTACTCAGGTGGACGGGGCGTTATCCTTGAGGGGCACTGGGTGCACTCACAGCGTGCCCTGCCACTCTTCATCATCATCACATCATCACCATCACCACCATCACCACCATCCCCATCACCACCATCACCATCACCAACATCACCATCACCACCATCACCATCACCACCACCACTCTCACCAACATCACCATCACCACCATCACCATCACCACCATCACTCTCACCACCATCACCATCACCACCATCACCATCACCACCATCACCACCATCACCATCATCACCATCACCATCATCACCATCACCATCATCACCATCACCATCATCACCATCATCATCACCATCATCACCATCACCACCATCATCATCACCATCACCATCACCATCACCACCACCACCACCATCACCACCATCACCATCATCACATCATCACCATCACCATCATCACCATCACCACCACCATCACCACCATCATCACCACCATCACCATCACCACCATCATCACATCATCACCATCACCATCATCATCACCCACCATCCCCACCATCCCCACCATCCCCACCATCACCACCATCACCATCACCATCATCACCACCCATCACCACCATCACCACCATCACCATCATCACCATCATCACCATCACCATCATCACCATCATCATCATCACCATCACCATCACCATCATCACCATCACCATCATCACTATCACCATCATCACCATCACCATCACCACCATCATCACCACCATCATCACCACCACCATCACCATCACCATCACCATCACCATCACCATCATCACCATCATCACCATCATCACCATCACCATCACCATCATCACCATCACCATCATCATCATCATCATCATCACCATCACCATCATCACCATCACCACCATCACCATCACCATCACCATCACCATCATCACCATCACCATCACCATCACCACCACCATCACCATCACCATCACCATCACCACCATCACCACCACCATCACCACCATCACCATCCCCATCATCATCACCATCATCACCATCATCACCATCACCACCACCATCCCCACCATCACCATCACCGCCATCACCATCACCACCACCACCATCCCCATCCCCACCATCCCCACCATCCCCACCATCCCCACCATCCCCATCCCCACCATCCCGCTGCAGGCAGCTGATCTCCCCAGGCTGCAGGAACGCGCGGCTCTGGGGTCTGGCGGTGCCAGGAGCGGGCACAGGGTGCGGGGGACGTGTCCCCGCTGTCCCCGAGCTCCGGAGCAGGAGGCCCAGCCCGGGGCAGGACGCGTGGCTGCCGTGCCCTGGCACTGATGGTTAACCAGGCTGCAGAGCGTGCGGCAGGGCCGGGAACCGCCAACCGCTCCACTGGAGCCGCGTTCCTGGCTCCGAGCCCCCGAGGAAACGCTCTCCAGGAAAACCTGGAGAGCTCGTTACGAGACAAAGGAGGGCCGGGGGAAATGGGCTGCGGCTGTTATTAACACTCCGTCCCTGGGAACGGCGCTGGGAAAGTGACTTGGACGGTGGATTCGTGTCCTTGGTCCCCGCAGGATGCGGTCCCGTCGCCATGGTGACAGCATCCTCCAGCCCTGCTCCAGCTGCTCCGCACACCAGCGCTGCCCGAGCCAGCCCGGGCCCCCTGCGTGAGGAACACCAGCCCTGCCTTCCCCGGCTGCCGTCCGTCCTTTCCAAAGCAGCCGGTCCCTCCCCGCTGTCCCCATCCCTGCTGTCCCGCCCTGTCCCTCCCCGCGGTCCCTCCCTGCTGTCCCTGTCACCCAGAGCTGTCCGTGTCACCCCGAGCTGGGGGCCCAGCCCCCCAGAGCTGCTTGTTCTGCCACTTACTCGCTCTCGTTTTTACAAACTGCATCTCGCCCCCAGCCCAAGTGTGTCTGCTCCTGCCCGGGGCTGGGGCTGTGCTGCCTCTGCTCCCCTGATGGAGCAGCCCTGCAGCTGTTCTGTCCCTGTGGAGGCTCAGGGGTGGCTGTGCCACCTCTCTGCTCTCTGAGCTCGCCTCTCCCTCCCTGCTGCAGCTGCTCCCAGCTGAGCCCTCCAGCCCCGCAGGGTGTGCAGGGCAAAGTGCCGTGGCCAGCAGGGATGGGGGGACTCTGGAGAGAGCCCAGAGCTGCTGCAGGGCTTTGACTGGGGGTTCCTTCTGGGGGTGATTTCCCCGTCACCAGTCCTGACATCTGTCCCTGACTCTGCTGCCACCAGTGTTTGCAGGAATTCCTCTCTGAGCCCTCTGTGCCTGAGGGAGCTGCCCCAAGCCTGCCTGGAATCAATCCACATTATTACCTGAGTGACAGAGCTCCCTGTCAAGCAAAATCCTGTGCAATATTTTTGCTGTGTTGGAGAACAGGGAGGAGCTGACAGAACCAGGGATTTACCTTCAAGCCATGAATAAAAAAATAAAATAGATGGGGTGAATTTCTCCCTGGCAGGGTGAGGCCCTGGCACAGGGACCCCTGGCAGGCTGGACACTGGGGCTGGAGCCCTGGGATGGTGGGAGGTGATTTAATGTCCCTTCCCACCCTGCCCAAGCCACCCTGAGATTCTGTGATTCTGTCCCTGGAGTCAAACCCCTCCTGCTGGGACTCCTGCTCCCCAAGCCTCCCCTGCCTCCCCCTCGTTTCCCTGCATCTGGAATTTTTGGGATGGGTGCAGCATAAAGGTTCTCAGTGGAGTTAATCCTTGCAGGCACCACTGGGGTCTGAAGTGGCACCATTTCCTCTCAGGCTTGTCTGTGTTTCACTCCTGCAGAAGCTGGATGATTCTCTCTGACAGCTTTTGGCTTTTTATAGCAGTAATTAGTCAAAGGCACCGGCGTGACGAGCGCTGCCCAGCGCTGCTGCACCTGGGGGGACAGGGCTGGGGGAGCAGGGTGATGCTAAAACGGGCAAAGCTTGGCTTTTCTCCCACCTAAACCTGGTGTTTGGGGGCACCTGGAGGGATCTGGGGCGGCTGCTGCTCATCCAGCCCGGAGTGACTGCTGCAGAAAACAACAGAAAGTGAAAACAGCAGAGAGAAACTGTGATTTTACAAGTTCAGTGAGGTGGAAGGAGGTAGAGGGATCTGGGGGAGAAACCAGGTGTTAAATGTGGTTTTAATCCTGGTTAGTGCCCAAAATACCAGCAGATCTGGGCAGGGGTGACGTTGCTGTAACGTTGGCAGGATTGAGTGTTGCTGTAAAAAGTGTTAAAGGTGTGGGAAGAATTTACTGAGGGGAAAGATGGAGGTTTTGTCTTTGTCTAATCCAAGCTCCCCAAAGCCAGGGCCTGGTTTGCCACAGGATCATTACCTGGCTGGGAGTGCTTGCCTGTCATCTTTGGGGCTTTTGGGCTGGTTTCGTTCCAGAGATAAAATTAGAAGTCAGAGTTATCTGGTGACTTCAAAATAGCTGAGTCTGGGTGGAGCTGGAGCTGCGTGTGGCTCTGTGCAGAGAGCCAGGATGGAATTAATCAGCTGCCTGCAGCCAGATTAATGCTGTTTGTGCAGCCTGGGGCTGGGGCACGGGGCAGCCCTGACAATAATTCCTACAGTAATCCCAGAGAAAACCTGCCTTGGCTTGGATTCCCACCAGTCTGGTGAGTGAAAAAACAAAAACAAAACAAAACAAAACAAAACAAAACAAAAAACCCAAAAAAACAGGTGGGGTTTTTAACCTGGGGAAGATTTGCTGTATTTGAGGAGATGGATGTGCATCATTCCCATTCCCAGGTGTGTGCTTTACTTGGCAGAGAGAAAATCCCAAACCAGGATGGGCAGGGAAGGACCTGAAATCCACCCAAGGATTTCCCTGTCCCAGGGTGCTCCAAGCCTGGCCTGGAACATCCCAGGGCTGGGGACTATCCTGGTTTAAGGACAGGTGTCTGCCAGTAAAGGCAGGGGATTCTCTCTGAAATGGAGAATGTAAACCCCCTCCCTCCAAATTATTATAATTTTGAAATTAAGGAGCTCTCAGGCAAAGATGTGGGAATTAGGAATAACAGTTCTTGACTAGGAAAATTAAAATAGCAATGCAGTATTACACAGAACAATCCCAGCCCTGCCAGAGTCAGAATCCAAGCTGACACCCGTCAGTCAGTCAGGGTGTTGGCACAGTCCCATTCCATGGTGGCTGCATCCTCCTGCAGGGGCAGATGTGGTTCAGCTGGAGCAGTGCTCCTGGAGAAGGTGCAGTTTCCTCTGAAGCTCCAGGGATGATGTGCAAAGGTCTGGTTTTCCTCTGGAATCCAGTGGAAAGAAGGTCCCTTGGTGTCCCAAATGTCAGTTTTTATCTGGGTAGGAAAGGCTTGGCTCCTCCCCTGGCTGGAGCATCTCCCATGGGATGATGGAATTTTATCAGTCATGCACTGGGACTCAGTGGCCATGAACAGGAGATATCTCCTGGAGGGAGGATGGGCTGTGGGAAGATAAAGATGATTGCCCAGCTGGTTTAAAGATGGCCCATGAGCAGAGAATGTGTGCCAGGAGATCAGGGGCACTGCCCCAGCTGGGGTAACAGATGGGACAGAATTCACATTTCTGGGATACACAGAATCCACATTTCTGGGATACACAGAATCCACATTTCTGTCACACCAGCCCAGCACAGGCAGCCACAGCTTGGATGCTGATTTCAAACTCATTTAATTCCCAGTTCCAGTTGCTCCCTGCTCTGCCCAGCTCTGCTTTGGCTGCTTTCTGCTGGAAATCTTGGGAACTTGTTTTCCCAAGGATCCCAGCTCAGCCTCCCAGCAGTGGCAGCATCCTAGTTGTGCTGCAGCCAGCTTTTAATCCTGTTAGTGCGTGTCGTGTTGCTCTTGTATCATTCTAATTTTTAATCAAAATGTCATGCCACACCAGGTTAAGTGTCTGCCAGAGTCTCAATCTATCAAATTGGCACTGTTGCCTTTATTAACTGATTTTTAGACTCATCAGAAGCTCAAACAGATTTGACAGGGTTCATTTTTCACCAATTTTGGTGGCTGCTCTCTGCTGTCAGTGGCTCAGGGTCAGGGATGGGGTTTGCCCATGAAGACTCTCATCCTTCTTTTTTATTGCTGTTTTTCCATCAGACTTTTGGAGCTTCTCCTGCAGAGGAGTAAAATGAGATGAGTTTCTGCATAACCCTGGAGTGCCCAAAGTCCCTGGCCCAAGGAAATTCCAATTTCAATTCTTAAACCTGGACTTTGCCCAGAGTTGTGTCTTCCTGAATGCAAATATTGAATATTCAAATATCTGAATCCTGCCATTGGGTGCTGACTGGGGGCTGGCTCCTTGCTCCACAGGGCAGGGAAAAAACTAATTAGGCACTGACTAATTATTTCAGGTTTGGCCACCTTGAAATCCAGAGCTGAGAGGGGGGTGGGAAGAGTTTGTTGTTATTTTTGTGGGGTTGGGAGGCAGTGCAGGGTTGGGTTCTCTGTCAGGTGGAGCAGATGGGAGCCAGGCTCGTGGCTTTGCCTCAGAAATCTGTGGGAAGGAGCTTCCCCCACCTGGGGGCTCCCAGCCTAGCCCAGGCTAATTTATGATAATTATTTTTAATGTTGCCTTTATGTGGGGATATTTACTGTTTGAATTCCACAACAATGGCAGCAGATATGAAGTGGTTCCAGGCTGGCTCTGAGCTCCCTGAGGCAGCATTTATTAAAACCTCCTTTTGTCCACATTTCATGTTTATTGCTGCCATCTTTAATTAAGGGAGGGAAATATTGCCGAGGGCCCTTTGCAGCAGGAAAAGCCAGGAGTGCACAGGGGGCTGAGGCAGGGGAAGGAGCTCTGGGGTCCCTGCACCCAGGCACTGCTGTTAATGGCAATGGACAATGAGGGAGGAGCTGCAATTGGGTTTTTTACAGATTTCCTGTGGCTGGTTTGGGTGGGCTGGGGACGCTCCCTGTGCCAGGCTCTAACCCAGTCTGAGCCTGGCCTGGGCACTGCCAGGGTGCAGGGGCAGCACAGCTCTGGTGTGGCTCAGTTCCCCTGCCAGGGAGCAATTCCTGCCCAAATCCCAGCCAGCCCTGCCCCTGGCACTGGGAGCCATCCCTGTGCCTGTCCCTGTGCCTTGTCCCCTCTCCATCTCCCCAAACTGAGTTTGGCTGTTCTCCCCTGCTCTGGCTGCTCCACTGGGTGAAAACTCATCATCAGCTGCAGGTGTGAGCATTTCCCAGCCAGGAGAGGATTTAACTCGGGAGAAATGCCCTGGGGAGGGCTCGGGTGTCTCAAGGTGAGGACACCCAGGATGGAGCTGGGAGCTCCTGCTCGCCTCACCTGAAGGTCAGAGGTGTCCCTGCAGCCAGAGTGCCCTTTGCAGAGCAGCCAGGGGCTCCTGGGCCTGCTGGGGGCTGGAAAAAGGACATTTCTGCAGGAGCCCTGGGCTGGAGAAGGAGCTGCCCCTCGGGGGGCACAGGGAGGAAAGGGGTGGTTCAAATAAAGGGGTGATGGAGATAAAGGGATGGTTCAAATAAAGGGATTGTTAAAATAAAGGGGTGGTCCAGATATAGGGATGGTTCAAGTAAAGGGGTGGTCCAGATAAAGGGATGATCCAGTTAAAGGGGTGATTCAGATAAAGGGATGGTATAGATAAAAGGATGGTTCAAATGGGATTCCATGGGGGCAGCAAGCCCTGCAGTGCCTGGGGTGTCCTGGCAGTGATGGGGGGCTGTTCTTGACCCTGGCACTGATGGGGCTGTGCTGACCCTGGTGGTGCCCAGGCTGTGCTGGCTGCACTCCTGACTTGCTGAATAAAGGGAGACTTTTCCTCAGGGACTCATCCTCTGTCAGCCCTGAGATAATCCAATGTGATAGTGCAGGCACAGTGACTTCATTACTGTAATTATTTTTATTGCCTCTGCTTTAAAATAAACTCAGGGGCCAGAGCATTCAGTTCCATCCCAGTGCTGGGGGAAGGGTTGGACTCTTGGGGGGCTTTTCCAGCAAATGTTTGCACAGATCTACAACCTTCCCCTGCTTTATTTCATGTATTTACTTCATTGTACTCAGAGGCCTGGCTGTTCAGCTGTGCCCAGTGCCAGGCTGACCCAGCTTTGCTCACTATTCCACACCACTGGCTGGGCCCAGGTGTTGCCACTCAGGTGACACCAGAGGTTTTAAACTCAGGCTTTAGGGATGGGAAATGTTCCCTCAGGAGCTGGGAGCTGTTGTGGCAGAATGGGCAGGACTGGAGGGTGGGTCAGCCCAGGCTTGTGACCCAGCCCTGGTTTGTCCTAGGGAGGTCAAACCTTCTGCAAGGTCAAACCTGCAGGCAGGGTCCTGCTCCCAGTCCAGCTGCCCATCCTGGTTCTCCATCCCCTGCTGGGTATTCCCCTCATCCCAGAGGGTTTGTGCAGGGAATATTCACCCCCAGGGTTTTGTGCAGGGAATATTCACCCCCAGGTTTGGTGCAGGGAATATTCACCCCCAGGGTTTGGTGCAGGGAATATTCACCCCCAGGGTTTGGTGCAGGGAATATTCACCCCCAGGGTTTGGTGCAGGGAATATTCACCCCCAGGTTTGGTGCAGGGAATATTCACCCCCAGGGTTTGTGCAGGGAATATTCACCCCCAGGGTTTGTGCAGGGAATATTCACCCCCAGGGTTTTGTGCAGGGAATATTCACCCCCAGGGTTTGTGCAGGGAATATTCACCCCCAGGTTTTGTGCAGGGAATATTCACCCCCAGGTTTTGTGCAGGGAATATTCACCCCCAGGTTTTGTGCAGGGAATATTCACCCCCTGGTTTGTGCAGGGAATATTCACCCCCAGGGTTTGGTGCAGGGAATATTCACCCCCTGGTTTGTGCAGGGAATATTCACCCCCAGGGTTTGTGCAGGGAATATTCACCCCCTGGTTTGTGCAGGGAATATTCACCCCATCCCTCTGGGCTGGCTCCTCAGGCTGGCTGTGGCTGCAGGGCAGGAGGGCAGGGCAGAGGGGTGTGGGTGGATGCTCAGGGCCAGCAGGAGAGGAGGAGCTGTGGCTGGCAGTGCTGCTCTGGGATGCTCAGCCCTGCTGTCCCCACGGGCTGATCCGGCTCTGGGGGAGCTTAGGAGGCCATCTGGGCTGGGAGAGACAGACTTTCCCCATGACATGGGTAATCCAGGGCTGGGCTGGTGTAAAACAGGTTTGTTGTGAGCACACACAGCCTGGAGGGGGGCAGAGAGCTGCTGTGCCAAGGGACAGCCCTGGGGCAGGGCAGGGCAGGGGGAACAGCCCCCAGTCCTGTTTGGAGGACAGTAAAGGCAGGGGATTCTCTTTGAAATGGAGAATGTAAACCCCTCCCTCCAAATTATTATAATTTTGAAATTAAGGAGCTCTCAGGCAGAGATATGGGAATTAGGAATAACAGTTCTTGACTAGGAAAATTAAAATAGCAATGCAGTATTACACAGAACAACCCCAGCCCTGCCAGAGTCAGAATCCAAGCTGACACCCGTCAGTCAGTCAGGGTGTTGGCACAGTCCCATTCAATGGTGGCTGCATCCTCCTGCAGGGGCAGATGTGGTTCAGCTGGAGCAGTGCTCCTGGAGAAGGTGCAGTTTCCTCTGAAGCTCCAGGGATGATGTGGAAAGGTCTGGCTTTCCTCTGGAATCCAGTGGAAAGAAGGTCCCTTGGTGTCCCAAATCTCAGTTTTATCTGGGTAGGAAAGGCTTGGCTCCTCCCCTGGCTGGAGCATCTCCCATGGGATGATGGAATTTTATCAGTCATGCCCTGGGACTCAGTGGCCATGAACAGGAGATATCTCCTGGAGGGAGGATGGGCTGTGGGAAGATAGAGATGATTGCCCAGCTGGTTTAAAGATGGCCCATGAGCAGATAATGTGTGCCAGGAGATCAGGGGCACTGCCCAGCTGGGGTAACAGATGGGACAGAATTCACATTTCTGTCACATCAGCCCAGCACACCCTGGAGCTGGGCAGGGCAGGGGGCACAGCCCTGGAGGTGGGCACAGCCCCTGGCACTGCCCCTGCCAGCTCTGGGTCACAGATGTCCCCAGGTCCCTGGGCTGGGCTCGGTGCTGTCAGTGCTGCTGTCAGTGCAGATCTGTCCCAGAACTCCGGCTCTGAACGGGCTCAGCTGCTCTGGGCCCCTGGGAGAGCCCTGGGCCGTGTTCCTGTGGATTATTTTTATCTCTAAATATGAAATTGTCTCTGAGCAGCATTCAGAGCAGTGTCAGTGCCCTGGCTGGGGTTTCAGACAGTTTCTTTCCGTGTCTCTGATTTTCAGCATTGCCAGGAGTTGATTTTTAGTGGTGACAAAGGCATTTGGGCTTGCTGGGGTCAGTTTAATGGGCTGGCCAAGCTTGGCAGGGCTGGTGGCATTCTGTCTGTCTGTCTGTCTGTCTGTCTGTGTGTCTGTGTGTGTGTCTGCAGTTCCCACATTCCTTCCATCAGCAGGAATACCCCAGCTGTGTTTTGGGCCTCCCTGGGGCACTCCCAGGCATTGCCCTGCCATTCACCAGGGCAATGAGAGCAGGGAGGGTTTGGATCCAGTTTAAAATGGAATCCAGTCAGAGCTGAGGGATTTTTCCTTCCCTGTGCCTGGGCTGGCAGCGTTTCCCTGGCTGTGCTGCAGCCAGGACGGGTTTGGGGTGGCTCTGAGCCCTGGGGTGTGCCAGCTGGGCTGGTGGGGCACAGAGGGAATCTTTAATTCGGATATAAATGGGTGGGCAGGCAGCTGTGGGGATGAGGGGCTGCTGCTGGAGCCCCCTGCTCTGAAAGGGGCACAGGAGCCAGGGGTGGGGCTGGAGCAGGTTCTGGGGGCTCTGCTGGGTGACCCCCACCTTGGGGACACTCCTGGCTCCTCTCTGTGCCTGTGCAGCCCCTCCCCAGCCCTGCTGCTTTGCCAAACACGCTGCAGTGGGGCTGGGCTGGAATCCTTCCTTCTGGCAGAGTGAGCACCAAGGCAGCTCTGGAGGGGTTCCTGGGGTTCTGTTCCTGCTCCTGAGAGCAGGGCTGGCTGCTGGGGGTGCTGGGATCCCTTCCTCCCCCTGCCAGGTGGGAATGGCTTTGCTGGCAGCAATCCGGGCTGGGGCTGGGGCTGCTCCTCCAGCTCCCTGCCAGGGAGGGGCCAGGGGGTGCCAAGAGGCTCCTGTTCCCTCCTGCCTTTGCCTTGCCCTTTGCCTTGCCCTTTGCCTTGCCCTTTGCCTTGCCCTTTGCCTTTCCCTTTGCCTTTCCCTTTGCCTTGCCCTTTGCCTTGCCCTTTGCCTTGCCCTTTGCCTTGCCCTTTGCCTTGCCCTTGCCTTGCCCATGGGGCTTTTCCCCGAAGTGGGGATGGAAGGCAGCCCTGGCTGGCCAGGCTGGGACCAGGCTCTGCTCCCTGCCAGCTCTGGGCTGGGTGATCTCCCACACCCAGCAGGGCTCTGAGCAGGAGGGTCCTGGGGCTGGCAGCAGGGACAGGGGCTGGCAGCAGGGACAGGGCCCGGGCAGGGCTGGCAGCAGGGACAGGGGCTGGCAGGGCTGGCAGCAGGGACAGGGCCCGGGCAGGGCTGGCAGCAGGGACAGGGGCTGGCAGCAGGGACAGGGCTGGCAGCAGGGACAGGGGCTGGCAGCAGGGACAGGGGCTGGCAGGGCTGGCAGCAGGGACAGGGGCTGGGCAGGGCTGGCAGCAGGGACAGGGGCTGGCAGCAGGGACAGGGCCAGGCAGGGCTGGCAGCAGGGACAGGGCCAGGCAGGGCTGGCAGCAGGGACAGGGCCAGGCAGGGCTGGCAGCAGGGACAGGGGCTGGCAGCAGGGACAGGGCCAGGCAGGGGCTGGCAGCAGGGACAGGGGCTGGCAGCAGGGACAGGGACAGGCAGGGCTGGCAGCAGGGACAGGGCCCTGCCAGGGCTGGCCTGCAGCCAGGGCAGGGCTGTGCCAGCGTCAGGACACTGCACAGAAACAAGGGCACTGGATTCTGTTTGCAAAAACCAACAAAGCAAATAATCCTGCTCCTGGCTTTCTGTGGGCAGCTGGAGCCTGCTGGACACTTTGGGGAGGGGATGCAGGGAGGGAGGGAGGGATGGAAGGATGGATGCTGGAATGCAGGGGTGGGTGCAGGGATGGATGCAGGATTAGGGATGGGTTTGGGGATGCAGGATGCAGGAATGCAGGGATGGATGCAGGGATGGATGCAGGGATGCAATATGAGGGATGCAGGGATGGATAAAGGAATGCTGGGATGGATGCAGGATCCGGGATTCAGGGATGCAGGGATGGATTTGGGGATGCAGGAATGCAGGGATGGATGCAGGGATGGATTTGGGGATGCAGGATCAGGGATGGATTTGGGGATGCAGGATGCAGGAATGCAGGGATGGATGCAGGGATGGATTTGGGGATGCAGGAATGCAGGGATGGATTTGGGGATGCAGGAATGCAGGGATGGGTGCAGGATCCAGGATTAGGGATGCAGGCTCTGGGGCGGCAGGTCCTGGCAGGGAGCTGCTTTCTCCCCGGCAAGGTCGCGGGTCCCGGCCGTGCTCACGGGCTGGGCAGGGACAGGGAGGCGGGAGCGGTCAGCGCTCACTCCTCAGCGCTTCTGTCGCGTCCCAGGTGACAGAGACATCTGCATTTCAATGAATATGTATTTAGAGACGCTAAACCCGGCGGCAAAACAAGGGCCTTGCTGAGATGACAAATGCAGCGCTCCCTGCGCGCTGCCGAGATCTCCAGAACCAGACCCTCGGCAGCTCCTTCTGCTCCCCAGAGCCGAGCGGCTGAGAGCCCTGGGTTGGAGGGAGCGCTGAGACCCGCAGGAGCCAGGCTGGGGCCGGGCAGGGTCTGCGGTGAGCCATCCCAGCGCTCCTGCAGCCCCAGGGCAGCCCCTCTCCCAGCCTCAGTCCTCACGAGGGCAGAAAAGCTGCGCGGAACGGGGATGAGCTGGCTCTGAGTCACCTGGGATGGGAAGTGAGGCTTTGGGCTTGGGGTTCGCAGGGTTTTGAGGCTGGCTGGGGGGTGAGCCAGGACTGGCACAGCGCCTGGGAATGGCCAGGAGGGACTGGCACCGGGGTGGTGGCACTGGGGTGGCCCTGGGCCATCAGATCCCTGTCCCTGTGGAGGTGATCAGATCAGATCCCTGTCCCTGTGGGGATGCCCAGATCAGATCCCTGTCCCTGCTGGGGATGGTGTCAGATCCCTGTCCCTGCTGGGATGCCCAGATCAGATCAGATCCCTGTCCCTGCTGGGGATGGTGTCAGATCCCTGTCCCTGCTGGGATGCCCAGATCAGATCAGATCCCTGTCCCTGCTGGGATGCCCAGATCAGATCCCTGTCCCTGCTGGGGATGCTCAGATCAGATCCCTGTCCCTGCTGGGATGCCCAGATCAGATCCCTGTCCCTGTCCCTGCTGGGGATGCTCAGCCCAGATCAGATCCCTGTCCCTGTGGGGATGCTCAGCTCTGACCCCTGTCCCTGTCCCTGCGGGGATGTTTAGATCAGATCAGATCCCTGTCCCTGCTGGGATGCTCAGCTCAGATCCCTGTCCCTGCTGGGATGTTTAGATCAGCTCTGACCCCTGTTCCTGTGGGGATGCTCAGCTCTGACCCCTGTCCCTGTCCCTGCTGGGGTTACCCAGCTCTGACCCCTGTCCCTGCTGGGATACCCAGCTCTGACCCCTGTCCCTTCCCTGGGTTAAGGGGAGCAGGGATCAGCCCCCCACGCTCCTGCTGGGATTCCTGGCAGCATCCCTGCTTCCCACAGCATCCCCCGCCAGCAAGGGGCTGCCCAGGGCCCTTCTGGAAACATTTCTTGCTTTTCCAGCCCCAGCCTGGGCTCTGCCCTCACCTGTGCACTCACCTCGGGGTTTTTGATAAAATCACTGCGGGTTTCCATCCCCCAGCGCTGCCCGTGTCTCATTTCCGCCAGATTTATCGGGAATTTTCTGCCCCTCTGTCGGTGTGGATCGTTTACACCTCCGAAGGGCTCCCTGGGCTTCTGCTGTGAGCGAAACCCGGGGAAAGCCGAGTTCTCGTTGTT
Organism: Oenanthe melanoleuca; assembly: GCF_029582105.1. NCBI lineage: Eukaryota > Metazoa > Chordata > Aves > Passeriformes > Muscicapidae > Oenanthe > Oenanthe melanoleuca. The sequence continues at coordinate 503,896 of NC_079344.1, read as the reverse complement.
GATATTCAGGGAGCGGTGCCGCCTCCCCCAGGACAGAATCTGGGCAGAGCAGGGTTCATTATCGTGATATATCGTGATAATCGGCGCGATTGCAGCTCCGGGCGGGTCCCACACGGGCGTTCCTGCTCGCAGATAAATGCTCTGCCTCGCTCGGGGGCTCCTCTCTTGGAAGATGGAAATATTCATTATTTTCCAACCTGATTTTAGTTTTGAGTCTGAATTGGGGTTTTGAGTCTGAATTGGGGATTTGAGTCTGAATTGGGGTTTTGCCTCGTGTTTGCAGTCGGGGTTTTCATTATTTTTGTGGTTTTGGCTCTAGTAAATCGGGAAGCGTGAGCTGAGCACCCCCACAGCCCCACCCCACCAGGAGGCTGCAGGGTGCACAGCTGTCCTGGGGATAATTTGGGGGAGAATTTGCAGCCCTTGGTCGGGTTCTGGCGGAAGGAGGGTGCAGGGCAGCCCTCCCGTGGTTCTGCTGCTTGCCCAGGGCTGGCTGGCACTGCCGGCCCCGCAGCTCACACTGAATTATCCCGCTGGTTTTTGGGTGCAGAAACGAGAGTTTGGGGACACTGGGGAGTACGAGCAAATTAAACTGTCCCTCCACCCTGCGGGGTGCTCAGCGTCCCCTCCAGCCCCACCCCGGGGTGTGACCCGGGGCTGTGGGTCCAGTTTGTGACACCCTGGGGCTGTTTGGGGACAGTTTGTGTGACCCTGGAGTTGGTTTGAGGACAGTTTGTGACACCCTAGAGTTGGTTTGAGGACAGTTTGTGACACCCTGGGGCTGGTTTGGGGACAGTTTGTGTCCCACATGCCGGGAGCAGGCAGGGGAGGGCTAAGGAAGGTCTGGCACATCCCATCCCATTATCCCATCCCATTATCCCATCCCATTATCTCATCCCATTATCCCATCCCATTATCCCATCCCATTATCCCATCCCATTATCCCATCCCATCATTTCCCCTCCCGGGGCTCGTTTCCCCCCCGGATCAAGCCCAGGGTTTCCAGCTGAAAGCTGCTCCTTCCTGCAGTGCTTGGGCTGGAAATCTCCTCCTGGGCTGCCCACTCGTCCCTGCTTCCTGAGCTTAGCAGGAGATTATTCTTTTTTTAAGGAAACCGTCAAAAAAAGTCCATTTTACAAAGTGAAGTTTTAAGCTTAAGTCTCTTTGGCAGCAGCATCTGAGCCGGGAGAGATCAAAGCCCCTCCAGCTCCAGTGCCAGCCTGAAGAGATCCTCTCCAGCAATTGGGCTGCAATATTTGGTTTAAATGTTCATTTTCCAGGTTGAGCACGGTGCTGCACAAGCCCAGGGTCTGTCACCTGCGGGCAAGGTGGATGCTGGCTCTGCAGGCAGGGCTGGGCAGAGCCTGCAGGGAGCAGGAACAGCACAGGCAGCTCTGGAATTCACCCGAGGCACGGGAGGAGCAGCCCACAAACCCCTGAGCACACCTGGGGTGTCCCCAAGTGTCCCCAAGCCCCTCCTGGGTGTGGGGCGTGGGGGGGTCCCTGAGACTGGAGCTGGCTCAGAGAACAGCCCAGCATGGCAGGGACACCTTCCACCCTGCCAGGGGCTCCAAACACATCCAGCCCCAGCTCTGCCAGGACCTGCTCCCCTCCAGGGAACAGCCTGCAGGGAATGGAGCAATCCTGGGAGTGCCTGGCTCTGAAATAGAGGTGTTGGCATAATCTCACCTCTGATCTCTCTCTAAGCTCTCTCACCCCCTTGCTCTTATCTGTTGGGGAGGGAATAGAGAAATCTTGTGAGTGCCTGGCAAGTAGTTCTGAAACAATAGATGAAATAGAAGAATAATTATTGTATTGTAAATGGGAAATCTCTCTCTTACCCCTTACCCCTAAGCTCTCTCTCACCCCCTTGCCCTTATCCCCACCCTCTCTCTTGCACCCACACCCTCATAACAGAATACAAACCTGAAGAAGAGAAAACAGGGAGCTCCTGAGTCTGTCCAACAACCCAACCCACAGAATCCCTGCCCCAGTCCCACTGAACACCCAGACTGGTCCCCCTGTCCCACTGGGATGCAGGAGATGCTCTGGGGAAGGCAGGAGCTCAGGGCACTGCCCACCTGAGGAAGGAGAAGGGTTTCCATAGCTCCAGTGGAATCCTGTTCCATTTACAGCATCTGTGAATTCCCTGTTCTCTCATCCTCGCTGGCGCTGCCATTTCTGTCCCCAGCTCTTATCTGGGCACTTTGATCCACGACTTTATAAAGCTCCTGGGGAGGAAAGTTCCTAATGAAGGAAACTTAAACTGCAGATTATCAACTCTCCTCTTAATCCTCAGCAGCTTTGCAGGGTTTTGACAGAATTCCAGCCCCTGCTGTCCCCATTTCGGGCAGGCTGCAGGGGGACAGGGGCTGACACGTTCCTGAATCCATTGAAAACTCCCTGTGTGGAGCTGGGAGAGGTCCTGGCAGGGTGAAAGGTTCCTGATTCTGTCCCAGTGTGTCCCAGTATGTCCCCCAGTGTCCCCCAGTGTATCCCAGTGTGTCCCAGCGTGTGTGAATGTTCCTGATTCTGTCCCAGTGTCCCCCAGTGTGTCCCAGCGTGTCCCAGCGTGTCCCAGTGCCCTGCCCATTTCCAGGGGTCCAGGGGCAGCCCCAGCTGCTCTGTCACCCTGTGCCAGGAACAATTCCTGCCCAGTTCCCATCCCCGTGGCACTGGGGCCAGGCCCCTGCCTGTCCTGAGCTCAGATGGAAATCCCTCTGTCTGTCTGTCCTTCCCCTCCAGGTTCTGCTGGCACTGGGGCCAGCCTGGCTCGTGGCTCCCAGCGCTCTCCCCCCAGCCCCCCCAGGCTCACCCCAAAATCCTGCAGCCAGCCTGGAGTCCCATCTGATCAGAACATGTGAAGGTCCAGAGCTGGAATATTTAAGCTGCTGTTATGCAATGGGAGCTCTTTCAAGTCGTGATTTGTAAAGGCAGTTTGGATAATTTCCTGAAAGACATCCTGCTAATGATTAATTTAGAATATGTTTAATTCAAGTTAGGAGATCAAAGAGGGAGCATTTTCCTGTAATGCCGTCCCTGGTTTCACACTGCCACCAGATCCCGGGCTCTGGGGGTGTCAGCTTTGTCCTCCCCTGCAACTCCCCTGTGACGGTGGCAGAGGAAGGAATTAATTCTGGAGTTCTGGAGTTCTGGAGTTCTGGAGTTCTGCCGGCTCGGTGCTGCCCCGGGGCAGGGCAGGGCAGGGAGGGGAGCCTGGAGCTCACGGGGGAGCAGCCCCTGGGGCTGGGAATGGTTCAGGAGCTCCGTGCATCCCCTGCAGGAGCTGGGCTGCTCTGCGGGGCTGCAGCAGAACCCCAGTGATGGTTCCAAACCCTCAGTGATGGTTCCTGAACCGCCAGTGATGGTTCCAAACCCCAGTGATGATCCCAGACCCCAGTGATGATCCCAGACCCCAGTGATGGTTCCAAACCCTCAGTGATGTTTCCAGAACCCCAATGATGGTTCCAAACCCCAGTGATGGTTCCAGACCCTCAGTGATGGTCCCAAGCCCTGGAGCTCCTGCCCTGTGTCTAGAGAAGAGCTGGAGGCGCTGGAGAAAAGGGCTCAGGGGTCCCTGGTCACGGTCCCCCCACCCTGGCAGCAGGAGGGACCCGGGGACAGGGACAGGAGGAGAGGGAACGGCCTCAGCTGGGCCAGGGGATGCTCAGGTTGGACATCGGGAAAAGTTCCTCCAAAGGAGCCGGGACCGGCACAGCCCCAGCCGGGTCAGGCACGGGGTGAAACTCGATTTATTTCCAGCACAAACATCCGAGCGGGCGGTGCCGTCCCGAGGGGCTCCCCGCGGCAGTGCGAGTGTGAGTGTGATCAGATACCGCTGGTGTGTGATCAGATAACGCTGGTGTGTGATCAGATACCGCTGGTTTGATCAGATAACGGTGTTGTGTGATCAGATACCGCTGGTTTGATCAGATAACGCTCCTGTTTGATCAGATACCGCTGGTGTGTGATCAGATACCGCTGGTTTGATCAGATACCGCTGGTGTGTGATCAGATACCGCTGGTGTGTGATCAGATACCGCTGGTGTGTGATCAGATAACGGTGTTGTGTGATCAGATACCGCTGGTTTGATCAGATAACGCTCCTGTTTGATCAGATACCGCTGTTGTGTGATCAGATACCGCTGTTGTGTGATCAGATACCGCTGGTGTGTGATCAGATACCGCTGTGGTTTGATCAGATAACGCTGTTGTGTGATCAGATAACGCTGTTGTGTGATCAGATACCGCTGGTGTTTGATCAGATACCGCTGGTGTTTGATCAGATAACGCTCTTGTTTGATCAGATACCGCTGGTGTGTGATCAGATACCGCTGTTGTGTGATCAGATACCGCTGGTGTGTGATCAGATAACGCTCCTGTTTGATCAGATACCGCTGGTGTGTGATCAGATACCGCTGTTGTGTGATCAGATACCGCTGGTGTGTGATCAGATACCGCTGGTGTGTGATCAGATACCGCTGGTTTGATCAGATAACGGTGTTGTGTGATCAGATACCGCTGGTTTGATCCGATACCGCTCCTGTTTGATCAGACACCGCCCGGCTCCGTGCATCTGTCAGGAAGCGCCGTTCCAGGCGAGCGAGGATGCAGCGCCGTGTCAGGAGCAGCCTTTGATCGCGGGGATGGCGGAGCTGTGAATCACCCGGGGCTGCGGCGCTGGGAGAGCCCAAATTCGGCATTAACGGCTCCGTCGGGCCCTTTGCAGGGGATTCGCAGCCCCCAGACCAAGGGGGGACCCGGGGAGTTTTGGGGTGTGGTGGCCAAATCTCTGTTAAGAGCAGAGGGGTCAGGAGCCACCGCCGGGGGCTGAACGCAAAAACCGACCTTGGTTTGGCAAAGCTGGAGATGAGGAGAGAGGAATAATGAGGAGCCGGTCCTGTAGGTGGGATAATGCTTTTTGTCAGGGCTTTTTATCACGGCTTTTAGTCGGGGCTTTTTATCACGGCTTTTTATCAGGGCGTTGTGTCAGGGTGATGTTCTCCCCGCTCAGCTGCCTCAGGTGCGAAATTTCCTCCCGGGCAGGTGTCGGGTAGTTCTGGGGGTTTTCATCCCCGCTTTAAGAGGCAGAGGTGGCTCCGGAGCCGGGATTGTCGCACGGGGAGCAGCGTGGGGCTCGCTCCGTCCTCGGGGTCCCTTCCCGGGCTGCAGACCCCGCTCACGCCCCAGCTCTGCCCGCCGCCCTCCTGCGCTGCCGCTGACGCTCCTTGTCCCGCAGAGAGATGCCAAGGGCCAGTACCTGTTCGACCTTCTCTGCCACCACCTGAACCTGCTGGAGAAGGATTATTTCGGCATCCGCTTCGTGGACCCCGACAAGCAAAGGGTGAGACGGAGAGCCGGTGCTGCCGGGCGGGGAGCGGGGCTCGGGTCCTGGCAGCTGAAAACTGGGACGGGACCGGTTCAGGCAGGGCCGGGGGCTCGGGGTGCTCCGTTCCTTTGTCCGGGTGTCAGGAAAACGAATCCACAAACACCAGAGGTTTGTGTCCAGAAAGGAGACAGAGGAGTTCTTTTTGCTTTATTCCAATAAAGGGAGAGGCCGTGGGGCATTCCCCGGGAGACTCTCAGATTTTTGGAGGACGCAGCCTCCTTTTATCCCAATTTCCCGGCCGCTTTTCCCTCTCTCTCCCCATGGGCTGAGGTATTTGAGAGGCACAGACTTCCCAAACACCTGACACCTGAGATTCCCCTCTAATGTACAACCCTCCCTTTTAATTTTTAATTCTTATAGAATTCATGTTCCCCCCCACCATTGCTTCTTTCATCTTCCGATATCCAATTTCATTTACCAGCAAACCTACAGTTTGTTTGCAGAGGCAAAGATCTTTTCCCATTCATCAATCAGTGGAATCCATCCCATTGTACCTTTTATTTCTCAGTGCTCGCCTTACCTACCAGCAGATCCACAGCTGGTTAGTAAAGACAAATGTGACATCCACAGGGGATCTGCTCGCGGCCCCCGAGCCTTTAACGAGCTTCTTTTCCTTTCAGCACTGGCTGGAGTTCACCAAGTCGGTTGTGAAGCAGATGCGGGGTGAGTGTTGCGGGCTCCGTGCCCCTTCCATCCCGGATGTTCCCGTTTTTCAGCCTGTCCCCCCGGCAGCCCCCAGCCTCCCTCCCCCAGAAGTGTTCTGGTGGGCCGGGAGCGGGACGGGCCCCGCCAGGCGCAGCCAGCACGGGGAGCGGGACAGGAGTGGTGGGTGACACTGGAGGGGTGGCAGCTGCAGAGCCAGCAGGGACATCGCTCCTGCCGCGGCCGGGACGGGAGAGTCTGTCCCGCTTTACCCGGGGCGGTCTGGGGGAGCGCGGCAGGCGGGACCCCGCGCCTGAGCTGGCTGAGGGGACAGCCCTGCCCGGGGTGACACAGCGCCCCTGTCCCCGCAGCCCAGCCGCCCTTCACCATGTGCTTCCGAGTCAAGTTCTACCCCACGGACCCCGCGGCGCTGAAGGAGGAGATCACCAGGTGAGGGTGGCACGGGGACAGGGCAGGAGCACGGGGACAGGGCAGGGGCACGGGGACAGGGCAGGGGCACGGGGACAGGCGGGGCAGGGGCCCGGGCACCGGCAGGAGCACGGGGACAGGGGCACGGGGACAGGCCAGGGGCACGGGGACAGGAGCACGGGGGCAGGAGCACGGGGACAGGCGGGACAGGGGCACGGGGACAGGGCAGGAGCACAGGGACAGGCGGGACCGGGGCACGGGGACAGGGCAGGAGCACAGGGGCACGGGGACAGGGCACGGGGACAGGCGGGGCAGGGGCACGGGGACATCTCGGGCTGCGGTCCGGAAACAGCGACGGGAGCGGGGGTTCCAACAGCGCCGTGTGGGACTGTTCCTGCTGTGGGTGTGGGGACTTAGCGTGGCCCTGGCTGTGTCACAGCACCCCCAGGGTGGCCCTGGCTGTGTCACAGCACCCCCAGGGTGACCCTGGCTGTGTCACAGCACCCCCAGGATGACCCTGGCTGTGTCACAGCACCCTGAGTGTGACCCTGGCAGTGTCACAGCACCCCCAGGGTGACCCTGGCTGTGTCACAGCACCCTGACTGTGACCCTGGCTGTGTCTCTGACATCTGAGAGGGATTTGGGGCAGGGGTCTGCAGTGCCAGGCCGAGGGGAATGGGATCTGCTCGCTGCCAGGGGCAGGCTGGGGGATGTGGGGCAGAAATTCTCCCGTGTCAGGGTGGCTCTGGAGCAGCCTGGCCTGTGTGTCCCTGCCCAAGGCAGGGGTGGAATGCAGAGAGGAATTTCCTCCCAGACCTTACCTAACTCTGCCTTCTGTCGCCCCCCAGGCAGGGAGCTGCCCTTTGAGCTGGGCTGCAGCTGGAGCCCAGGCTTAAAATTCACTTTTCCCTGGACTGAATCCACATTAATACCAAGATTTCTCTTTAATGTCTTTTATCTGTGCAAATTAATGGTTTACCTCATCATAAACTCAGATTTGAGCAATGAGGCATGACCAGGGACTGCAGAGTACAAGTCTGGTTATTTAAATCCATTTCTGAGTGCTCCATTTTGCTCCTTCACTCCATGACTTATGTTTTAGCAGCTAAAGGTTTTCCCAAATGCCACATGACGCAGCCCAAAATGTAACTTAGCTTGAAATTTATTGGAATATGTAATTTTTCCAGCAGGGTTTGTCCTTTTCCCTGGGCTGGGGGAACCATCTGGGTGATGCAGAGGAGGGATGTGGGTGCACACAGCAGGACCTAGAGGGGCACAGAAAGTTTGGGGAGGAGAAAATGACGTGATGGGGAAGCCGAAGGTGCTGTGCTGGGTAAATGTGCTGCTGGGGGGGATGTCAGTGAGTGTCTGCAGACACTCCATGGCTAAAGTGGCTGATGGGGTGGTTTGGGTGGCAGCTCACAGAGAACCCCCCTCCTGTGCCCAGGTACTTGGTGTTCCTGCAGATCAAGAGGGATCTGTACCACGGCAGGCTCCTGTGCAAGACGTCAGATGCTGCTCTGCTGGCTGCCCACATCCTGCAGGGTAAGGCAGGAACGGGCTCCCACCAGTGCACCTGCAGCACCCACCTGGGCTGGCAGGGTGGGACGGCTGCTGGGCACACCTGGATAGGGGCAGGGCGTCCCTGGGCACACCTGGACAGGGGCAGGGCATCCCTGGGCACACCTGGACAGGGGCAGGGCGTCCCTGGGCACACCTGGACAGGGGCAGGGTGTCCCTGGGCACACCTGGACAGGGGGCAGGGCGTCCCTGGGCACACCTGGACAGGGGCACGGTGTCCCTGGGCACACCTGGACAGGGGCAGGGCATCCCTGGGCACACCTGGACAGGGGCACAGCGTCCCTGGGCACACCTGGACAGGGGCAGGGCGTCGCTGGACACACCTGGACATGGGCAGGGCATCCCTGGGCACACCTGGACAGGGGCACAGCGTCCCTGGACACACCTGGACAGGGGCAGGGCATCCCTGGGCTCACCTGGACAGGGGCAGGGCGTCCCTGGGCACACCTGGACAGGGGCAGGGCGTCCCTGGGCACACCTGGACAGGGGCACAGTGTCCTTTGGCACACCTGGACAGGGGCAGGGCATCCCTGGGCTCACCTGGACAGGGGCAGGGCGTCCCTGGGCACACCTGGACAGGGGCACGGCGTCCCTGGGCACACCTGGACAGGGGCAGGGCGTCCCTGGGCACACCTGGACAGGGGCACGGCGTCCCTGGGCACACCTGGACATGGGCATGGTGTCGCTGGGCACACCTGGACAGGGGCAGGGCGTCTCTGGGCACACCTGGACAGGGGCACGGTGTCCCTGGGCTCACCTGGACATAGGCACGGCGTCCCTGGGCACATCCCTGGTGTCCCTGGGCCCAGGGCAGTCAGTAAATGCAGGGCAATGTCCATCTGCTGCCAGGGGCTGCCACACAGACCCAAAATCTGGGTGTTGGGGCTGTGCTCTGTGCCCTGCCCTGTGCTCTGTGCCCTGCCCCACTGCTCTGTGCCCTGCCCCACTGCTCTGTCTCCCCCCAGCTGAAATCGGGGACTACGACCCAGGCAAGCACCCCGAGGGTTACAGCTCCAAGTTCCAGTTCTTCCCCAAGCACTCGGAGAAGCTGGAGAGGAAAATCGCAGAGATCCACAAGTCAGAGCTCAGGTAGGGGAGCTGAGGGGGGGGTGATTGTCCTGGTTTAGGGACAGGTGGCTGCCAGTAAAGGCAGGAGATTCCCTTTGAAATGGAGAATGAAAACCCCTCCCTCCAAATTATTGTAATTTTGAAATCAAGGGGCTCTCAGGCAAAGAGATGGGAATTAGGAATAACAGTTCTTTACTAGGAAAATTAAAATAGCAATGCAGTATTACACAGAACAATCCCAGCCCTGCCAGAGTCAGAATCCAAGCTGACACCCGTCAGTCAGTCAGGGTGTTGGCACAGTCCCATTCAATGGTGGCTGCATCCTCCTGCAGGGGCAGATGTGGTTCAGCTGGAGCAGTGCTCCTGGAGAAGGTGCAGTTTCCTCTGAAGCTCCAGGGATGATGTGCAAAGGTCTGGCTTTCCTCTGGGATCCAGTGGAAAGAAGGTGCCTTGGTGTCCCAAATGTCAGTTTTTATCTGGGTAGGAAAGGCTTGGCTCCTCCCCTGGCTGGAGCATCTCCCAGTGGGATGATGGAATTTTATCAGCCATGCCCTGGGACTCAGTGGCCATGAACAGGAGATATCTCCTGGAGGGAGGATGGGCTGTGGGAAGATAAAGATGATTGCCCAGCTGGTTTAAAGATGGCCCATGAGCAGATAATGTGTGTCAGGAGATCAGGGGCACTGCCCCAGCTGGGGTAACAGGTGGGACAGAATTCACATTTCTGTCACATCCTGCATTGCAACCCCAGGCACTGATGCTCAGAGCACTTCTGTCCCTGGCTGGGACTTTGGGGAGGAAATCCTGAGCCCTCACCCCTCGTGTGTCACCCCCAGCTGGGACCTGCTCCAGCCTCAGCCAGCCCAGCCCGGGCTGGGGACAGTGACCCTGTCACCCCTCCTGCCCTCTGGGGCCTCTGGAGCTGTTCCTGGAGGGTTCCCAGGCAGGCAGTGGGTCTCACTTCCCAAAATCCCATCAGAGCTGTGTCCTCGTGCCAGGGGCTGCTGCCGAGCTCCCCTTGCCTCCCCCCATCAGATATTTGGGAATTAGGAACTCACCCCTAAACTTGGCAGGAGCCTTTTGACCCTTCCCTGGCTCTGCAGGGGCTCCTGGGGATGGAGCTGCCAGGAGAGGATGGGCTGGGCTGGGCTGCAAGCTAAAAACTCTGGTGGGAATCTGAGGCTGACTCTGAAATCCTGATGGGAATCTGAGGCTGAATCTGAAATCCTGATGGGAATCTGAGGCTGAATCTGAAATCCTGATGGGAATCTGAGGCTGACTCTGAAATCCTGGTGGGAATCTGAAGTTCTGTGGCTGATGCTCCATCACTGCCAGCATCCCTGTAGCTGCTTTCCCCCTGTCTGCCATGGAATGTTCTTTTTCCCTGTTTTCCCTCCTGCAGTGGGCAGACACCAGCCACTTCAGAGCTGAATTTCCTCAGGAAAGCCCAGACTCTGGAGACCTACGGGGTGGACCCTCACCCGTGCAAGGTACAGCAGCCCCTGAAGCCCTTCCTGGGGGGTGGGGGCCAGGGACTGTCCCAGGGGCTTCTGTCACCTGCCAGTGGCTCTGGGAGCCTCGCTCAGCCCCATCCCTGGGCTGTGTGAGAGCACCAGGACAGTGGGGAGGGCTCTGAAACCTCCCAGGGTGTAAGGGCAGGGAGGATGTGAATGCCCTGAGACCCTCCAGGGCTCCCAGGGGGAGTGTGAGTGCCCTGAGACCCCCACCAGGGTATCAGAGCAGGGGGATGTTAATGCTCTGAGACCCCCCCAGGACTCCCAGGGGGCTGTTAATGCTCTCAGACCCTCCAGGTCTCCCAGGGGGGGTGTGAGTGCCCTGGGACCCCCCCAGGGCTCTCAGGGGGCTGTTAATGCTCTGAGACCCTCCAGGACTCTCAGGGGGCTGTTTAATGCCCTGGGACCCCTCCCAGGGTATCAGAGCAGGGGGCTGTGAATGCCCTGGGAGCCCCCAGGGCTCTCAGGGGGCTGTGAATATCCTGGGACCCCCCCCAGGGCTCTCAGGGGGCTGTGAATATCCTGGGAACCCCCCCAGGGCTTTCAGGGGGCTGTGAATGCTCTGAGACCCTCCAGGGCTCTCAGGGGGCTGTGAATGCCCTGGGAGCCCCCAGGGCTCTCAGGGGGCTGTGAATGCCCTGGGACCCTCCAGGACTCTCAGGGGGCTGTTAATGCCCTGGGACCCCCCCGGGGCTCTCAGGGATGTGAATGCCCTGGGACCCCCCAGGCTCAGGGAAGCTGCAGGAAAGCACTCTCAGCACGGACAGCTGTGGCCGGGGTCCATCCCCTCCTGCAGAGCTGTGGGTGCAGGCAGGAGCCAGCTCAGAGAGGGGCAGCAGCACTGCCAGCCCGGGCTCTGCCTGCCCGCAGCCCAGCTTGCTCTGGAAATTCTCTTTACTGGCTGAGGAGTCGCTGCTGTGGCCCCTCCGGAGATCCCAGCCCTGCAGGTGGATGTGGGGTGCCCAGCAAAGAGAATTCCCCTCCGGGCAGTGCCCGTGCCGAGCTCCCTGAGCACAGCTGCGGTGAGCTGGGAGGTTTCCCAGGTTTGGGCAGTTTCTGAGCGCCCAGAGGCTGCTCTGCTCCGGGCATGTCTCACCAGCAGCTGTGAGTGTCACTGCTGGGGTCAGGAACTGCCACCCCTCACTGCAAAACTGCCGAACAGATCTGCACTGTTAGTGTCCTGATTTACACTGTTAGTGTCCTGATTTACACTATTAGTGTCCTGATTTACACCATTAATTCTGATTTACACTATTAATGTCCTGATTTACACTATTAATGTTCTGATTTACACTATTAGTGTTCTGATTTACACCATTAATATCCTGATTTACGCTATTAATGTTCTGATTTACACTATTAATGTTCTGATTTACACTATTAGTGTCCTGATTTACGCTATTAGTGTCCTGATTTACGCTATTAATGTTCTGATTTACACTATTAGTGTTCTGATTTACACTGTTAGTGTCCTGATTTACACTAATTTATGTTCTGATTTACACTATTAATGTCCTGATTTACACTATTAATGTTCTGATTTACACTATTAATGTTCTGATTTACACTATTAATGTCCTGATTTACACTATTAATGTTCTGATTTACACCAATAATGTTCTGATTTACACTATTAATGTTCTGATTTACACTATTAGTGTCCTGATTTACGCTATTAATGTTCTGATTTACACTATTAGTGTTCTGATTTACACTGTTAGTGTCCTGATTTACACTAATTTATGTTCTGATTTACACTATTAATGTCCTGATTTACACTATTAATGTTCTGATTTACACCAATAATGTTCTGATTTACACTATTAATGTTCTGATTTACACTAATTTATGTTCTGATTTACACTATTAATGTTCTGATTTACACCAATAATGTTCTGATTTACACTATTAATGTCCTGATTTACACTATTAATGTTCTGATTTACACTAATTTATGTTCTGATTTACACTATTAATGTTCTGATTTACACCAATAATGTTCTGATTTACACTATTAATGTCCTGATTTACACCAATTTATGTTCTGATTTACACTATTAGTGTTCTGATTAACACCAATTAACGTTCTTATTTACACTAATTAACATTCTGATTTACACTAATTAATGTTCTGATTTACACTAATTAATGTTCTGATTTACACTATTAATGTTCTCATAACAGCTCAGGACAAACCCACACTTGTGTGTTTACCAGCAGAATTCTGCCCCACTCATCAGGAGCTGCTGTTGTGCTTAAAGGACCTGGAAACCCAAAATTTTTCAATTAAATGGAGGTTTAATTATTTAATTAATGAAACGATTCTGCTCTCTCTTCTCCAGTGGACCGTGGAGAAGTTTGGGTGAGGGGCTGTTGTGAGCTCAGGGTCCCTTCACTCCCTCCTGTGACGTTTCCAGGGCGTTTCCTCCCAAAAAACGAACCAGAGGAAGATTTTCCTTTCCTGGGCAGGGCAGGAGGGTGCTGACCCCCCCCGGGCTGGTGCCAATTAATTCTGGCGTTAATTAGTGGGGCGGGGCTGGCTGGGTGCCCCGGGCCGGGCAGGGCTCCGGGAGGAGCAGCAGCTGGGGGTTATCATGTTCTGTTCCCTGCTATTTATAATATTTGTATATTTAGGATTTGCACGTCAGCAGGTCCCTCCCGACTCGGGGTATTCTGAGATAATATCATAAATAACCACATTAAACTATAGAAAGCTATAATAACTATAAACTAAATATATTACAGTAATTATACACACCAAATGTAGATATAGAATGTATATATAGATGTATCTATAGAATAAATATATAGTGTGTATATATATATAGTCATGATATATATACCAATAGTATAGTCAAGATATTTACCAATAAATAAATATGAGTTGCAAGAACTATAACATGGTATTATATTAATATAATAATATATTAATAAGATATAATTATATATAATATATATGTATAATGCAATATAATAATATAATGTAATGTAGTATAATATAATAGTATATAATATAATAGTATATAATAGTATATATATAATAGTATATAATTTAATAGTATATAATAGTATATTATATATAAAATTATTTAAAATTATTTGTATAATAAATATAATAAAATAAATATAATATAATGTAATGTAATGAAAATAATAATAATAATAATAATAATAATAATAATAATAATAAATAAATAAATAAATAAATAAATAAATAAATAAAGAGGATGCAGGTAAGAGTGGAGCCTGGTGGCCACCAGCCCTGGCTGTGTCCTTGCAGGATGTGTCTGGCAATGCAGCGTTCCTGGCCTTCACCCCCTTTGGCTTCGTGGTGCTGCAGGGGAACAAGAGAGTTCACTTCATCAAGTGGTGAGTTCAGGAGCTCAGATAATTGGGAAAAGCATCAGGGAAAATTCAGCCTGAACAGCCCAGTCAAATCCCTCAAAAACTCGCACTGGGAAACACAAAATTCCCCACAAATCACAGGAGAAATGGTGCCAAAGTGCTAAAATTGCACTAAAACACCCAAATGGTCCCAAAACCAGCCAGGTTCCAGGGATTTCTGAGGGAATGGGCTGGGAGAAAAATCTGCTGAAAATCACATGTTGAATGGCCAAAACCGCCAAAAATCATCCTAAAAATGGCCACAAAAGTCCTGAAATCTGCAGTAAAGCAGCCCAGGTGCTGAGCTCCCCCTCCTGCCCTGGGCTGGGTGAGCTCTGGGCTGGTCTGGTTAGTTCTGGTCTGGGTTAGTTCTGGTCTGGGTTGGTTCTGGGCTGGGTGAGCTCTGGGCTGGGTTGGTTCTGGGCTGGGTTGGTTCTGGGCTGGGTGAGCTCTGGGCTGGGTTAGCTCTAGGCTGGGTTAGTTCTGGGCTGGGTTAGTTCTGGGCTGGGTTAGTTCTGCCCTGGGTTAGTTCTGCTCTGGGCTTGCTCTGGGCTGGGCTTGCTCTGGGCTGGGCTTGCTCTGGGCTGGGCTTGCTCTGGGCTGGGTTGGTTCTGGGCTGGGTTGGTTCTGGGCTGGGTTAGTTCAGGGCTGGGTTAGTTCAGCTCTGGGCTGGGTTAGTTCTGGGCTGGGTGAGTTCTGCCCTGGGTTAGTTCTGCCCTGGGTTAGTTCAGGTTTGGGTTAGTTCAGGTTTGGGTTAGTTCTGCCCTGGGTTAGTTCAGGTTTGGGTTAGTTCAGGTTTGGGTTAGTTCAGGTTTGGGTTAGTTCTGCCCTGGGTTAGTTCAGGTTTGGGTTAGTTCTGCCCTGGGTTAGTTCTGCCCTGGGTTAGTTCTGCCCTGGGCTAGTTCTGCCCTGGGTTAGTTCAGGTTTGGGTTAGTTCTGCCCTGGGTTAGTTCAGGTTTGGGTTAGTTCTGCTCTGGGCTTGCTCTGGGCTCCCCACAGCTCCCACTGCCCGTCCTTGTCCCTGCAGGAACGAGGTGACCAAGATGAAATTCGAAGGGAAAACTTTCTACCTGTATGTGAGCCAGAAGGAGGTGAGTGCTTCCCTTTCCTGTGGCACAAATTGGGCACAGCATCACCCTGGGCTGGGCACACATCACCCTGGGCACAGCATCACCTGGGCTGGGCACAGCATCACCCTGGGCATGGCACAGCATCACCCTGGGCTGGGCACTCATCACCCTGGGCATGGCACAGCATCACCCTGAGCTGGGCACAGCATCACCCTGGGCTGGGCACAGCATCACCCTGGGCATGGCACAGCATCACCCTGAGCTGGGCTCAGCATCACCCTGGGCTGGGCACAGCATCACCCTGGGCATGGCACAGCATCACCCTGGGCTGGGCACTCATCACCCTGGGCTGGGCACAGCATCACCCTGGGCACAGCATCACCCTGGGCTGGGCACAGCATCACCTGGGCTGGGCACTCATCACCCTGGGCTGGGCACAGCATCACCCTGGGCACAGCATCACCCTGGGCTGGGCACAGCATCACCTGGGCTGGGCACTCATCACCCTGAGCTGGGCACAGCATCACCCTGGGCACAGCATCACCCTGGGCTGGGCACAGCATCACCCTGGGCACAGCATCACCCTGGGCATGGCACAGCATCACCTGGGCATGGCAGTGCTGGGGTCCCTCCCTGCTCCTGCTGCTGCCCAGAGCTGGCACTGCCCCCTCAGCCCCAGCACAGCTCCTGGCCGTGCCCTCCCTCAGGATCATTCCCTGTACTCATTTCCATCACCCCTCAGCCAGAACAGCTCTGGCTGCACTTGGCTCCCCGCTGGGATTTTCTGTTTCTGGCTGTTCCCAAAGGCTGGGAGCAGAGTGGGAGCTCTGCCCATCCCTCCAGGCTGATCCCAACCTCCAGAGCAGGACTGGCTGTGCCAGGGCCGCTCCAGCCCTGCCTGCTCCCTCCTGCCTGTGGGATGAGCCCCCCTGCTCTCCCTGACTCCCTGTCTGTCTCCTCCAGGAGAAGAAAATTGTTCTCACCTACTTTGCCCCGACGCCAGAAGCCTGCAAGCACCTCTGGAAGTGTGGGATCGAGAACCAGGCGTTCTACAAGTGAGTTCTGCTCTCAGGGGTGTCCTGCAGCCCCCGGGTGCTGCCAGCCCTGGGCTGGTCACTGGCAGAGCCCCAAAATCACCCCGGGATGGTCTCTGTGCTCATCCCTCCACAGCAGACTTCCATCAGTTGTAACTGATTACTTGGGATGAATCCTGGAATGCCAAGCAGCACCCAGGCCTCCCTGTGCTTGTAATGAGTTTTATTTTAATCATCAAGCTGCGAGCAGGGCAGGGGATGCATTCCCACCGGGAGTTCTGCAATCAGCAGCTGCAATCAGCAGCTTTCCCTCCTGGAGCTGCAGTGCTGCTGCTCAGATCTCCCTGTGGCTGCTGGTGCCAGTGGGTCACCGTGGCTGGGCACCCCTGGGGCAGCGTGGGGACCCAGCCTGTGCCCCCAGCTGCAGGGGTCAGAGCCTGCCCGGGGTCCCTGGGCAGGGCAGGGCTGGGGTCAGTGCCACCAGCATTCACCCCCAGTGACACTGTCCCCCCAGGGCTGTGTCCCTCACTCCCAGTGACACTGTCCTCCAAGGGCTGTGTCCCTCACCCCCAGTGACACCCCAGAGCTGTGTCCCTCACCCCCAGTGACACTGTCCCCCCAGGGCTGTGTCCCTCACCCCCAGTGACACTGACCCCCCAGGGCTGTGTCCCTCACCCCCAGTGACACTGTCCCCCCAGGGCTGTGTCCCTCACCCCCAGTGACACTGTCCCCCCAGGGCAGTGTGCTGTCACCAGCCCAGCCCGGCAGGGCTCTCAGAGCTGCTGCTGTTGGTTGCAGGTTGGAGAAGTCGAGCCAGGTGCGGACGGTGTCCAGCAGCAACCTGTTCTTCAAGGGCAGCCGCTTCCGCTACAGGTGAGGGCTGGGGGTGGCACTGTCACTGTGTCACTGTGGGTGTGTCACTGTCAGCTTGGGGTGTGTCCCTGTGAGCTCTGGGTGTGTCCCTGTGGGTGTGTCACTGTGTGAGCTATAGGTGTGTCCTTGTGTCACTGTGAGTGTGGTTCTGTGTCACTCTTTGAGCTCTGGATGTGTCCCTGTGTCCCTGTGTCACTCTTTGATCTCTGGATGTGTCACTGTGTCCCTGTGAGCTCTGGGTGTGTCACTGAGCTCTGGGTGTGTCCCTGTGAGCTGTGTGTGTCTCTGGGTGTGTCCGTGTGAGCTGTGTGTGTCTCTGGGTGTGTCACTGAGCTCTGGGTGTGTCCCTGTGAGCTGTGTGTGTCTCTGGGTGTGTCCGTGTGAGCTGTGTGTGTCTCTGGGTGTGTCACTGAGCTCTGGGTGTGTCCCTGTGAGCTGTGTGTGTCTCTGGGTGTGTCCGTGTGAGCTGTGTGTGTCTCTGGGTGTGTCACTGAGCTCTGGGTGTGTCCCTGTGAGCTGTGTGTGTCTCTGGGTGTGTCCCTGTGAGCTGTGGGTGTCTCTGGGTGTGTCCGTGTGAGCTCTGGGTGTGTCCCTGTGAGCTCTGGGTGTGTCACTGTGAGCTCTGGGTGTGTCACTGAGCTCTGGGTGTGTCCGTGTGAGCTGTGGGTGTCTCTGGGTGTGTCCCTGTGAGCTGTGTGTGTCTCTGGGTGTGTCCCTGTGAGCTCTGGGTGTGTCCCTGTGAGCTGTGGGTGTGTCACTGAGCTCTGGGTGTGTCCGTGTGAGCTGTGTGTGTCTCTGGGTGTGTCCGTGTGAGCTGTGTGTGTCTCTGGGTGTGTCCTGTGCTCTGGCTCACTGTGCTGCTCTGCCCCACCCGCAGCGGCCGCGTGGCCAAGGAGGTGATGGAGTCCAGCGCCAAGATCAAGAGGGAACCGCCCGAGATTCACCGGTGAGAGCGGGGCAGGGCTGCGGGGGGCAGGGCCAGGGCTGTGCCTGCAGCGCTGACCCTGACCTGTCCTGACCCTGTCCCTGTCCCTGACCCTGACCTGTCCTGTCCTGTCCCTGACCCGTCCTGTCCCTGTCCCTGACCCTGACCCTGTCCCTGACCTGTCCTGTCCCTGTCCCTGACCCGTCCTGACCCTGACTCTGACCCATCCTGTCCTGTCCTGACCCTGACCCTGTCCTGTCCCTGACCCTGACCTGTCCCGTCCTGACCCTGACCCTGACCCTGACCTGTCCTGTCCCTGACCCTGACCTGTCCTGTCTTCTCCTGACCCTGTCCTGTCCCTAACCCTGACCCGTCCTGTCCCTGTCCCTGACCTGTCCTGTCGTGTCCCTGACCCTGTCCTGTCGTGTCCCCCAGGGCCGGGCTGGTGCCGAGCCGCAGCTGCCCGTCCATCACACACGGCCCCCGGCTGAGCAGCGTCCCCCGCACCCGGCGGAGAGCCGTGCACATCTCCATCATGGAAGGTAGGGCAGGGGGTGGGAACACGCACACCTGAGCAGGTACACACACAGGTACACACACACCTGAGCAGGTACACACACAGGTACACACACAGGTACAGGTACACACCCGGCGGAGAGCCGTGCACATCTCCATCATGGAAGGTAGGGCAGGGGGCATGGGGTGGGAACATGCACACCTGAGCAGGTACACACACACACACAGGTACACACACACACAGGTACACACCCGGCAGAGAGCCGTGCACATCTCCATCATGGAAGGTAGGACAAGGGGCATGGGGTGGGAACATGCACACCTGAGCAGGTACACACACAGGGACACAGGTACACACACACACACACACACCTGACACACACACACACACACACACACCTGTGCATGTACACAGATAGATACACACCTGTGCACATACACACAGACACAGGTACGCACACACAGGTACACACAGGTACAGGTACACACACACCTGTGCATGTACACACACATGGGCACGGGCACACAGACACAGGTACACACAGATACAGGTACAGACACACAGGTACACAGACAGATATGCACACAGACACAGGTACGTGCACACACACATTTGGACACACACACAGACACAGGTACACACAGATACAGGTGCACAGACACAGGTACACACAGGTACACAGACAGATATGCACACAGACACAGGTACCTGCGCACACACGTTTGGACACACACACAGACACAGGTACACACAGATACAGGTACAGACACACAGGTACAGGGACAGAGATGCACACAGACACAGGTACGTGCACACACACATTTGGACACACACACAGACACAGGTACACACAGATACAGGTGCACAGACACAGGTACACACAGGTACACAGACAGATATGCACACAGACACAGGTACGTGCGCACACACGTTTGGACACACACACAGACACAGGTACACACACACAGGTACACACAGATACAGGTGCACAGACACAGGTACACACAGGTACACAGACAGATATGCACACAGACACACGTACGTGCACACACACGTTTGGACACACACACAGACACAGGTACACACTGATACAGGTACAGACACACAGGTACACAGACAGAGATGCACACAGACACAGGTACGTGCGCACACACGTTTGGACACACACACACACACAGGTACACACAGATACAGGTGCACAGACACAGGTACACACAGGTACACAGACAGAGATGCACACAGACACACGTACGTGCACACACACGTTTGGACACACACACAGACACAGGTACACACAGATACAGGTGCACAGACACAGGTACACACACACACATTTGCACACACACACACCCCTAGCTGAGGCCTTGTCCCCAGTGCCTTGTCCCCAGAAATCTGCTGTTCCTGCTGCTGCCGTGCTGGGGCTGTGTCAGTGCAGGATGCACTGGGAAGAACATCTGGCCAAGGCACAGCCCTGGGAGCAGCTGTGGAGTCCCCTCAGGGCTGGGGACGTGCTGGGGGCGGTGGCTGTGTCACCTGCTGGTGACAGCAGTGTCCCACTGGCTGTGACACGGCTGTTCCCTGCCCCAGGGTCCCGTCCTGGGCAGGGACAGGGCCTGCCTGCCCGCCCAAGGGCGGGATTTAATTCCAGCACGGGACCCCAGGGCTGGTGGCTGTGCCAGGTTTGGGGGTGGCAGCAGGCAGGGTCACCTCTGTCACCAGTCAGATGTGACAGTCTGTGCCCCACACGCCGCTGGGGAGCAGCCAGAGCATGAAATCACCTCCCACATAAATCACCCTGAGCTGGTTCCACCCCCCTGCTGTCCCTCACTCTCCCTGAGCTGTGGGAACAAGGAGCCCAAAATAGCTGTGAGCGCAGGGCGGGCGCAGTGCCCCGAGCCGTGCCCCGAGCCGTGCCCCGAGCCGTGCCCCGAGCCGTGCCCCGAGCTGTGCCCCGAGCCGTGCCCCGAGCCGTGCCCCGAGCCGTGCCCCGAGCCGTGCCCCGAGCCGTGCCCCGAGCTGTGCCCCGAGCCGTGCCCCGAGCCGTGCCCCGAGCCGTGCCACCATGGTGCGGTGCCTGGTGAGGATCAGGACGCGGGTGAGCGTGCACCTGTGGCTGATCAACCACTGCTGCCGCGGCGTGCGCGTGCGGGTGCTGGCGCTGGGGCCGCGCCTGCTGTCCCGGGCCCTGGGCATCCTGCCGCTGCTGCCGGCCGGGGACGCGCCCGGGGACACACCTGGGCCAGGTAACGCTGCACGGGGCCAGCACGGGCTGGGGGCTGCAGGGGGCTCCCCACGGACTGTGGTACCTGTAGCCAGGTGGGGTGTGGGGATGGGGGTGAAGGAATGGGAAATGCAGGAGTGGGAAATGCAGGAATGGGGGTGAAGGAATGGGAAAGGCAGGAGTGGGAAATGCAGGAATGGGGGTGAAGGAATGTGGGTACAGGAATGGGGGTGAAGGAATGGGGGTGCAGGAATGGGAAATGCAGGAATGCAGGGTGCAGGAATGTGGGTGCAGGAATGGGGGTGAAGGAATGGGAAAGGCAGGAATGGAGGTGAAGGAATGGGGGTACAGGAATGGGGGTGCAGGAATCAGGGGTGCAGGAATGTGGGTGCAGGAATGGGAAATGCAGGAATGCAGGGTGAAGGAATGGGGGTGCAGGAATGGGGGTGAAGGAATGGGAAATGCAGGAATGGGAAATGCAGGAATGGGGGTGAAGGAATGGGAAATGCAGGAATGAGAAAGGCAGGAATGGAGGTACAGGAATGCAGAGTGAAGGAATGGGGGTGCAGGAATGGGAAATGCAGGAATCAGGGGTGCAGGAATGGGGGTGAAGGAATGGGAAATGCAGGAATGGGGGTGAAGGAATGCAGGATTCAGAAATGCAGGGTGCAGGATGCAGAAATCCAGGGTGCAGCAATGCAGGATGCAGCAATGTGGGTGCAGGATATGCAGGATGCAGGACATGCATGCCAGGGGCTGAGCTGGGGTCTCTGGGCTGGCTGGACTCCAGGCTGGTGTTAGCACAGGGCAGCTCTGGCTGTGGGGCTGGACTCCAGTTCCCAGGATTTCCAATGCTCTGCTGTCAGTGGGCGCAGACAGCAGCAGGGTTTGGGGCTGGGGGCAGCGCTGCTGTCACTGTGGGAGCAGTGGCACCCCCTCAGCGGCTGTCCCCGTGCTGGGGACACGGGGGGTGCCCTGGGGAGCGTTCCCATGGGAGGGGAGGGTGCAGAGCTGGCAGGTGAGGGGAGCTCCCTCCTCTCAGCCCAGCACTCACTGCACCGGGCTGGGCTGGAGGCTGCAAATCCCCGGGAATGCACGGGATGAGCTCGGGGTGCTGCCCGTGCCCCTGGCAGCCAGGACGGGAGGTGACAATGTGTCAGGGTGCTTCAGTGCCTCTGCTCTTCCCCTGGCCAGCCCTGTCCCTCTCCAGCCGCCCTGGGGACCAGCAGGTCCCCACCGTGACCTTCAGCCACCCTCCTGCAATGGCAGAGCTCCTGTCCCCCTCAGCCCCTGCCAGAACTACCTGGAACAGTCCCAAATGTGTGTGGTTTGTTGGAATTTGGGGATTTGGAGATGTTGGTAGGGGCAGGAGCTCCTGGCACAGAGCTCAGCCTGGGGTGGGGCTGGCACAGGGGCTGGCAGCTGGCACAGAGGCTGGCACAGGGGCTGGCACAGGGGCTAGCAGCTGGCACAGGGGCTGGCACACAGCTCCTGCCACGGCTCCTGCTCGCTGTGGGCCGGGCCAGAGGGTCTGTGTGAGCTCAGAGCAGCCTGTGCTGCAGGGGCGCCTGCACGTGCTGGGGACGTGTCCCTGCGTGTGTCTGGGGACAGCCACCCCTGCCAGAGCAGCACAGCCCTTTGTGCACCTCCCACCCGGGGCTCCCAGCACTGCCACCCCTCCCTGCGCTCCCCAGGGCCCCATGCACTGCGGGCAGCTGCCAGGGCGCTGTCACTGGGGCCACTGGCACTGTCACCAGGGCACTGCTACTCTCACCAGGGACACTGTCAGTGTCACCAGGGCACTGTCACTGTCACCAGGGGCACTGTCACTGTCACCAGGGTCACTGTCAGTTAAGCAGGGACACTGTCACCAGGAGCACAGTCACTGTCACCAGGGACAGTCACCAGGGGCACTATCACTTGTCACCAGGGACGCTGGCAACAGGGGTACTGGCACCGTCACCAGGGGCACTGTCACTGTCACCAGGGGCACTATCAAGGGACACTGTCACTGTCACCGGGGGCAGCCACAGCCCGCGGGTGTGTGTGACAGCTGTGGACGAGCCGGGCCGTGCCGCGGTGCCGGTACAGGCGGGTGTGGCAGTGCCGGGGGTGCCGGGGCTGCAGGTCCCCAAGGACCAACAAGCAGCAGCAGCAGCAGCTCCCGCGGGGACGCGGGCCGGGCAGCGCGGGACGCTCCTGCTGTGCAGAACCCCCCCTGACCCTCGTGTCCCCGTGTCCCCAGGGCTGGAGTCGCTCCGCGACAGCGCGCACTCCACGCCGGTGCGCTCCGCGTCCCAGGGCGAGGCGCTGGCGGGGCCGGGGCGCGGCGGCCGCGCCGACAGCAGCGAGCGGGTGGCGGTGATCGCCGACGAGAGCTACAGCCCCGCCGACAGCGTGCTGCCCACGCCCGTGGCCGAGCACAGCCTGGAGCTGATGCTGCTGTCGCGACAGGCCAACGGCGCGCCCTGCAGCATCGAGGAGGAGAAGGAGTCGGAGGCGGGCACGCCGGCCGAGGCGGAGGGCGAGCTGCGGGCGCTGTGCCCGGGCGGCGCCGGCCTGGGGCCGGCACAGGCCCAACAGGTGAATAAGTTTCTTTTAAGTGTCCTCCGTTTGCTCCTTGTGACAGTTGGACTCCTGTTTGTTTTGCTCCTCCTCCTGATCGTCCTTACCGAGTCCGACCTTGACACTGCCTTTTTCCGCGATATCCGCCAGACCCCAGAGTTCGAGCAGTTCCATTACCAATACTTTTGTCCCCTCAGGCGATGGTTTGCCTGCAAGCTCCGCGCCGTGGTAAGCCTGCTCATTGACACCTGAAGGCAGGAGGCGGCGCGGGGGGCCAGCAGCTGCGGGACCCTCAGTGACCCCCCGAGCCAGAGCCCGGCCGGCCGGGCAGGGCTGTCCGGGAGGAAGAGGAGGGTGGGCGCAGCCCTGGCAGCCCCCTGCTCCCCGCGGGCACCCCGCAGCCCCCCGTCCCTCCCGACCTGGGGAGCACCGGGCGGGGAGCTCACGCCGAGCCCCCGGAGCTGCAGCGCTGGTGCTGCCGAGGTGAATTTCACACCCGTGCACTGTCGGGGCGCTGGATCCGCGCTGTGCCGCCCCCCGCCCTCCCCCTCGGCGCAGCTCCTCCCGGTGACACGAGTGACACAAGGTGACACGGGACACCCCGCTGCCCTCGCCCTGCCGCGGACTCGCCCCTTCTCCGCTGTTTTTAAGCCTTGGAAGCATCGCTGCCCCCGAGGGCAGGGGAGTGTCAAGCCAGGGGACGTGGAGCTGCAGCGACTGTGTCACATTTATTGGGATGACCTCTACCCTCCGCCAGGCGTACCTGTTTTGTAAAAAAAAACAAAAAACCAAGCAAAAAGAACAAAAAAAACCCAACAAACAAAAGAGACATTTCAAGGTCTATTTTAACAAGGAAATGCTATTTTGTTATCAAATCTAATCCAGTCTTTTTTTACTTTACGGATGGGGTGACCGTGGGTGCCGGGACCGAGCGGCTCCCAGTGAGCAATGGTTTGAGTGAACCAACACCAAGCCCAACACCAGCCAGGTTTGGCACACACAAGGACTCTGGTTTTGGGACTCTTGCCAAGAGGACACAAGTTCAGAAGCAGGTGACACTGGAGAAGCCAAGGGACACCTTCAACCTTTGAGTGCAAGTCAATAAACCCAACTCATGGGAGGCGACCCCGGGACTGTTGGTCACCAGGAGCAGCAGCCCATCCACAGGGAGCAATAACAGCCAGTTCTGGTCAGCTTGGGGTGACAGGTTGGACATAGCAGAAAAAAAAAAAAAAAAAAAAAAAAAAGTAAAAAACCAGTTGAGCAAGTTTAATTTCATCTCAGGGAGAGATTTTTCTGTAAGCTGGGGCCATAACTGCAGTTTTACAAAGCCTGATGTCCGCGTTGTGTTTGAGCATCCAGCACCCAGGGGACGTGGGGCACACGGGCTCCTCGTCACTGCAATAAGGGGAGAGGTCCATGGGGGGCACAGCCCCCTGCCCAGGCCATGGCCCAGCACAGCAAGGCCTGAGGAGGGGCTGGGGTCCAGCCCTGGCTGCAGAGCAAGGCAGGAACCCCGGGAGGGATCTGGGAATCCCTGGGAAAGATCCAGGAACCTCCTGGGAACAATGCAGGAATCCCCCAGAAGGGATCCAGGAACCCCCACAGGGAAAAATCCAGGAACCCCCTGGGAGGGATCCAGGAACCCCCAGGAGGGATCCAGGAACCCCCAGGAGGGATCTGGGAATCCCTGGGAAAGATCCAGGAACCCCTGGGAGGGATCCGGGAACATCCAGGGAAGGATCCAGGAATCTCCAGGGAGGGATCCAGGAATCTCCTGGGAGGAATCCGGGAATCTCCTGGGAATGATCCAGGAACCCCCTGGGAATGATCCAGGAACCCCCTGGGAAGGAACCAGGAACCCCCCTGGGAAGGATCCAGGAACCCCCCCAGGGAAAGATCCAGGACCCCCCAGGGAAAGGATCCAGGAATTTCCCTGGGAAGGCTCCAGGAGGTGGAGGAGCGATTTTTTTTACCTGGTGATCCTGTTTTATGCAACATAGCAGAAGTAACTCTTAGTGTAGTGTTCCTACCTCAGCCCATAGCGCTGATGTTTCTATGCAGTTGTGACGTTTTTCCCCTGGGTTAACGCTGCAGTGTCGTCCTTCCTCCTCCTCCTCCTCCTCCTCCTCTCCTCACTGCGATGTTCTGTGTGATGTGACAGCACAGCTCCATCCTGGGCCCTCCCCGTGGCTCTCCCGGGGTGAGGCTCTGTGCCAGCCCCTCACCTCTGCCTTGCCACCCAGCGTTTTGTTTTTCTGCAGAACACAGAATTGGTGATTTTCCTCGTACGTTTCTCCCGTCTGTCCCAGGCCCTGCCCCGTGTTTCAGGCCCTGTTAGTTTCACCCGTGTTTCTATCAAAATGTTGTTTCCATAGGTTCTGAGATCAGAAACCCGTGAATCTCGTCCTAGCATACTGCATCTTTCAGCAGTAGACAGTACAATACCTGAAAATGTGAATTTCTTAGTTTTCATAAAGAAAACCTAGAGATTAACCTTTCATGTGCCAAATACTGTAAGTTACATCTTTTTTTCCTGCAAAATGTACCTTTTTCTACATATCCAATACCTTAGTTAGCATAAAATCATTGGTGCCATGAAAAGTATTTTTAAATTTAAATAAATATTTAAATATCATGAAAAGGAGAGTTGGGATGAGCTTTGTTGAATGATTCTGTTTTTTTTTACTCAAGTGAAAACAGCTCAAATTGTGAGAAATGTGGTTTTGTAGCAGCTTCTCAATGGAGTGAGAGTTCCAGAGCTGCAGGTGAGTCCCTGGCACATTTCTGCACTCCAGGAGCAGTTTTACAAATGCACCTGGGAGATTTGGGCCCCTCACGACAAGGAAGGCACTGAGGGGCTGGGGGGCTCAAGGACCACTTTTACTTCCATGAAAGACACAGGCAGTGAAGCCAAAGGTAGCTTAAACAATTTATTTGAAGACTTTCAAAGTACATTTCTGTCCTGAGAAACAACAGTCAGCTTGGGAACTGCTCAAAGTGGAACTAACAGTCAATGCAGGCAGGTGGGACGTTCAGAGCTCAGTCCTTCATTTGAAGATGTGGAGGCGGCCGCTGGAGTTGCCCCCCACCAGGATGCTCTGGCTGGGGTGCACCACGTTGATGGAGCACACCGAGGTCAGGAACTGCCCCCTGTGGGAGTGCAGCAGGGCCCCAGTGTCCTGGAAGACCAGGATCTGCCTGGGCTGGGCCATGCTGCCCACCAGGAAGCAGTGCTCCTGCTTGGGGTCCCAGATGGGCCTGAAGCGGCTCAGCCAGCGCCCGGTGTTGCTGTTGTGTCTGCAAGGGAACAGCAACGTGCAAATGTCACTTGTGTCCCATCTGCTCCCCGGCCTTCTGCACCTTCAGCTTCACACTGCAGTGCTCACATCCCTGCAGGGCACCCTGTCTGGGATGGACAGCACCAGCATGGGCTGGGAGAGACCTTAGAGAGCAGCCAGTGCCACCCTGTGCCAGGGCAGGGCTATCTGCCACTGCCCCACTGCCCCAGGTGCTCCAGCCTGGCCTGGGCACTGCCAGGGATCCAGCGGCACCTGTGCCAGCCCTGCCCACCCTGCCAGGGAACAATTCCTGCCCAAATCCCATCCAGCCCTGCCCTATGGCACTGGGAGCCATTCCCTGTGTCCAGAGGAGCAGCCCTGGCCCAGGTGTGCTGTCCCTGTCCCTGTCCCTGCTCACCTGATGGAGCTGAGCAATGTGACTGTGGATGACAAGGACGTGGTGTCGTAGACCCTGGGCACAGAACAGATGAACATGAAGATGCAGCTGTGTAAGGCAGCCCTTCCCTTCCCTCCCCCAGAGCCCCAGCAGGGCACAGACACCCAGCCTGGCCAGCAGCACCCAGCTGAAGCACTGCTCTGAGCTGCACTTGCTCCCTGGAATGCAGCCCAGCCTGGCTGGCAGCTCTGCTGCAGGGGCTGCAGAACACAAAGGCCAGCCCAGCACCCCACTGCTCCCCACCCCCTCAACCTGGGACACAAACTGCCCTGATTTTGTGTGGGATCAGGTGATTACCCCGATTACAGTCACAAAGTAACCAGGAGAAAATGAACCTCCAACACAAACAACTTACAGCAGCTTAAATGATGAAAAGCTAGGCTATTTACAGAAGAGCTGGAACCATCATTATTTCAAGTACCAGCTACAAACAAATTCAGTTTTGAGCATTTTGTGTTTGTGCTCAGCAGGCAGGTTTTGGCTGGCTGTTTTTGTGGGTTTTGATTTTGTTTGTTTGTTTTTAAAAGATTAACAGCACCTGTATAATTTTACTGTTAAACATCCTGAGGGAAAATGAGAACTAGAAAAAAAACCAACCAACACAAAAAAATCATTAAAAACTACATTAAAAAATGTTAGTTCAAGTAAATCTTTATAATTTTTTTAAAGTGATAAAAGACAGAGGGTTCTCAATGATGGGTTCATGTGGAATAATAATAATAATAATAATAATAATAATAATAATAATAATAATAATAATAATAATAGGATTCTTCCTTAAACAGCCTTACCTCAGCTTGTCATCAGCACACATTGTGACCACCCTGCTCCCAGTGACAGGTGAGAAATAGGCTGAGGCCACACTTTTGGTGTGTCCTGGGAGAGAGCTCAGGGGCTTGTTCCCCTCGGCCTT
The DNA here is from genome assembly GCF_029582105.1 of Oenanthe melanoleuca. Classification (NCBI taxonomy): domain Eukaryota; kingdom Metazoa; phylum Chordata; class Aves; order Passeriformes; family Muscicapidae; genus Oenanthe; species Oenanthe melanoleuca. Next base: position 476,033 of record NC_079344.1, on the reverse strand, counting down.
CAGGTACCGAACATCAAACACACAAACATCCCTGCAAGAGGCACCACAGACACTTCAGTCATTATCCTGCACTCACCAAACGAGCTCCAGAGCACGGCAGGATGTGTGGGAGCTGGTTCAGAGCTTCAATATCCACTCACATGGCAGCTCTGAGGGATTTGGGGAACACCAGAACCACCCCAAGCAGCCCTCCATAAAGTCCCTCTGTGCCAAAGTTTGGGAAACCAAACCAAATCCCACCTTAAATCCTGCTAAGCACTGGAAACCTGTTTTCTAAAAGGACCAAGACAGCTCTGACTGTAAATGGAGGCTGAGGAACTCCTCAGCCCCAGCTGTCCCCAGCCCAGAGACCCCTGGGCAAGCAAGCAGCTCAGTCAGGGCTACATACACCGAGCCAGCAGCCAGGAAATAGTGTCTGTTGAGGGGGTGCACGTGCACTGTCCGTGTCCTCCTGAAGCCAAGGTCTGCAGAGAGCTCTGGGGACAGCCCTGGGCTCCTTCTGTCCACCACAGCCACGGCTCCATCCCAGTGACTCACGATGGCACTGCAGGCATTCTCCTCCAGGAAGTCAAAGCAGGAGAAGCTTTCCTCACTCCTGCAGATCTGAGGCCAGGGAAGGTTAAATGTCACCAGAACTAAAGGAAACAGCCACTTGTTCCAACACCCAAACACTCTCCAGGCTGTGGGTTTCATTTTCCCTTTTTAATTCACTAAAAACCATGTGACAGCCTCACCCAGCCACAGGTAACCCTTCTGTGGGACAGGGGTGTTCTCCACAGGGGAAATAACTAGGAGATAATTAACCACCCAAACCAGACCAGCACCAGCACACCCCAAATTCCCTGTTGGAGCTCCTACAAGGCACTGTCACCTCTGTATTCCAGCAATCAAAGGGCTCTTGGCCTTGAGCACACACTGAGTGAGGATCAAGGATCTCTCTCCCTTCTCCAGCCCTCCAGAAACTTTTAATCACGTGCAGAAATGGAAACTGGGAGAACCCAGGCTGCCACCGGGTTTTGGTGAGTAGGAAACATCTCCCAATTTATGTGATGTTAATTAAAGGCTGATTGACACATCCTTGTGGAAACAGAACCTGAATTTCCTCGTTAACAAAACAAGCAAACAAGGACTCAGCACAAGCAGAACAAACCTTCCCTCGGCCTCACCTCGTCAAAGACAGCCCTGGTGACATCAGCACAGCGCAGGGTGTCACTGCCCAGGGACAGCAGGTGGGCAGGGTTGCTGGGGGAGAAGTACATGCAGCTGACCTGGAAGCTGTGGGGGATGAAGGTGTGGACTCCCTCCTCAGCCCTGCAGCCCTGCAACAGGACAGATCCCACAGGCACTGATCACTACAGCTGCTGCTGTTAATGGCCACAGCTCCTCAATCACACCTCTGGTACTGCAGTGGTTATTGGAGGCAGGGGGTGCTGGGTGAGAAGAGACAACACCACAGGTAGTGTGACAGTGAGGATGTTTCTGGTCCCTAATTATGGAAAGCTGCAATTGGTGCCACTGCAGCCACCAGCCCTGGGTCTGGACAGCAGCACCTGCTCGTTTTCACATAGCTGGGTTCTGCTACCACACCAAAATATGGACACTCTGGGTTACTGAGAGCTCAGGCTCAACTACTGACCCAAACTGCATGAAAGCAGCATTCTCTGTGTCTTCTCTTCTAAATCTTACATCATTTTGTTATTTTAAAAGAAACTGAACAGGTCATTTTGGACCAAGTTCTGCTTCATCCCATAAAAATGACTCTGCTCTCAACCTTCAGAAGAAAACATGGGAGAGCAAAAGGGAAAGTCTTTCTGGCAACTCTAAATTTGACAATCACTCCTGACAGCCACCAGGTATTATTCCTATGAATGGAAAAAACCTAAAACACTCCCATGAGCATGACAAACTGCAGCTGTCCTGAAGCACACACCTGTCGAGGTGAGGAGCACACCAAGCACTCACCACATTCCAGAGGCCAACGTGCCCCAGCTTGTCTCCAGCTGCCACAAGGATGGTGCTTTGGGAAGGGTGGATGGCCAGGGAACACACCCGGGCCTTCACCACCTTCCTGACGTTCTCCTCACTCAGCACCATGCTGCTCAGGCTCTCCTGGTACCTGCAAACCCAAAATGAACACCACCACCAAAATGTGCAGAAGGGAAGCAAGGGGGGCCAGACAACCCCAGCCGTGGCTGCTGTTTTCACATTACCTCTTTATGTCAGGTGTGCCCCAGTCAGCATGGTCTGTGTTCACCTACAGACAGAAAGGAGATGTTTAATCAAAATCAGAGCCCATTATCCACATAATCCACAAATAACTAATTAAACTAATAATACCTCACTTATCCTCATCCACGTGCTCAGTAAGGTCTCTGTCCATTTACTGCTCTCTGCCTGATCCTCTGGAACCATGGGCAAAGGTCCTGCTGGAACCTGGGGCTGGGAGGACATTGGCAATTTTTGTAACTCAAACCAACCAAAAGCACAAACAAGGTGAGTTGGTACTTTCCCCACAGCAGACATTCTGAGAACACGCCTACAACAGGACAGGAAATAAGCAGTAAAAACAGAAGGTGGTATCATAACCTTCTTAAAAAGATCAAGAGAATTTCACTGGCAGCACAGACTAACTGCCTCCCTGGGTTTCTTCCTCTCCTGATACTCCAGCAAGACCTTTATTCCAGATTCCAATCTATTCTACGTCTCCATGGAAGATTTAAATTCTCATCTGCTTCAAAGAGATGGTAATTACCCAAGAAAATAAAACCAGCTGAGAAGTTACAGTGAAATAAAATCCAGAGCAATAAACCTTTGGATTTAAGGCTGCTCAGCTCCATGGGCTGTTGATGTGGGATGTTTGACCTCAGGACCCTTCTGAGGACCTCCAAGTGCACCATGGCATCAGCCTGGCCCACAGAGCACTGTCTGGCTCGTGGTGAGACTTGGGGGGACAGAACTGCCCCCCTTCCTCCCTGTCCCTGTGTCCCCAGCGCCTCAGGATCTGCAGTGCCCAGTGCCCCCCAGCAGTGCCACAGCAGTGCTTTCAGAAGCTGCAGTGCCCTGCCTGGCATCTCACATATTCCTCTGGTGCTGCAGTGCCCTGTGCCCCCCAGCAGTGCCACAGCAGTGCTTTCAGAAGCTGCAGTGCCCTGCCTGGCATCTCACATATTCCTCTGGTGCTGCAGTGCCCTGTGCCCCCCAGCAGTGCCACAGCAGTGCTTTCAGAAGCTGCAGTGCCCTGCCTGGCATCTCACATATTCCTCTGGTGCTGCAGTGCCCTGTGCCCCCCAGCAGTGCCACAGCAGTGCTTTCAGAAGCTGCAGTGCCCTGCCTGGCATCTCACATATTCCTCTGGCGCTGGCCGGGCGAGTGACTCCAGCAGGGGAAGGTCCAGCGGCTCCACGCGGAGCAGGCGCATGGAGCGGCGCCGGGCCGGCTCGTCCTCCGCCTTCCTGGGCCTGGGCCTGACAGGGAGAGCAGGACAACACTCAGCTCAGGGCAGAGCCCCTGGCTGGTGACAGCCCCAGGGCCCAGAGCCACCAGCCCCAGGGCACAGAGCCACCAGCCCCAGGGCACAGACTAACACCAGCCCCAGGGCACAGGCTAACACAGCCCCAGGGCCCAGAGCCACCAGCCCCAGGGCACAGAGCCACCAGCCCCAGGGCACAGGCTAACACAGCCCCAGGGCACAGGCTAACACAGCCCCAGGGCACAGGCTAACACCAGCCCCAGGGCACAGGCTAACACAGCCCCAGGGCACAGGCTAACACAGCCCCAGGGCACAGGCTAACACAGCCCCAGGGCACAGAGCCACCAGCCCCAGGGCACAGAGCCACCAGCCCCAGGGCACAGGCTAACACAGCCCCAGGGCACAGAGTGCCACCAGCCCCAGGGCACAGAGCCACCAGCCCCAGGGCACAGGCTAACACAGCCCCAGGGCACAGAGCCACCAGCCCCAGGGCACAGAGCCACCAGCCCCAAGACACAGACTAACACCAGCCCGAGGGTACAGACTAAAACCAACCCCGAGGGCACAGACTAACACCTGCCCCACCCAGCCCTGCAGGAGCAATGGGCTGTCCCTGACAGTGAGGAACAAAACCCCAAGCACTTCACAATGCACACACAAATGTACCCCACTGTTTTCCCCACCCTGCTGCTTCCCCTCATTCATTATCCACCCAGCCATTCACACTCTTACTCTCTCTTTGGGCTTTCAGCTCATTTTCTGCTCAGCCTGGCACTGTGCTGGCAGGACCAACGCCTTCTCCACATTCTCTGCTTAACCTCTCCCTCGAACTGTGGTCACACCCTCTCTTCTTTCCCCCCAGCTTTTTCCCCAGCATTTGTTTTCATCCCACAATGAAGAATCAAGGATAGAAACCTCACCTACTGTCATTGACCCTTTTAGTGACATGAGATTGGCTTTTAGTTGTAAGTTGGTTAAGCCTTGCAGCTGACTTAAAGAGAAAAAAGAGATTGATTGTAGTTAAAGAGCATAAAGAATTAATCTGTATAAAACACAATTATCTCAAGGCACCAATGAATTTACTGCATTTATAGTAAGAATTTTGGTGCTATTTAGACCCTATACAAACCTCATGCAGCTTTAGAGAAGCGAAGAATTTAGCATTTTCTGTAATGTTCTTGAGTCTTTTCCTTTCATAGGCTGACAGCTGGGAATGTCCATCCTACAGAAAGAAAAGCTAGTCACGCTCCATCATACAGCTACATGGGTGCAAGAGAGGTCCCAGGATCAGGGAAGAGAGTCTCTAAACTGATTATTTTGAAGTGGTTTGTGGTTTGATGTATTTGTAACAAATATAAGACCATACAAATCGTGGTGGTGATGTAACAACACCAAAGTCTGTCCATACAGGTCCAGCTTGCTTTACAAAACTTACTCTGGCACTAATTCTATGAAGAGAACTTTATCTATGAAAACAGGAGACTTATAAAGAACTTAAAACTTCAATGGAAGGGTAAAATGAAGTGGGACACTGCCAGCCAGAGGTTAAAAAAGGCGGGGGGAAAACCTACACACAGAAGAAAAGCACTTAAAAGCTTTGTTTTATAAAGATGACAGCCGGGGGCCGAGTACTCACCGGCACCGCGTCTCCCCCGTCGCTGCCGTCGCTGTCCGCATCCCACAGCCCGTCCTGGCCGCGGGCAGCCGAGCTGGGGCCGGGGGCAGCTGCGGGGCCGGGGGCAGCTGCGGGGCCGGGGGCAGCTCTGGGGCTGCGGGCAGCTCTGGGGCCGGGGGCAGCTGCGGGGCCGGGGGCAGCTGCGGGGCCGGGGGCAGCTGCAGGGCCGGGGGCAGCTGCGGGGCCGGGGGCAGCTCTGGGGCTGCGGGCAGCTCTGGGGCCGGGGGCAGCTGCGGGGCCGGGGGCAGCTGCAGGGCCGGGGGCAGCTCTGGGGCTGCGGGCAGCTCTGGGGCCGCGGGCAGCTCTGGGGCCGCGGGCAGCTCTGGGGCCGGGGGCAGCTGCGGGGCCGGGGGCAGCTGCGGGGCCGCTCTCGGGCTCCGGGCGCTGCCTCTTGGCGGCCGGGCCGCGGCGGCTCAGCAGCCGCTTCTGGGCCCGCGGCCAGGCCGCCACGGGCAGCGGCGTCAGCAGCACCCGCAGCTGCCGGCCCAGCCCCGGGAGCGCGCTCGGCCGGGGCTCGGCGGGGCCTGACCGGGGGAGCTTTGCGGGGGGAGAACGGGGCTCGGCGGGGAGCTCCTGCTGGGGAGAACGGGGCTCGGAGGGGCCTGACCGGGTGAGATCCTCAGCGGGAGAACGGGGCTCGGCGGGGCCTGAGGGAGGGAGCTCTGCGGGGGGAGAACGGGGCTCGGCGGGGCCTGACGGGGGGAGCGCCTCAGCGGGAGAACGGGGCTCGGCGGGGTCTGAGGTGGGGAGATCCTCAGGGGGAGAACGGGGCTCGGCGGGGGCTGACCGGGGGAGATCCTCAGCGGGAGAACGGGGCTCGGCGGGGGCTGACCGGGGGAGATCCTCAGCGGGAGAACGGGGCTCGGAGGGATCTGATGGGGAGAGCTCTTCGCGGGGAGAACGGGGCTCGGAGGGGAGCTCCTGCGGGGCAGAATGGGGTTCGGCGTGGCCAGACCGGGGGAGCTCCTCAGCGGGAGAACGGGGCTCGGAGGGGAACTCCTGCGAGGCAGAATGGGGTTCGACGGGGCCTGATGGGGGCAACTCCTGAGGGGGAGAGCGGCGGTCAGCGGGGTCCGGCGGGGTGCACTCCTGCGGGGGAGAACGGGGCTCGGCGGGGCCTGGCGAGGGGAACTCTTGAGAAGCAGAACGGGGCTCGGAGGGGCCTGATGGGGAGCACTCCTGAGGAGGAGAACAGCAGTCAGCAGGGTCCGATGGGGGGCACTCCTGCGGGGAAGAACGGAGCTCAGCGGGGTCCGAAGGGGGGCACTCCTGCGGGGAAGAACGGGGCTCAGCGGGGTCCGAAGGGGGGCACTCCTGCGGGGAAGAACGGGGCTCAGCGGGGTCCGAAGGGGGGCACTCCTGCGGGGGAGAACGGGGCTCAGCGGGGTCCGACGGGGGGCACTCCTGCGGGGGAGAACGGGGCTCAGCGGGGTCCGACGGGGGGCACTCCTGCGGGGGAGAACGGCCGTTAGCGGGACCCGCGGTGCGACACCCGGGCCCTGAAGCCTGCCCGCCCCGCTCCTCACCTCCCCCGGTTTCTCCCCTCACAGCCCAGCTCCTCTCGGGCCCCCTCCCATGTCAGTCCCCGTCTCCCCGGACCTGCAGCTGCTGCCGGCTGTGCGGTGACGGCTGCTCGGGCTCCCGCGGCCCGGGCTGGGACAGCGCCATGGCGCGCGCGGGGCGGAGCGGCGCTTCCCGCCCGCTCGGCCCGGGGAAACCCGCCCTCAGCGCGGCCCGCCCGCCGCTCCGCCCGGGCCGCGCTGCCGGGGGCAGGGACGGCTGCGATAGGGCCGAGAAATCCCTCCCAGAGCGGATGGGGCCCTGGCACAGCGGGCACGGAGCAGCTGTGGCTGCCCCTGGATCCCTGGCAGTGCCAAGGCCAGGCTGGACATCGGGGATGGAGCAGCCTGGGACAGTGGAACGTGTCTCTGCCACGGAGGGGGTGGAACGGGATCAGCTTCAGGTTCCTCCCAATCCCAAACATGCGGACTCGTTGCCCAGAAACAGCGGGTGAAATGCTCGGCTCAGGGCAAGAAGGGTGTGCGCTGCCCGGGGCTGCGGGTACAGCCGGAGGGCACAGCCGGGAGATCACGGCCGGGAGGGCACGGCCGCCCCTCAGAGCCAGGAGGGCACAGCCGGGAGGGCACAGCCGCCCCTCAGAGCCCTGACTGAGGACACAGCCGCCCCTTCACAGCCCTGAGGGCACAGCCTTGAGGGCACGGCCACCCCTCAGAGCCCTGAGGGCACAACCCGGCGGGCACAGCCGTCCCTCAGAGCTTGGAGGGCACAGCCGCCCCTCACAGTCCTGACTGAGGACACAGCCAGCCCTGAGGGCACAGCCCGGCAGGCACAGCCCTGAGGGCGCGGCCGCCCCTCACAGCCGTGACTGAGACCACAGTTCTGAGGGCGCATTCGGGAGGGCACAGCCGCCCCTCAGAGCCCTGAGGGCACAACCCGGCGTGCACAGCCGTCCCTCAGAGCTTGGAGGGCACAGCCCGGCAGGCACAGCCCTGAGGGCACGGCCTCCCCTCATAGCCTTGACTGAGGGCACAGCTCTGAGGGCGCATTCGGGAGGTCACAGCCGCCCCTCAGAACTAGGAGGGCACAGCCCGGCAGGCACAGCCGCCCCTCAGAGCCCTGAGGACACAGCCCGGCCCGCACAGCCGCCCCTCACAGACCTGAGGACACAGCCCTGAGGGCACAGCCCGGCAGGCACAGCCGCCCCTCACAGACCTGAGGGCACGGCCCGGCAGGCACAGCCCTGAGGGCACGGTGGCCCCTCAGAGCCCTGAGGACACAGCCCGGCAGGCACAGCCGCCCCTCACAGACCTGAGGGCACGGTGGCCCCTCAGAGCCCTGAGGACACAGACTGGCAGGCACAGCCCTGAGGGCACAGCCCCCCCTTCAGCCCACAGCAGCACCACCATGGCCAGGCCGGCAGCACAGCCGGGCCAAAGGCAGCTCCCGCACCCTGTGCCATGGCACTGACACCATCACAGTTTGAAAAGAAAAAAACACTAACTGAAAAAAAAAAAAAGCACACCCGGAGCAGGGTTAGGTACTCCCAGGAGTCAAATGGGAAAGTTAAAAACATTCCTTACCTTTTTCCTTCCCACATGCCCTTTCCAGAGGAGCAGCCCAGCTCTCCAGCAAGGACAGGGGCAGCCCCAGCTCTGGGGACAGCCCCAGCTCTGGGGACACGCAGCCCCAGTATCTGCTCCTGATCATGTCCCTGAGGGGCTCTAAAGCAGGATCAAAGCAAGGAGCGTCACCGACAGGGGACAGTTTCTAGAACCACTCACAAGTAGAAAGGCTCCAATAAACTGACAAGTTAAAAAATATTTATTTAATGTGAGCTTTTGTACTGACAAATACACAAGTCCCAGAAGGTTTAGCAGCAGCAAATGAAACAAAAATTCAATAAACAATGATTCTGTCTTGGGGAAATTCAGATGCTAATGGCATTTCTCAGTTAAAATACAGAAAATGAAGGCTGAAGGAAGCTCCTGGATTTGGGTTTGGGCAGTGCCATCATGGCCAGCTTCCCAGCAGCTCCCTGGCTGCCACCAACGCTGTAGGACACGGAGCTGGCACTGGAGGAAGCTGCAGCCTTCGAGCTCGGCAGCTTCTTGGTCCTTCTGTACCTGCTGTAGCCACTGCAAAAACCAGAGAAGATGTGAGAGACACCTGTGCCACCTGGCCTGGCCCCTGCACCAGCCTGCGCTCACATGGGCACCACCACTGCTGTTTCTAGAGGACTGTACCCTCATTTTGTAAAATTTATTTTTTTTTAATGCACATGGCTTCAAAAGAACCTCTGAAATGCAAACTGTACAGCTGTTGCTCTGGATGTATCCAAGGGTGAGCAGCAGCCAGATATTCCAGTAGATGGGAAAGTGCCAAGGGTGGGACAAAACCTGCTGGGCTGGGAAAACCATTTGCTACAAAAACCACAGGGAGAACGATGAAAAACGGGGCAGGCAAGGGGAAATCCTTGGGAAGGGACAGATCTGCCCTGGAAGCTCAAGACCAACCAACAGCAGATGCAGGTGTTCCCTGCATGATACAATCAGAGGGAGAATCTGAATCAACAAGAGGCTGAAGTTCAAACATTCCATCAGCTGTTCAAAGTTTTAAGACCTCTTTATGATTTCAAGCAAGGACCCTGGTCAGCCTGCTAACACTGAAATGCAGTGTTCCCTGCTTAGCCTGTGGCAGTCAAGTGTGAGAACAGCTGTTCAATGTCCTTCCTCACCAGCTTTTAAAGCAAACCTGCAGAAAAGCACAGCTCTGACCAGGCACAGGGATAATCTGAACAGTTATCTAAGCCCATAACTGCAGCTGTGGGACCATCACCAGGCAGGAGTGCTGAGTGACCCTGTGCACATACCCTCTGGGCTGGAACTTCTGGCTGCCACCACCACCTGTCTTCTTCCTCTTGGAGTCCCTGGAGTTTGCTGGCCGCTTCCTTTTCCTCCTCTGGTTTGTGTTATTGCCAAAATAGCTGGAGGTTGTTCCTGCATCCTCTGCATCGCTGCCCAGAGAGCCAGGGCTGCCCGTGCCTGTGTCCACACCTGAGCAGGCAGCCTCCTCTACAGGGAGGGAAAACAGTCAGGGGATCACCTGGGCCAGTCAGACTGACACAGAACACTGCTGCTGTCAAAACATCTGTCCTGGCTGTTCCTCCCCTCCTCTGCTCTGCCCCAGGCCCCTCAATTTAGCTAGGGGAAGAATACATACACATATTAATATATATATGTATATATATATATATGAATAGAAAGACTTTGGTGTGTTCTGAAAATGATTGCTCCCTTTTGGAATTACTGAATAATAATTGGTTATTTGTGATTAAATAATGGTAACTTTTGAATCAAACATCTGCTAGAGGAGGAGAGAAAAGCACTGGACAGGAGGTACATGTTGAGGCACAAAGCACACCTGGGAAGGAGCACTGTGAGTACTTATCCATCACTTTAATGATTTCTGCACCATATTTCTCCAGCTTGTCTTCTGTGACCCCATCGATCTGCAGCAACACCTCCATGTCTGAGGACAAGGTTTCTGCAACACAACAAAGGACCCCTCATGTCAAACAAAAAACTTTCCATAAAAATATCCTGAAGGAAATTAATTCCTTTCCGAGCCCCTCTATGCAGAAGCCTCAAAGGGCTTCTGAGAAACCTGACCTTACCTGCTATTTTCTTTAGGGTGGAAGTATTGAAAATATTGAAGTAATGCACATCAAAGACTTTGCCCAGGGTTTTGCAGGTGTCTGTAAGTTCACTGAGGCACTGCTTAACCACCTCTTCCCGCTGGGACATCTTTGCCATGGAAGCCCTTTGCCTTCTGATGGCACTGGCACTCTCTGTCTCGTGGAACTCCACCTGTAAAAACAGCCATCCACAGCTCCTGCCAGGGAGCCCCTGCACACCCTGACTAACACAGGAACACAGAGCAGCAAACTGAAAGGATCCTCTGATGGACCACAAAGAGCTGCTTACCCAGTATACATTTTTAAATAATTTTTTACATGCTACTCAACCACACCCAAGTCTCTTCTACAAAGAGCTGGAAGAGTTTAGAGAGAGGGAAAGGAGCCCAGCTGGCTTCAGAGGTCACTGGGGTAGTGCTGAGGGCTCTGTCCTGCTCCAAACACAGCACTAATGCAGAGGAGGTGCTGCCTCAAGAAACCTGGGACTGCTCCATGACCCTCATGAAGCGCCTGTTCCATCAGATCCCACCAATGACCAGGGGAAATAAAAAAAGCAGAAAATGAAGAAGGGAGTGCTGGTCCTTCTTTCCTTCTTAGCCATCTTTCTATGGGGCTCAGAACCTTCCTTCACTGTCCAGCAGGAATCAGATAGGTGAGGAAGAGAAAGATTTAAACCTCTCCAAGCCTCCCAAACTCTCTTTTTGCCCCACAACATTATTACTGGAATACTGGGCTGGGAATCACACATGTTGGATTCTGTTCCTTGCATCTACCAGATGTTAGTTCAGCTGGAGGAAAACTGTGTTCAAGCCACCTGAGGGGATATGCTAAAGGAAAACCTTCCTGAAAACAATGCCTTAAAACCTAAACAGCTACACACCTGGAGTGAGCCATCCAGCACAGCCTGAGCTCTCTCTCCCAGAATGACATATGCCACTGCCTGGTCATTGGCTGTGATGTACAAATCCTCATCCAGGATCTTGTCCAGAACCAGTTTTCTAAACAGCCTTTCAGCATTGTGCCTGGAATAGGCAGCCCCCTTCCCAAATATTCCAGTCTGAATCTTGGCACTCGTTGACCCTGTGAACAGAAAGCACAGGATGAGCCCGTGCTCACAAAGCCTGTGTACACACATTTACTGTGGGAGATTCCCAAGGCAGCCTATTCACATGCAAAAATGCCTTTAAACACTGGAAAGCCAATATTATCACTATAGCAACCTGAAATGGATTAACTCTTCAGTTTCATTTATTTTGCATCACTTACCACCAGGAGATTCCTGGGAAGATTAACTGCACAATATATATTTTTAAACGCCTGCTGGCACTGCACAGCCCTCTTGATCCCAGCCAGGGGTTTGTGCAGCAGGTTCCTCAGGGTTCCTGGGGGAGCAGACTCACCTAGGAAGATGTCCACCATCATGTTGAGGGTGTACCTGGGCGAGGCCGGGCTGGCCCTGCTGCTGTGCCCCTGGCCGCAGTGCTGCCGCACGAAGCGCACGATGCTCCGCACGTCCTCCGTCACGTCCCTGCGCCTGTAGTCCTGCAGAGCACACCTCACTGGCACCTGCCAGCAGGCCCTCCTGCCCTGATCCACCGTGCTGACAGCCTGTGCTCAGTGCTGAGCTTCTCTCAGCTGGGAGCTGAGCTGCTCCAAATAAAGACACCGCCATTCCCTAGTCAGTAACCTACACCAATAGCACATCCAGAATCCCTGTGAGTGTAACACAAAGCCAGTCCAGCTGACTGTGTATCATCTGCCTGGGGTTATTTGTGTAGAGTGAGGTGCAAGATTGCTGGGTAAATACTGGAAATCAAGGTAAATCATTTGGGAAGCATTCCTGTAATTATCCTGTGAGCTCTAGAACTTACACTTCCAAAACACATTAAAATCAGACTGAATATGCATTATCCTGGTCAAATTTGGTTCCAATCACAGCTGTGTAAGGGAGTGCATCAAACACAGAGCTGAGAAGCAAAATCCACAGGTAGAAAATGGATCAGGATCCCTTCCCTGTTGACCTCCACAGCTGCCTTCCCTTCTGCTCCTGCCACTAAGTTTTCATAACCCAAATGTTTGGATCCCCTTCAGCAATGCACACCTCATGTGGCCCACATGCTGCTCTGGCAGCACAAAGCTGCCCCAAAAACACCAGGACAGGAGCTGAAGGGATTTCCCCATAGTCACTGCAGTGCATCTGATCTAAGCTCCTGCCTCCTCCAAGGAACATCCTTATGCCTCTGACAAGAACAGGAGCATCACAAGTTCATGGTTAAACCCTGAAAATACTTGCAAACATCCCAAAAATACAGGACTTTTGCACCTTTTCTCCACTTGCTTTCCCAAAGGTCACACAACCACTTTTTGATGCAACTAAATACGAATTCAGTTTAACACCAGTACAAGCAGAACCTGTGGGTTTACCTTCTTCCTGCTGCAGTTGTCACAGATCACTTCTGGGTGATCTTTGCAGAAGCTGGGGTTGAAGCTGGTCTCCCCAAAGTAGGCGAGCAGCTGCACACGGCGGCACTCGACCACGTTCTCACAGTAGTGCACCATGCTGTACAGGTTGTTGAAGTGGGTCTGCCTCGTGTGGCTGTTCCCATCCTTCTCCACTGAAACACAGCAAATCCCAGGGCTTGTTAAAGCTGCACCTCTGCGTTTTCCTGCACTGTGAAAAAAACTGGCTCTGCTTGACAAACCCGCAATATTGGCTTTGCTTAAAATGCAATATTGGCTTTGCTTAAGAAAAGATGAGTGGACAGCTTTTATCACTGAAGTTTTAGAAAACTGGAGAAGGGAAATAAGCCTAGAATGACAAAATCAAGAGAAGGGTATGCCTGACAGGATGTGGCCTCAAGTTGTGTCAGGAGAGGTTTCAACTAGAAATCTAAAGTTTCTTCATGGAAAGGATAGCAAAGCTCTGGCACAGGATGCCCTGAATGGAGTCACTATCCTTGGAAGTGCTCAAAAATTATGTGGATGTGGCACTTGAGGACATGTTTTAGTGCTGAACAGGGGAGTGGAGTTGGTCTGATAGTTGGATTTGATAATCTTAAACATTTCTCCGACCTTAACAATTCCATGATTCTGTGAAGCGAAGTGGTTTTGACTAAAATTAAGTACAAGTGACAAAAATCCTGCTCCTGCCACCTGAATGAAAACCATCCAGGTAAGGATTCCCAGTTCTCCCCTCCCTGCAATGCTGAACTATCCATGGCACTTGTAAAGAGAAGTAACTCAGGGACCAGGGACAACGTGACTGCTGTAATGTCACCTCCAAGCTCCCAGGGGAGAACTCACTGAGGATGAGCCTTCTCAGCCTGGTGACATCACTGTAGCTGTAGAAGAGCAGGCAGTGGGACATCTCTCCATCCCTGCCAGCCCTGCCAGACTCCTGGTAGTAGCCTTCGATGGACTTGGGGAGGGAGGCGTGGATCACGTAGCGCACGTCGGGCTTGTCGATGCCCATGCCAAAGGCAATGGTGGCACAGATCACCTGGGGAGGACAGCACATCATGGGCACTGCTCCTGCAGCACTGCATGGAGAGCAGGCCACTGCACTAGGAAACCTGCAGGAGCCAGAATTTCAGCTGTAACGGTGCAGAACAAGTCCAACACAGCAACAACCTCCCCTTCTGTCAGGGGAGCCACTCCAGACACAGGGAAAACCCCAAATTCCAGTCTCTGCACAGGAGCTGCTGCTGAAGCCCTGCACTGCTCAGCTGCTCCCTGCTGGGGTAGTGCTACAGCCTTTGATCCACAGAGCTCCCAGTGAAAGGTGCCAGCTGTGCCCCAGCAGGGCTGTTGGGATCAGTTATTCAACCCTGCAGGCATTTGCTGATAACACTGCACAGCTGCCCTATTATCTCCCAGGCCAAGGGGGACAGGAGTGCCCAGACTCTCTTCCCTTTTGCTCACCTGGCAGCCCTCCTGATTAACCCACTTCTGCTGCACCAGGTCTCTGCTGGCGTCGGTGAGGCCGGCGTGGTAGGCCAGGGCTGCCAGCCCCTCCCTCTGCAGGGTGGCAGCTGTGGTGTCACACTCGTGCCTGGACAGGCAGTAGATGATCCCAGAGTCATCTGCACACACAGGGAAACAGGCCTAAAATGCACTTTTAGCTCCTTTCCCCACTGGAATGAAGATAAGAGTAAAGACACAACTGCTTCACTATAGAACTTGTTTCATTAATATCAGATAATCTTGGCAGTTTTTCCTACACAGTATTTTGGGGCTTTTGGTGAGGTGGATGACAGAAATGTTTTCCTCATCAGTATTGTGCAGTCTCAGGATTTAGAATACATGAACAAAATCTATATAATTCAAGAGCTGGAGCAGTTCAGTAAATGCTGTCTGAGGGAGCTTGGTGCAATCCAGTTCCAGCAGCAGGAGCTGCAGGACTCCAAAGTGATGGAAAGATGGGAATCTCTGAAGATAGCTTCAAGGGGAACTGCAGATAGGCACACCAACACAATTAAACAATTAAGATACTGGGTGAGCTTTATGCTCTGAAGACATGACCCTAAAAGCTCTGGCAGGCTCCAGAAGGGTCATTCAAGAGCATCACCATAATTTACTTTTCCATCTTAACTTAAATTCTCAGCTTCAGATTCCCATTTTCAGTAACACCACTTTCCCTCCATCTTGCTTTTGTGTTAATGTATCATTATTACAGCACCAAAAAGCTTTCAGTGCCTTAGGAAGTGGCTCCTGAGAAGGCCTGTGGCCACCCTGCTGCTCAGTACTCACGGGGGTGATACTTCTTAATCCATTCCAAGCAATCCATTGCCACCTTCTTTGGCTTCTTGGGCAGCACATCATATTTCAAGTTATGCCTGTTGAAGCTCATTGTAAACCTGAAATGTGACAGTTCATGGTGCTCATCAGCCTTATGGGTAAAATTATGTTGTGTTAAACAGCTTCCTTCATCATGCAAGCAAGGGCTTGGCAAGTTTTTTGTATAATACAATACAATACAATAAAATATAATATAATAACATTAATTTTATAATATAATACTATACTATATAGTATTATAAGTTATATATTATTACTACAATATATAATAATATAATACATAATAATATAACAGCATATATAATAACATATAATAATGTTATTTTTGTTATTTATTAATATTTTTATCTACCTCCCATTATATGCCAAGCATGCATTTAATTTAAGCTCAGTTCATCAGACACAGCACAGCCACACACGGATTTCAGATGGGCCTTACTTCACTAAGTTTTCCATTCAGAATCTCCACAGCACAAAAACGGTTCCAGAAAGGTGCTGGGAACTCACACCTGTGCTCTGAGCATCACTCACACCTGTGCTCTGCCCATCACTCACACCGTGCTCTGACCATCACTCACACCGTGCTCTGACCATCACTCACACCTGTGCTCAGGCCATCACTCACACCTGTGCTCAGGCCATCACTCACACCTGTGCTCAGGCCATCACTCACACCTGTGCTCTCAGCTCCACTCACACTGTGCTCAGGCCCTCACTCACACTGTGCTCAGGCCCTCACTCACACCTGTGCTCTGCCCATCACTCACACCTGTGCTCTGCCCATCACTCACACCTGTGCTCTGCCCATCACTCACACCTGTGCTCTGCCCATCACTCACACCTGTGCTCTGCCCACCACTCACACCTGTGCTCAGGCCATCACTCACACCTGTGCTCTGCCCATCACTCACACCTGTGCTCTGCCCATCACTCACACCTGTGCTCTGCCCATCACTCACACCTGTGCTCTGCCCATCACTCACACTGTGCTCTGGCCATCACTCACACTGTGCTCTGGCCATCACTCACACCTGTGCTCTGGCCATCACTCACACCTGTGCTCTGGCCATCACTCACACCTGTGCTCTCAGCTCCACTCACACTGTGCTCAGGCCCTCACTCACACTGTGCTCAGGCCCTCACTCACACCTGTGCTCTGCCCATCACTCACACTGTGCTCAGGCCCTCACTCACACTGTGCTCAGGCCCTCACTCACACCTGTGCTCTGACCATCACTCACACTGTGCTCAGGCCCTCACTCACACCTGTGCTCTGGCCATCACTCACACTCGCGGGCTCAGCATCTCCAGCTGGTTCTGGATGTCCTTCTGCACGCGGGGCGTGGCCGTGGCCGTCAGCGCCATCATGGGCACGCGGCGGAACCTCCTGCGCAGCACGCTCAGCCGCTTGTAGTCCTGCCGGAAGTCATGGCCCCACTGCGGACAGAACAGAGAGAAACGCCCCAGGGCAGCTGCTGCTGCTGCCTGGAGAGCCTGGCCTGGAACAGAGAGGGAATGAGACAGGCATTTAGTGAAAGGATGCACCTTGGGCAGTGCAAGAGCCCGGCTGGGGCTGCACCAAATCAAACCCGAGATGGATCCTGGTCGGGGCTACGCCCAAATCGAATCCAAGATGGATCCTGGTCACGAGTTTTACACTTCTCTAAGTTTTGGTTCATGTTGGGGTCAATTATCCAACCACAGCCTCAGGCTATGAAGTCTCAGCCCCCTTGGCTTTGCCTCTCATTGTTTCTGCTTTTTGAGTACCAGCTGTCCTTGATTCTCCAGCTGTAAAGGATTTTTATCCAACCACCCTGTGAAGAGAACTTACTAACACGTAACATGGAATTTCAGAGTTCCCCTCCGAGCAGCAGAGACTGTACAAAATACAAAGGCCAGCAGGCAGGCAGCAGGGCACCCCAGCACAGGAGGAGGCGTTACCTGGCTCACACAGTGCGCCTCGTCGATGACGAACCGCGCCAGCAGCTTCCTGTCGTACAGGTTCTCCAGGGCAGACATCAGGCGGCTGCTGGCACACACCTGGGCACAGCACAGGGCCAGGGGAAAGCAAAATGTTCTCTCTGCCTGAGGACACCAACAACTGCCCAGGCCCTGCCCAGGCGAGCCTTCAAGCTGTGCTCCAACCCAGCAGCTGCTGTGGGGTTCCCGCCACTTCTGGGATCACCTGTCCCAGGGCCCCTCATTCTGAGGAAATTCCAGTAAATCTAAATGGTTTATGTCAGGACACAGAGGGGAAAATAGTGCTGAGGAGAGAAACACAATCAGCACACTAACCAGCCCCCTCTACCAAAGCTCTTGTGCAATAACATATTTTTAAGGCAGCACATACTGCAGCCCAAGGCAGGCTCTGACAATCTCATAGAACACTGAATTTTTCCTGTATTACACTAGTCAGAGCAGTCTGGATTGAGTTACCACTGGACAGTGATTAACATGTATCAAAGGTAGATTGAAATAGGTGGGCTTGGCAGCTTGTTTTAGGAATTTACATTTTACAGACATAGTCAGTTCTTATTCTTGGCTAACTACTGGTTGAAATTAGCCACATCTGTATAGCTTGTTAATGAGTTATCTAAAACCCAGCACTTTTCCCCAGAAGCCTTCTCTGAGGGCAGTTTGTTAGCACCTCACAGCAATCCCCCTGCAGCCCCTATGGTTTTACAACTGAAGGTGAAGTGCAGACCTTCTCAGGGGTGACATACAGCAACTTTATGACAGGGTCCTTCTTTGACAGCTGCATGTAGATTTTTGAGGCATCAGCATCTGTTCTGTCACCAGTCAGGTATGTTGCAGCAATCTATATTAAAGAATTACAGATAAATATATTGAGTTTTATTACAGGCCAAACAAAGAACCTCCAGATGCAGCCAGCCCTACACCTCTCATTCCAAACCAGCTCCTAAGCACTAAGCCTTGGGAACACACATCTGGGAACACACATCTGAGCACCCTGGGCTAGGTGAGGGGTGAAACAAGATGAACTTTAAGATCCCTTCCAACCCAAACCATTCTGGGCTGCTGTGATCTCCTGCACCTGCATTTCTGCTCTGTGTATCATGTCTCCAAAGACATTCAGAGCCCCCTGAGTCAGGAACTCTCAGGGCTCATTGCTGCAGTCAGGCTGCTCCTGTGCAGGTGAGGGATTACAGCTCTCAGGATCTCTGAACCAGCACCTGCTCTGAAAAACAGCTCCAACACCAAACACAAGGAGCAGCAATAAATCCAGCAGTCACACTGCCAAGATATTGGAGTTCATCCAATTTAGTTCTTCCCAGGCAACTTCCAGTGCCATTCACAGTGGCCATCTAATCAATTTATGCAGTTTATATTCAAGAGACACAAGATTTGCTGTAAAATTTCAGATTTCTAATCCAGTTACCTGCAGTGTCACTCAATAAAGCTGCTGGAACTTACATCTAGAGTCTTCAGCTTCTGAACCTGATCGATGATGAGCGACCTCAGTGGAGAAATAACAATGCTGACCCCAGCAGAGACACAGGCTGGGAGCTGGTAGCACAAGCTCTTCCCACCTCCTGTGAGGATGAGACAAGCACAGCAAGTGTTGGACATCAAGGGAAAAGACCTATGTCTTATTTCCCATTTTACAGCACTTTTGGAAACAATAGATTTCTACCAACTCCTGTCACAAAGTGACACCTGTAGGATAAGAAAGTTACTGTGGGAATGATTAAGGAAGGCAGAAATTCACTCCCCTTACTCAAAACACCCCAGTGCAGCAACACTCCTGAAATCCTGCAGTCACAGAATTCCAGCAGCACAGAGGCACAGGGAAGAGAAAAGCTTTCCCAAAGCCTGCAAAGGAGCTGCAGGTCTGTACCCCACATACCTGTGGGCATGAGGATGAAACAATCCTCCCCCAGCAGAGCAGCATTGATGGCCTCCAGCTGGTTTGTCCTGAAACAGTGCAGCCCAAACTTCTTGTGAAATACATTCATCATTTCTGCAGAGTGGGGAAATTTCATACCCCTGAAGCGCTCCAGTGCAGGGTCATGAACCACTGGATCTGGGAGACAGAAAATGTAATTAGAGCAAGTTATGACAGCAAGTTATAGAAGAAATGATTCCCTGTGTGGGGGGAGGCCCTGGCACAGGATGCCCAGAGCACCCTCATTTCCAATTTCAGCAGCTCCATCCTCCAGCAGCCTGAAACCTGCACAGGAAGGGAATATTCAAGTTTGGCATCATTTAGAGGAAAAAAACCCCCAAGATGACTTTGCTAAAAAGGAACAAAAAGAAACTTCCAGAGAAACAAAAGGCATTGATGTGATCTGTAGTAGTTACTTGGTTTTAGATTTAAAAATAAATACTCATGACTCTATGCCAGAAAACTTTAACACAGACTTTGACATTCTGGACTCTTTGCCTTTGAGACTGATGTGCTTCTGCAATAAACAACTTCACAGCCACCAACAACTGCTCCTGTTTCTTTGAAGACCTAAACTCATGAACAACTCAACAAATGGTGCCTTCATGTGAGGTGGCAATGAAATGGAAAAACCCCAAATCCTCAGGAGTACAGCTCACCTGGAGGGCTCTTTGTGGCCATCAGCAGGCCTGGCTTTGGAGCAGCAGGGCTGGATCCCACAGAGCCTTGGGCCCTGGAGAGGAGTTTGGAGCAGAGGGATTTGGCAGGAGGCCCCTCCGTGGCAGGAGCAGCCCCTGGGCTCTCCCAGTCCTCAGGGAAGTCATCGATGTCAAAGAGATCCAGCTCCAGCTCAGCATGGCCTGTGCCCAGGCTGCTCCCTGCAGGGCTGGCCCTGGGAGCTGTGCTGCTCAGGGGCTGCTCCCCAGGCCTTGCTCCTGCACTCTGGCCCCAGCTGCTGCTGCAGGGCTGCAGGCTGAGCCTGGGGGCAGCTCCCTCCCTGCCAGCTCCCTGCCCTGAGGCACAGGGGGTGCCCAGGGGTAGATTTGTTCTGGCAGAAGAGCTGCTGGAATGAAGAGGAAGCACTGATGGGAGGTTTGTGGGTGTGGGGGAGTTTCTGTCAGAACTGAAGCTCCAGCTGGGGCCAGAACCTGGCCCTGCACCAGGACACACACGAGGGCTCTGCTCCAGGGGAGACTTCCAGCTTCTGGGAAAAGGGGGGTTTGTGCCATTTTGGTTCACACTGACAGAATTAGAACTGGCCAGCAATTTTCTCCTGGGAGAGATGACAGGGAAGGAAGAAGGAAAAAAATATATTTAGTCACAAGCAACGATTTACCAGGTTCTACAACATTCAATAAACAGTTTTGTCTCACTGCCATTAAACATATCAACATATGGTGGTTCCATCATGCTCTGAGTCACCTTGTTTGAAACTTATTTCAAACAAATCTAGGGGAGAGAACCAATGACAAAACTGTGACATCATCTCTACAGACATAAAATAAAAGAATTCCTAAAAGCAAGGAACAGATGCAGGCAAGGTAGAATATAAAAAATAAATCCTTAGAGGCAAAACCTGAAGTTAAAAGTATGCCTGGACCAAATCATGTTTTTGGGTACTTTCTAAAGACTATGTCTGGCTACAGCAATGGAAATAAAGTTAAGTTGTTGCACTGAGAATATTTACAGAAGTTCACAGTCCCAGACCAGGAAGAATCTAACCAAAATCCCAAATCCATGCACTGTGCCACCAGGACACAAAGCAGCAGGTTGGGGCAGCAATGATTCCATTGGAAGGTGACAAGTTGAGGGGTATCAGGAGAAATCTCCATCAGCCAGAGGGGAGACAACACCAGCTGAGTGTCTGTGGCAGGAGGACACCAGCAGCAGCTGGAGGCAGGCAGCTCCTCCCCTCTGGCAGCACACAGGCACTGCTGGCACTCTGGGGATGCTGTTCCCTCCCTCAGCCACTATCCCAGCTGTGAAACCCTCTGCCTGTGCAGCGTGCTGGGGACACCTGCAGGCAGCTCCCTGCCCAGCCTACCTGAGGTCCCTGTGCTGCAGCAGGGCTCTGGCACAGCCCAGGGCCTGCAGCTCCTGCAGGGGGATGGCATCCACCAGCTCACAGATGGTCTCCATGACTCTGAGCAGCTGCTGGGCCACGGGCACACCTGCCACAGGGAGGGACTTCAGCACTGTCACTGTCATCACAGCATTGTCATGAGCATAGCCCCTCCCCCCTCCCAACACCTTGCAGTAAATCACTCTAAACTATTTCCTTCTGAGGTATTTTTGGCCCATTTGCATAAAGAAACTGTGTCTGTGTGCAGGAACTCAGTGAACCAACACATTTTTGCCCTTGACTTTTATTATCTGTCTATAATCCAAGGATTTATGTCAACTCTCCATCTACAGATGTTAATGCCCCATCTGTTAGTTAATGTGCTTGGATTACACAGGATAATAAACAGTTGCAAACTATCCCCAAAGTCAGAGACAGGAAATTCCAAACAATGTTGTGTACCTGAATCCCCTGCAGGATGTGTTGTGGGATCCTTCTCCTGCCTGGCCTCAGAGCTGCCAGCTGAGCACCTTCCACCAGTGGGAGAGTCTCTGAAAACACTGCTAACAGCAGAAGAAAAAGCCACTGAAGGGCAGATATCTGTAAACTGAGGCATTTCCATACAACAGTGGGAGTTAAGATGTGTGAAAAAGAGAAAATCCTGCAGGGCCAGGTAGAGCCTGAGCAGAGCAGTCTCTCATCCTGTGTACCAGGGTGGAATCTTGCCCCAGTCATTAATTTCCCCCCATCCCACCACAAAAGTAACTCTGTTTTTTTTTTCTGAAGTGAAAGCCACCTAAAACACCAGCCATAAATCAGTGTTTAACAAAACTGCCAAGCAGCAGAGACACAAGCCCAGCCTGGACCTTTTGTAAAGCAGGACTTTTGGGTGGCTTTTGGTGCTTTTCTCGCTGTGCACAGATGAGTGAACTCTGCTTACCTGGCACTCTGCACAGAGGGGGAGAAGGGAGGCAGCTCCTCCTCAGGGGAGGGAGGGATGATGTCCAGGTCATCCTCCTCGAGCTCAGCACCTGCCAGAGGCCAGGTGTCCCCAGCCAGGTGTGGGGGGCTGGGAACAGCCCCCGGGGGCTCCTGGTCCCCTCCAGCAGCTGCAGCTGCAAGAGAAGAGCACTGACACTGCTGGGTAACACTGCACACACAGCCTGCCACACACAGGGAAACAGCAGCCAGACCTCCAAACACTCCTGTGATACAGTTTCTGGCTTTTAAAGGAGAAATCTTACAGCTCCCTTTTCTCCCCTCATTAAAAACATGATGAATCCCCACAAAGCTTCATTTAAGTGGAAAAGTGATACAGCTAAAAGAAGGGAAACACTGAGGAGGTATATTTTTCTGCAATGGTTTTCTATAAAAACTATTTATATAAAAAACCTATTTCCAGAAAAAGCTCCTATTATATTAAACCCCAGCCTTAAAAGAGTGCAGACTCATCAGCTGGCACAGAACTGGAAGGTAAATGTACATGTATTGTGTCTTAAAAGACAAACCCTACAAAGAAAGGTCACTGTCATTAACTTATTAAAATAATTCCACAGAGAAAGGAAAAGACAACAAAATATTATGAGCAGAAATGCAGTTCACAAGTCCTTCACCATTTAGAGTAAGGGCAGCATCCCAGAACATTCTTTGGTGTTCTTCAGTTGCATAAACATGCTAATTTCCCAAATAAAGGCCCAAAGTTTCAAAACACAGCAGGTGAGGAATCTAAAATAGAGCAGTTCTGTGGGACAGAGCTGCCAAGCAATGACAGGCAGGAATTTTGTGATCATAATTGAGGGTTGGAGTTCTTTTGGGGGTTATTGTGTTTGTGTTAAAAATGGAGAGAGATCACTTTTCCTGGTTTAACATTTCATTTAGGTATAAGATGACTTTATGTCTCTCCTGTATGAATTCTCTGAGTGCTTTTCTCTCCATAACACCCCTATAGATTATTGATATTTCAGCAATGCCACGTGGGAAGCTTTGCACCTCCAGCACAGGAGCAGCAGCACCAGCAGAACCCTGCCCTGCTGCCAGGCTGGGGGAGCCCAAAGGGAATCGGGGAACATGAATGAAAGCAGGGCTGCAGCTCTGTCTGACCTGCCCAGCCCCTGGGTGTGAATAGGGTGTGAACAGAGCTCTGTGCTGCCACTGCAGCCCAGCCCAGGTGTGTGCTGCCACTGCAGCCCAGCCCAGCCCAGCCCAGGTGTGTGCTGCCACTGCAGCCCAGCCCAGGTGTGTGCTGCCACTGCAGCCCAGCCCAGGTGTGTGCTGCCACTGCAGCCCAGCCCAGCCCAGGTGTGTGCTGCTACTGCAGCCCAGCCCAGCCCAGCCCAGGTGTGTGCTGCCACTGCAGCCCAGCCCAGCCCAGCCCAGCCCAGGTGTGTGCTGCCACTGCAGCCCAGCCCAGCCCAGCCCAGGCCAGGTGTGTGCTGCTACTGCAGCCCTGCCCAGCCCAGGTGTGTGCAGGCACTGCAGCCCAGCCCAGCCCAGCCCAGCCCAGGTGTGTGCTGCCACTGCAGCCCAGCCCAGGTGTGTGCTGCCACTGCAGCCCAGCCCAGCCCAGCCCAGGTGTGTGCTGCCACTGCAGCCCAGCCCAGCCCAGGTGTGTGCTGCCACTGCAGCCCTGCCCAGCCCAGCCCAGCCCAGCGGTGGTGTGTGCTGCCACTGCAGCCCAGCCCAGCCCAGGTGTGTGCTGCCACTGCAGCCCAGCCCAGCCCAGCCCAGGTGTGTGCTGCTACTGCAGCCCAGCCCAGATGTGTGCTGCCACTGCAGCCCAGCCCAGGTGTGTGCCGGCACTGCAGCCCAGCCCAGCCCAGCCCAGGCGTGTGCTCTGTACCCCAGCTCATCCCGTTACCTGCGCTGTCCAGATCCCGGCGGGGGCTCGAGTCCCCCAGGCAGATGATGGAATCCTGCGAGCCGGGGCGGTGCTCGGGAGAGGGGGCAGGGACAGATACAGGGACAGGGAGCGGGGCAGATACCGGGAGCGGGGCCGGGACAGGGACCGGGGCAGACACAGGGACAGGGGCCGGGCGGGGGCTCGGCCGCGGGGGCTCCGTGCGGGGCACTCGCAGCCCCTTGGGGGACACCACGGGCGGCCGGCAGAACTTCTCGATTCCCGACAGGTCAAAGTCGTCGATATCATCCCACTGCTCGCCGCTGGCGATCGCGGGCCCGGGGCTGGGCCCGGGGCTGGGCGCGGGGCTGGGGGGCAGAGCGCAGCCCCGCGCCGCCGCTCTCCCGGCCGGCGGCGCGTTCACATCCTTGTCCCTCAGCACCGCGGCGGCCGCCAGGCCCCGCGCCGCCCTCTTGAAGGTGAAGCCCCTGCGAGGAGAGGAGCCCCCGTCACTCCCCGCTTGCCCCCCGCCCCGCCGCGCTCCCCGGGGGCTCGGTACTCACGGCGGGCGGTCCCGCGGCGGGGCCGGGGCGCGCAGGGCCCCGCGGGCCGAGTGGCGCCGCAGCTGCTCCCGCAGGTTGTTGTGCGGCACGGCCGCCATGGCGGGGCCGCCCCGCCGCCAGGGGGCGCGCTGCGCGTTCGCATTCGGCGCCAAAGCGGCGCCCGCGCTCCCATTGGATGGAGGGACGCGGCGGAAGTGACGTAACGGGGCCGGGCGGAAATGGAGGTGACGGCAAAATGGCGGCACCGCCCTCAGGCCGCGCCCGGTCCCGCCCCAGCCCCGCGCTCCGCCCCCAGCAGCACCGCGCCCCTCAGCTCCCCTGGGGATAACTGGTAATGATCCGTGCGAATCACAGCACTTCGCAGTTCGGATAAACCAGAATGCATAAAATAATTAAAGATCATAGACCTAGATAAAGGGAAATACATGATTAAACCCACTCTGTTTAAATCCCCCGGTTATCAATATTGTGTATACCAGTTTGTAAAAGAAAAAAAAGGGTTTTCCATAGTCTGAAAGGTTTTTTTGCAGAATCAGATTTCCTGCCTTTGTGTGATCAATCCCAAACTCTCTGCTAAAGATCAGAATTCCCACGTTTGTTTTTATCCACCAAGAGCAGATGGTGACATCACCAATTGTCCCAAGAGCTGTCCCACAGAAGTCTGGAAGTTTCTTTGCCCACCACTGCTCACCTGGCAGAATTACTCCAACAAAACAATAATTATTGATTACTGCAAGGAAAACCAGACTATAACAAGGGAGCTGCAAACCAAGGCCAGGCTGTGACCCCTCACCCTTCCCCAGCTCTGTCTGTATAAAATAAACACATCCAAATGTGGCTGAATATCCAGACTTTGTTTCTGGCTTATAACAGCTAAAGAAAAATCACGTGTTTCTTCTCAGTGCATTAAAATATCCTGATTTTTAATAGAAAAAAACAGCAGGAATTTCAGGAAAACTGATAAAAGTGTACAAATCACAGCATTCACTCATCCTTCCTTTAAAGAATATGGAAATTGCCTTCAGGGAAAATTTAAAAATCACTAAAATTTACAGCTGGGGATTGCAAAAAAAGCCACCTGAGGGGCAGGGGGAGCTCTGGGTGCCTGGGGTCGGTACCAGTGTGGTTTCCCTGCTGGGGACAGGGGGTGGAGGCACAGCTGGGCACAGCTGGATACACCTGGGCCCTGTCCCCTGCCCTGTCCCACCCCTGTCCCCATTCCTGTCCCAGCTCTGTCCCCAGCCCTGTCCCCATCTCTGTCCCCATCCCTGTCCCAGCTCTGTCCCCAGCCCTGTCCCCATCTCTGTCCCCATCCTGTCCCAAATCCTGTCCCCATCTCTGTCCCCAATCCTGTCCCCATCCCTGTCCTCTCCCCTTTCCCCATCCCTGTCCCCATCCCTGTCCCCAGCCTGTCCCTCCCCTGTCCCTACACCCGAGGCACGGGGTAGGAGGCACAGGCAGCCAGACCACACATGTTCTTGCCCCGTTCAATGAGGAAATACCTGAGAGAGAGAGGAATGGCTGTGAGTGAGTGCTGCCTGCTCTGCCAGAGCCAGGGGGTCCCTCCCCAGCCCAGGGGTCCCTCACCCGCCCGTGGGTTCCCTCCCCACCCCAGGGGTCCCTCCCCAGCCCCAGGGGTCCCTCCCCACCCCAGGGGTCCCTCCCCAGCCCCAGGGGTCTCTCCCCAGCCCAGGGGTCCCTCCCCACCCCTGGGGTCCCTAGCCAGCCCGTGGGTTCCCTCCCCACCCCCTGGGCTCTCCCCCACCCCCAGGGGTCCCTCCCCACCCCCTGGGCTCTCCCCCACCCCCAGGGGTCCCTCCCCACCCCCTGGGCTCTCCCCCACCCCCAGGGGACCCTCCCCAGCCCTGGGGTCCCTCCCCTCCCCAGGGGTCCCTCCCCAGCCCGTGGGTTCCCTCCCCAGCCCGTGGGGTCCCTCCCCACTCCAGGGGTCCCTCCCCAGCCCGTGGGTTCCCTCCCCACCCCCTGGGCTCTCCCCCACCCCCAGGGGTCCCTCCCCACCCCAGGGCTCTCCCCAGCCCCAGGCAGGCCCCCTCACCCCTGCATGCCCCACAGGCGGCCCCAGGAGTTCTTGACGATCCAGTGCGGGGTCCCGCCCTGCTGCCCGTAGCCCACGGCCAGCACGGCGTGGTTCACCTTGTCAGGGGTGTGCTGACAGCGGGGGCTGAGGGCAGAGCACAGAGCACAGCCTGGGATCAGCCTGACAGCAGCTACAGGGATCAGTCTGACAGCAGCTACCAGGGATCAGTCTGACAGCAGCTACAGGGATCACCCTGACAGCAGCTACAGGGATCAGCCTGGCAGCAGCAGCTACAGGGATCAGCCTGACAGCAGCTACCAGGGATCAGTCTGACAGCAGCTACAGGGATCAGCCTGACAGCAGCTACCAGGGATCAGTCTGACAGCAGCTAGAGGGATCAGCCTGACAGCAGCTACCAGGGATCAGTCTGACAGCAGCTACCAGGGATCAGCCTGACAGCAGCTACAGGGATCAGCCTGACAGCAGCTACCAGGGATCAGTCTGACAGCAGCTACAGGGATCAGCCTGGCAGCAGTTACCAGGGATCACCTGACAGCAGCTACCAGGGATCAGCCTGGCAGCAGCAGCTACCAGGGATCAGTCTGACAGCAGCAGCTACCAGGGATCAGTCTGACAGCAGCTACAGGGATCAGCCTGACAGCAGCTACCAGGGATCAGTCTGACAGCAGCTACCAGGGATCAGCCTGACAGCAGCTACCAGGGATCAGCCTGACAGCAGCTACAGGGATCAGCCTGACAGCAGCTACCAGGGATCAGTCTGACAGCAGCTACAGGGATCAGCCTGGCAGCAGTTACCAGGGATCACCTGACAGCAGCTACCAGGGATCAGCCTGGCAGCAGCAGCTACCAGGGATCAGTCTGACAGCAGCAGCTACCAGGGATCAGCCTGACAGCAGCTACAGGGATCAGCCTGGCAGCAGCAGCTACCAGGGATCAGCCTGACAGCAGCTACAGGGATCAGCCTGGCAGCAGCTACAGGGATCAGCCTGACAGCAGTTACCAGAGATCAGCCTGACAGCATCTACAGGGATCAGCCTGGCAGCAGCAGTTACCAGGGATCAGCCTGACAGCAGCTACAGGGATCAGCCTGGCAGCAGCTACAGGGATCAGCCTGGCAGCAGCTACAGGGATCAGCCTGACAGCAGCTACAGGGATCAGCCTGACAGCAGCAGCTACAGGGATCAGCCTGACAGCAGCAGTTACCAGGGATCACCCTGACAGCAGCTACCAGGGATCAGCCTGACAGCAGCAGTTACCAGGGATCACCCTGACAGCAGCTACCAGGGATCAGTCTGACAGCAGCAGTTACCAGGGATCAGCCTGACAGCAGCAGTTACCAGGGATCAGCCTGACAGCAGCTACAGGGATCAGCCTGACAGCAGCAGTTACCAGGGATCAGTCTGACAGCAGCTACAGGGATCAGTCTGACAGCAGCAGTTACCAGGGATCAGCCTGACAGCAGCAGTTACCAGGGATCAGTCTGACAGCAGCTACCAGGGATCACCCTGACAGCAGCTACCAGGGATCAGTCTGACAGCAGCAGTTACCAGGGATCACCCTGACAGCAGCTACAGGGATCAGCCTGACAGCAGCTACCAGGGATCAGCCTGACAGCAGCTACCAGGGATCAGTCTGACAGCAGCAGTTACCAGGGATCAGTCTGACAGCAGCAGCTACAGGGATCAGCCTGACAGCAGCTACCAGGGATCAGCCTGACAGCAGCTACCAGGGATCAGCCTGACAGCAGCAGTTACCAGGGATCACCCTGACAGCAGCAGTTACCAGGGATCACCCTGACAGCAGCTACCAAGGATCAGCCTGACAGCAGCTACAGGGATCAGCCTGACAGCAGCAGCTACCAGGGATCAGCCTGACAGCAGCTACCAGGGATCAGCCTGACAGCAGCTACCAGGGATCAGCCTGACAGCAGCTACAGGGATCAGCCTGACAGCAGCAGTTACCAGGGATCAGTCTGACAGCAGCAGTTACCAGGGATCAGTCTGACAGCAGCAGTTACCAGGGATCAGTCTGACAGCAGCAGTTACCAGGGATCAGTCTGACAGCAGCAGCTACCAGGGATCAGTCTGACAGCAGCAGTTACCAGGGATCAGCCTGACAGCAGCAGCTACAGGGATCAGCCTGACAGCAGCAGCTACCAGGGATCAGCCTGACAGCAGCAGTTACCAGGGATCAGTCTGACAGCAGCAGTTACCAGGGATCAGCCTGACAGCAGCAGTTACCAGGGATCAGCCTGACAGCAGTTACCAGGGATCAGCCAGGCCAGCAGCCCTGAGCTCCCTCTGCAAACACAGCTATGGCTGCTCTGAACTGCCAGCTGTGCAGGGGAGCCATGGAAGGGAGACACTGCTCTGCTTTTCCAGCCACACCTGGAAAATCAGGGACTCCAGGGACTGCTGAGCTGCAGTGCAAAGGAATTCTCCCCACTGCAGCTCTTGGTGCCTGCCTGTGCAGGTTTGCCCTGAAATTCGAGGGCAGTGTTCCATGTTCTGCACAGGAACAGCAAGCTCTGGGGTCTAAATGTGTGTTTCCTCTAAATTTTCAACCTTTAAACTGCACTTGCTGAAAGCTGCTGCTTGTGGCATGAAACAAGACATGGTACATGCTCCCACCTCAAGAGCATCTATTTTTAAACATTTTCAAACTGTAGCACAGGAAAAGATCAATAATCCACCTCAGGTTTTCTTTTTGTCAATCTCTTAACAGCTGCTCTGGGCTGAAAGCTCTGGAGCATCAATTATTGCAAGCACTCTGACTTTAAATCCACCTTAGACAGTGAATCCATGGGATAGGTGCTGCTGGGGTGCTCCTCTGACAATGTCCCTGCCCAGGGCTGGCATCACCTCTGGCATCACTGGCTGCTGGTCCAGCAGAGCCACTGGAAGCAGCACCTGAGAGCTCCCTGGGGCAGAGCCCTGGGGCAGAGCCCAGGCTCAGGCTCTCCCCTGCACTTTCCCTGCAGCTCTATGTGACTGAGGGCTCATCACCCCACAGCATTTCTCTGTTTCCCCAAAAATGCCCTGCTGGGCTGACAGCACCTGTGCTGTGCTCAGCTCTCACCTTTCCAGGGTGTGCTGATCTCATGAGAGAGGTGTGAGAACACAGTGCAGTGTCCCTGCAGCCAGCAGGAGAAACAGGGATGGGCTCCAGCCCCACACATTCCCCTGCCCCACCTCACCACACCAGCTTCACTCACTTGGAATACACTCCTTTCCTGTAGTGCATGAAGTCACTGGTCACCTCAAAGGCAAAGCTCACTGGGTTGTGCTTCCCCACAGCTTCCACCATGCCGTCCTCATCGTACTGCAGGGGAGGAGCAGGGCACCCATCAGCTCCTGCCTGTGCTGGGAGCAGCAGGAGCTGCAGGAGGTGACCCTGCCTTCCTGCACAGACAGGTGTGACAGTGCTGAGCACCAGGACTCTGTCCCAGCCTGGAGCTGCAGGAGGTGACCCTGCCTTCCTGCACAGACAGGTGTGACAGTGCTGAGCACCAGGACTCTGTCCCAGCAGGAGCTGCAGGAGGTGACCCTGCCTTCCTGCACAGACAGGTGTGACAGTGCTGAGCACCAGGACTCTGTCCCAGCAGGAGCTGCAGTAGGTGACCCTGCCTTCCTGCACAGACAGGTGTGACAGTGCTGAGCACCAGGACTCTGTCCAGCCTGGAGCTGCAGGAGGTGACCCTGCATTCCTGCACAGACAGGGAATGCAGGGCTGAGCTGTCAGATGAGAACCAGGACTCTGTCCCAGCCTGGGACACTCTGGGAAGCAGCAGAACCCAGCTCTGGATTTTGGCTGCAGCACCACCTTCCAAAAGGAGAGTGCCAGCAGCTCACTGTCCCCAGGAGAACACAGGCTGCAGCTCAGCTGAGCTGAGCACACCCTGGCCATCCCTGCACCTTCTCCTGGCTCTCTGGAACTCACACAGGCTGCAGCTCAGCACAGCACACCCTGGCCATCCCAGCACCTTCTCCTGGCTCTCTGAGGAACTCACACAGGCTGCAGCTCAGCACAGCACACCCTGGCCACCCCAGCACCTTCTCCTGGCTCTCTGAGGAACTCACACAGGCTGCAGCTCAGCACAGCACACCCTGGCCACCCCAGCACCTTCTCCTGGCTGAGGAGCTCACACAGGCTGCAGCACAGCTGAGCACACCCTGGCCATCCCTGCACCTTCTCCTGGCTCTCTGAGGAGCTCACACAGGCTGCAGCTCAGCACAGCACACCCTGGCCACCCCAGCACCTTCTCCTGGCTGAGGAGCTCACACAGGCTGCAGCACAGCTGAGCACACCCTGGCCACCCCAGCACCTTCTCCTGGCTCTCTGGAACTTTGGGAAGGAGCCTGAGGAACTCACCTGTGTGATATTGATAACATCCTTGACAAAGGCAATGGCTTTCTCTGGCTGGAACTTGCAGGTGCCGTTCTGTGGGGACAGAGAGGAGCTGCAGGAGCCCGTGCCAGGCTGTGCCAGGCTGTGCCAGGCTGTGCAGGGCTGTGCCAGGCTGTGCAGGGCTGTGCTGGCAGTGAGTACCTTGGCCCTGTAGGGGTAGCTGTCCTCCCCCATCAGCCCCTTGTTGTACAGGATGTACTCGAAGGCTTGGCTGGGCAGGCCCCTGTGGGACAGAGAGGGTGGCACAGCTCAGCAGGTGGCAATGTGGGGCTGAGGGCAGCACTGCAGCTCCTGCAGGGCAAAGCCACCAGCCTGCCCCCCTCTGCAGCCAGGGAGACAGGCAAGGGCAGTGCCCAGCCCAGAGCCCCCAGAGATGCTCCTGCAGCATCTCCCTGCCTGGCACCTCACACCTCACCCTGCAGGAGAGCACCAGGAGCCTGGCAGCGTGGGGCAGCTGGCCCACACAGCCCTGCACGCTGAGAGGTGCTTCTGGTGCCCAGCCTGAGACCCACATCTGCAGCAAGCAGCTGCTCCCTTCCCTGGCACCCTCCAGCAGCACATCTCAGGAGGCAAGAGGAGAGAGGTGATCAGGGAGTGCTGATGGGGACACGCCCAAGGAGGAGTCACAAGAAAAATAAAAAGCACCAGGAGTGGCTTTGCTCAGCTCCAAGTGTCCCTCTAGGATTGCTTATCTCACAGAAAACAGAAGTTGTCAGAAAACTCTGTTCTCTAGCAAAGGCAGGAGGAATTTACAAAGGGGAAGCTCAGGTTTCTGTGGGTTCCTCACATGAGCCAGGGGCAGAACAACAGCCAGAACCCCCAGGGCTGCTGTGAGAAACACCTCAGACAAAAACTAACAAATGAGGAACAACAGAGGTTGGGAAATGCTGGGGATTTACTGAAATGTCCCAACCTCAAGGGAGGGTGAAATTAAAATAAACAACCAAATCCAAAGTTGCTTCCCCTGGCAGGTTGCAGCCAAGGGAAGACAAAAGCCATTCCATTCTGTGGAGGGCAGCTCTTGGGGAAGGCTGTGATCACAGGATGTGAGACACACTCACTTCTGTTCTTCCCTCTCTCACTTACCCACTGCAGCCATGGTTGTTGAAGGCCTGGGCACAATCAACCAGCTGCTGCTCTGCCTGCAGAGAAGGGTTTGAGTCAGGGACTGTCCCACAGCTGTGCTCAGAGCCAGGGACACAAAATGCCACCCCAGGGCAGGAACTGAGAGCTGGCTGTGACAACAGCACAGCCCTGGCTCAGCCATGCAGCTGCCTGCTGCCCACTGGAGTCACCTGGAAGTGGCAGAGCTGGGCAGCAGCCTGGATTCCTCCCCATGCCTGCCAGGAATCCACCCCTGCCCCCAGCAGGACTGGCTGAAATGTCTTCCAAAGGTCAGGTTTGTTTTTAACACACCCAGCCCTCAGTTTTTCTGCTAAGCTGTGTAATTGGCTACTGCCTTTCTAGTTCTTCAGGAATATCAATGCCCTGGGAGCTGAAAAACCAACATGTCCCACTGTGCCCCCTCACTGCTGCTTTCCCCAGCCCTGCAGCCCCAGCCCCTCTGGCTCCATCCTGCTCCCAAAAAGGCTCTGCCAACCCAGGGAAATCCCTTACCAGAGAGAGCAGCTTTCCTGTGGCAATGGCAATGGCAGACTCCAAACAGCCCGTGGTGGAAAAGGTCCAGCAGCTCCCACAGGCACCCTGCACCAGGGAGAGGAACTGCTCTGGGAGCTGCTGCAGCTCAGCAGCCCCCCAAAACCTGGGCAGAGGGGCCTGGCAGCACTGCAGAGCCTCCAGTGCCTGCTGGCAGAGCAGGGGGAGCTCCCCATGGCACCAGCACTGCTCCTGGGGTACAGCAGGAACAGAGGGGCTCTGGGGGGCTCCCCCTGGCACCAGCACTGCTCCTGGGGCACAGAGGGGCTCTGGGGGGCTCCCCCTGGCACCAGCACTGCTCCTAGGGCTCAGGATGCCATGGCACAGCCACCAGCCCTGTCTGGGCACCCCACACCCTCCTCACCTGGTTTTTCACGGGTGTTACAAAGTTCCCCTTCTTCCTCCAGTCGATGGAGTCGGGGCAGGGCCCGGAGCTGCGCAGGAAGCTCCCCTTGGTGGCTGAGCAGTTCTGCCAGACAGGCAGCAGGGCTGGGAGCTGCCACCAGTGCCACTACAGCCACCCTGGCTGGGTGGGGGACTGGTGACCAGCACACACACACTGAGCACGGCAGCAGGGAGCCCTGGAGGGCAGTGCCAGCCTGCAGCCCTGGCTGCTCAGGGGCAGTGACACAGCCATGGGCAGTGGCACAGCCAGGGGCAGTGGCCCAGCAGGGCACTGGTGCAGGGCACTGGTGCAGGGCACTGCAGAACTGACCAGGGCACCCGGCCGGACCCTGCCCTGCCCGCCCGCGCCCCCAGCTCACCTGGGGCTCGCTCCACAGGTACAGCTTCTTAAACTCGGCAAAGGTCAGGTCTGAGAACTGGTTCAGGCCCACTGTGGGGGAAAGGGGACACTGCTGAGCGGGCTCAGGGCTCCCAGGGGCTGGGCAGTGCCCAGGGGGCTCAGAGGGGCTCGGAGGGGCTCGGAGGGGCTCGGAGGGGCAGGCAGTGGCCAGGGGGCTCGGAGGGGCTCAGAGGGGCAGGGCAGTGGCCAGGGACTCGGGGCTCGGAGGGGCTGGGCAGTGGCCAGGGGGCTCAGGGGTGCCGGGCAGTGGCCAGGGGGCTCAGCTGGGCAGGGCAGTGGCCCAGGGGCTCGGGGCTCACGGAGCCGGGCAGTGGCCAGGGGCTCGGGGCTCACAGAGCCGGGCAGTGGCCAGGGGCTCGGGGCTCAGAGGGGCAGGGCAGTGGCCCGGGGGCTCGGGCTCCTACTCTGGAAGCTGTGGTTGCCCGCGTTGTGCTCCTCGATGCGCCGCTTGTTGCCCAGGAAGATGCGCAGCCGCCGCGGGTACTCGTGCGGGCGGTACCGCCGCTGGTTCTGCGGGGACAGCGCGGCTCAGGGACACGGACCGCCGGCACCGGCCCGGCCCGGCCCGGGCTCACCTGCAGCATCCAGGCCTTGAACAGCTGCTCGTCTGCGGGACACAACGGGGCCGTCAGCGCTGCCGGGAACGAACCGGGCCGGGCCGGGACCCAGCGGGACCGAGCAGGGCCGAGCCGGGACCCAGCGGGACCGAGCAGGGCCGAGCCGGGACCCAGCGGGACCGAGCCGGACCGGGACCGAACCGAGCAGGACTGAGCCCGAACCGAACGGGACCGAGCCAGGCCGGGCCAGAACCGAACGGGATCGAGCCGAGCCAGAACCGAGCGGTACCGATCCGAGCCGAGCCGGCCCAGGCCAGGCCGTGGCCAGTCCCCGTGCCCTCCCGGTGCCCCCGTACCTTCGGCCGAGGGCTCCCAGGCGGCGGCGGGGACCAGCAACGCGGCCGCGGCCAGCAGCAGGGGCCAGCCCATGGCCGGGCCGGGCCGAGCCGAGCCGAACCGAACCGGGACGGAGCGGGGCCGAGCGGAGCCGAACCGGGACGGAGCGGGGCCGAACGGAGCCGAAAGGGGCCGAGGCGCTGCCAGGGGGCGGGGCAACGGGCTGGGGGCGGGGACAGAGTGGGCGGGGCATTGGGTGGGCGTGGCATGTATTGGGCGGGACATTCTGTGGGCGGGGCACTCTGTGGGCGTGGCACTGGCAGTGGGCGGGGCCCGGGCCCGGCGTTATCCCGCCCGTAAAACTCTCACAAACCCCGGTTCACCCTGAGATAGAATAGATTTATTAGCAAGAGGTAATCAGGAAACATATATTTTTACAAAAAAAATGGAAATATTATTATTTTTTTTTCTCCCAAACAAGCTGTAAGTTGAAATAGTTTTAGGGCTTGAAAGAGAATTCCCATACCACGAGGTATTGCTTACAGCAAGTGTTGTGTGAGTGGAGCATGCCTGCCACTGCCGGGGAACCGTGTCAGGGACTGTACAATGTAAAAAACCCAGGTACTATTCACAGAATAAGCACTACATTACTATATCCTGCTAGCGGGTGGTTAGCCAGGATTACAGTAGATGTAATAAAAACACTCGTCATCTCTAACTCTACGTCATGGTACTCAGAGTGGGCACGAGGGGACGGATCTACAGCATATCCACAGGAGCTGGGCGCAGCGAGGAGAGGCGGGGGATGCTTCCATCGTCCCACTTCGGGGGAGCAGGGCAGCAGCGGGGCCCGTGCCGGCAGCACGAGGGTGGCAACACACAGAGGGCAGCTCACACCGAGGGACAGCCTTTAATCTTCCCTTCTGCCACCTTACAGAGTTTGCCGTGGGGTGTCACCGCCAGCACTGCCCGAGTGAGAGCTGCCCTGTGCTGCCCCAGAGCCCCGCGGGGACACGGGGCTCACCTGGGACACAGGGCTCACCTGGCCCCATAGAGACACAGGGCTCACCTGGTCCATGGGGACACAGGGCTCACCTGGCCCCATAGAGACACAGGGCTCACCTGGCACACAGGGCTCACCTGGCCCCATAGAGACACAGGGCTCACCTGGCACACAGGGCTCATCTGGGACACAGGGCCCACCTGGCCCTATAGAGACGCAGGGCCCACCTGGCCCTATAGAGACACAGGGACTCACCTGACCCCACAGGGACACAGGGCTCACCTGGCCCCACAGGGACACAGGGCTCACCTGGCCCCATAGAGACACAGAGCTGACCTGGGACACAGGTCACACCTGGCCCTATAGAGACACAGGGCTCACCTGGCCCCATGGGGACACAGGGCTCACCTGGCCCCAAAGGGACACAGGCTCACCTGGTCCATGGGGACACAGGGCTCACCTGCCCGACCACCAGCCCCCCAGGAGGGACAAATGACAAAAGGAACATGATGGAGAAGAGCCCGGGGCTGCAGAGTGGTGGCTGAAGGCTGCTGGGGACGGGCGCGGCGCGGGCTGGGGGCTCGGGGAGCACAGACTGGGGTCACTCCAGGGCGTCCATGGCTATGTACAGGGCGGGGCGAGTTCGCAGCTCAGGAAGGCAGCTTGGGCTCGATCCGCAGAGAGGCTTCGTACAGGCTCTCCTCGTCCATCACACACGACTGGTCCAGCAGGTACTGCGTCACCTGGGGGGAGGGAGGGGCTGGGAGCGCTGGGGGCACAGAGCCCCGGGCTGGGCAACTGCTGGGCTCAGGTGACAGAAATGTGTGTCCTGTCCCATCTGTTACCCCAGCTGGGGCAGTGCCCCTGATCTCCTGGCACACATTATCTGCTCATGGGCCATCTTTAAACCAGCTGGGCAATCATCTTTATCTTACCACAGCCCATCCTCCTCCAGGAGATATCTCCTGTTCATGGCCAGTGAGTCCCAGGGCATGACTGATAAAATTCCATCATCCCATGGGAGATGCTCCAGCCAGGGGAGCAGCCAAGCCTTTCCTACCCAGATAAAAACTGACATTTGGGACACCAAGGAACCTTCTTTCCACTGGATCCCAGAGGAAAGCCAGACCTTTGCACATCATCCCTGGAGCTTCAGAGGAAACTGCACCTTCTCCAGGAGCACTGCTCCAGCTGAACCACATCTGCCCCTGCAGGAGGATGCAGCCACCATTGAATGGGACTGTGCCAACACCCTGACTGACTGACAGGTGTCAGCTTGGATTCTGACTCTGGCAGGGCTGGGATTGTTCTGTGTAATACTGCATTGCTATTTTAATTTTCCTAGTAAAGAACTGTTATTCCTTTGCCTGAGAGCCCCTTAATTTCAAAATTACAATAATTTGGAGGGAGGGGTTTACATTCCCCATTTCAAAGAGAATCCCCTGCCTTTACTGGCAGCCACCTGTCCCTAAGCCAGGACACACACACAGCCTGGTGAACAGGGCACCTGGCACAGAGGGTGCCTGAGCCCCTGCAGCAGATCCTCTGCCAGTGGAGCCCCAGAGCCCCCTCCAGCCCCTCCCCTGCCAGCAGACTGCAGCTGCCAGGTCCTGGAGTGGGAAAGGGAGAGGAGGGCAGAGAGCAGGCTGGCTCTGGGCCAGGGCTGTAC
Source organism: Oenanthe melanoleuca (assembly GCF_029582105.1). Lineage (NCBI taxonomy): Eukaryota > Metazoa > Chordata > Aves > Passeriformes > Muscicapidae > Oenanthe > Oenanthe melanoleuca. The sequence continues at coordinate 439,017 of NC_079344.1, read as the reverse complement.
CTTGGGCTGGTGCTCGATCTTGTAGGAGGTTTGCTGGAACTGGCGGATCTCCCTGATGATGTGTGAGATCTGTGCAGGGAGAAAACACCGTGGGTGCCCGTGGCTCAGCACACCCAGAGAGCCCACCCAGCGCCCAGGAGGGCAGGGACACCCAGCACAGCCCCATGGAAGGGCCTGCCTGTCTGCTCCAGACACCAGGAACAGGCCCAGGTGTGTGCAGGGCTGTGCAGGTGAGGCTGGGAGCACAGAGCTGGCCACAGCCACAGCAGCCCAGGCTGGCCCTGAGCCCAGGGCTGCAGCACTCACCATCCTCATTTTGGAGAAGTTCACCAGGCCATCCTCAGTGTAGTTGGGGGTGCCCTCCTCGATGAAGGCCAGGTCTGTCAGGTACATGCCCAGGTAGGGGACACACGGGGGGTCACAACTTTGGGAGCAAACCAGAGAGAAAGGAGGAATTAAACCCTCTCACTCTGGGGCTTGGGGCAGGCTGGGGAGGAGGAGACAGTGCTTTAGGCAGCAGCACTGGGAGGATTCTCTCTAGTGCAGGAAATCATCCCCAGCACAGCAGGACAAGCTGGACCTGTGGCTGTGCCCCTCACAAAGCCATGGGGGGCAGGGGAGGAGCTGAGGGCAGCCTTGACCCCTTGGGAGGGCCAGGAAGACCTTCAGAAACATCCATGGGCAGCCCTGTGGAAGGTGAGGAATGGAACAGAGGAGCTTTAAGGTCCCTTCCAACCCAAACCATTCTGGGATTTGATGGGGAACATTGTTCTCTGGTGCAGGGCAGTGATTTTTCCCTTTGCAGCCCCTTTTATTGCCATCCTTCCAAGGGGGCAGCTCAGTGCTGGGGATCCCTGTGCAGGGGAGCCCTCAGGGCAGCTCTGAACGACCCTGGCAGCAGCCTCAGCCCCCACAGCAGCCAGCAGCAGCCTGGACAGGAGGAGAAGCACCTTCACTCACTTTTTCAGGGCCTCCCTCAGGTTCTTGAACCTGCCCTCCGACGACACCAGCTTCTGGAGCTTATCAATCAGAGCCTTGGTCTGCAAGGAACAAAAACTGCTGAAACCCCCAGGTTCAAAAACCAGTGCTCCTGGCTGAGTGGAGCCTGCAGTGGAGCCAGCCCAGCTCAGTCTGGCTCTGCACCAGCTCCTGCTGTCCCTGTCCCTCACACAGGAATTCATCCTGCTCATCCAGAAGGGGAGATGAGCCCAGGAAACCAAAGAGAGCCTGTGTGTGTGTGTGTGTGTGTGTGTGTGTGTGTGTGTGTGTGCTGCTGCAGGGTCTTCTCACAGGGAACCAGAGACAGGACAAGGGCACAGCAGTTGTGCCAGGAGAGGTTTGCACTGGATATTGGGAATTTTCTGAATGGCTGTGCAGCCCTGGCACAGCTGGAGCCAGTGGCTGAGCAGATGTGTGGATGTGGCACTTGCTGAGCTGGACTTGCATGGTCTGAGAGCTTTTCTAGCCCAAATTCCCCCGTGGTTCCATAACAAACCCAGCCCCATGCCTGTCCCCTCACCACCTCCCTCCTGGGAACAGCCTGGAACACCTTCCTCCACTCTCCAGCTCTCCTTCCAATCCTCCCATGGCTGGGAAGGATAAATCAGGAAAACCTTATGGATATCACCACTAGAAAAAGATGCTAACAATATAGAATATAGGTAAGATTGAGATGAAAGCAGTGTTCCACTGAGTGGCTGAGAGCAGCAATGTGGATGCCTGGAGGTTTTCTCCCTTTGTTAAGGTAACACCAGTTGCTGCAAATACCAAAGAGCAGCAGGGACCCCCCCTGGCATGGCAGGAACGGTCTGAGATAAAGTTTAGAGACAAGAAAGTGGTAAAACATGGTAATGTTTTATAGATTCCTATAGGCTGAATGTAAATGTCAGAGAATTGTATCTTGTACTAGTGAAAGAGCAGAATATTCAACATAGACAGGTTTGTGAAAGGAGACCCAGCCCTCTTGTCAGACACCCTCTCTCTCCCCTGCTCTTCTCCCTGCACCCCTCACCTTGCTTTACCCCCTTTGTTATCTCACCCCTCTGGGCCTGCCCTGAGCAGTATGAATTAAAAAAATTGTTACTTTTAGCAATTCATCTTCTAGCCACTTGTTTTAGCCACTTGTCTTAACCATTTGCTTACTGCTGCTGCTTTTGCCGTTACTTGCCACTGCTTTTGCTACTGCCTGTTAAAACTAATATCCTTTGTAATAAACCGTGCTTTATAACAAATAACCTTTTAACTATTAACTACTTTACTTATTAAAAAAATACCCAACAAGTAAAAGCCTAAAAGCTCAAAGCAAAACCCTACAGAGCTCCGGGAGTTAAGTGCCTATAAAGCACCTAAAAGTCAAAAAAACCCCACATCAAATTCCACATCTAGCTGTAGCCACAAGCTCCCAGCCGAGCCCTTTTCTGTGGAATAAACTGCAAAGTTCAGGAGCAGAAACCAGCGCCGAGTTTGCCGGGACATCACAGCTCGGGCACCCCGCCCCGCCCCGGGGCGCCGCCCGTACCTGCTTGGAGACCTTGAGCCAGGTTTTCTTGAGGCGGAAGATGGCACTGCGGTTGAGGGAGGAGGTGATCTCCAGCACGGCGTTGTAGTTGTGCAGGCAGCGGCAGATGTCGGCCACCGCCACCCACTTCTCGATGGCGCAGACGCGCGCCGCCAGCTCCGAGCTGCGGATGATCTCGGACGCGATCAGGTTGCTGACCTGGGGATGCGGCTGGTTGTGGGCGCAGCTCCCCGTGCTGCAGCCCCAATGCGGGTTTGGGATCTGCCCGTGATCCTGCTGCAGCCCCGCTGCGGGTTTGGGATCCCCCTGTGCTGCTGCTGCAGCCCCAATGCGGGTTTGGGATCTCCCTGTGCTGATTCTGCAGCCCCAATGCGGGTTTGGGATCTCCCTGTGCTGATCCTGCAGCCCCAGTGCGGGTTTGGGATCTCCCTGTGCTGATTCTGCAGCCCCAGTGCGGGTTTGGGATCTCCCTGTGCTGATTCTGCAGCCCCAATGCGGGTTTGGGATCCCCCTGTGATCCTGCAGCAGCCCCACTGCAGGTTTGGGATCTCTTTGTGCTGCAGCCCCACTGCGGGTTTGGGATCTGCCCGTGATCCTGCTGCAGCCCCGCTGCGGGTTTGGGATCCCCCTGTGCTGCTGCTGCAGCCCCACTGCGGGTTTGGGATCTCTTTGTGCCGATCCTGCAGCCCCACTGCAGGTTTTGGGATCTCTTTGTGCTGCAGCCCCACTGCAGGTTTGGGATCCCCCTGTGCTGATCCTGCAGCCCCACTGCAGGTTTTGGATCTCCCTGTGCTGATTCTGCAGCCCCAATGCGGGTTTGGGATCCCCCTGTGCTGCTGCTGCAGCCCCAGTGCGGGTTTGGGATCTCCCTGTGCTGATCCTGCAGCCCCACTGCAGGTTTGGGATCTCCCTGTGCTGATTCTGCAGCCCCAGTGCGGGTTTGGGATCTCCCTGTGATCCTGCAGCAGCCCCACTGCAGGTTTGGGATCTCCTTGTGCTGCAGCCCCACTGCGGGTTTGGGATCTCTTTGTGCTGCAGCCCCACTGTGGGTTTGGGATCTCCCTGTGCTGCAGCCCCGCTGTGGGTTTGGGATCTCCCCAGCAGGAGAAGCTGCACCAGCAGTGCTGCACCTGCACCAGTTCCCCAAGGCACGGGGATCTTCAGGGGGACTTTCTCAGGGCCTGTGGGGCAGTGACCCCCAGACAGCCCAGCCCTGGGGCAGTGACCCCCAGACAGCCCAGCCCTGCCTGTTTTCATTCCCAGGTTTATCATTTTATAGCAAAAACAAGTTCTCCTGGCTGGTAGGAACCCACAGGGGGGCTGAGCTGCCTCCCCTGTGCCATCTCCCCCTGTTCCATCCCCCCATTCCATCCCCCCATCCCCTCCCCATCCCATCCCCATCCCTGCAGCTGCACCCACATCATTGAAGTGCTTCGTGTTCTTCATGATGTATGGAGTCCTCTCGTTCTTCTCCAGCTTCATCCAGCCTTGCCCAAAGAACTCTCTGCAAACCACAGTGCTCAGGTCAACTCTGATTTCCCAGTTTTATGGGATGCCCAAGCCCTGCAAGCTCCACTGTGTCCACACAGGGTGGAGATCCCGGGGTCTTTGCCCCCATGCTGCTGGAAAGGGTTGAAAGTGTGATGGCTGTGGGACACCCACACATCTCCCTGAGCTGGGTACCTTGGGGACATCCCATAAAAGCAGAAAACCAAGGATCAGGACTCAGATCTGCCCAGGAGGGCTTTGGGGTGTCTGGGGTCAGCCCACCACGAGGCCCTGGTGGCCAGAGCCACCTTTCCTGACCCACAGGGATCACTCACTCGTACGGGATCTTCTTGAAGACCAGGTGGTCCAGCAGGGTCAGCTGCTCTGCGATCTCCAGGGCTGAGTGGTTCTCAAAGGGCTCTGCTTTGACCCCCTCGGCCTGCAGGACAGAGGAGCAGTGGGGTCACCAGGCAGGGGCAGGGTGAGAGCTCCCACACCTCAAACACAAACACAAACCCACGCCAGGCTCCCAAAGGTTCTTCCCCAGCATGAGGTCCAGACCTGCACGGGGTCACTGACTGCTGCCTGTCCTCAAACCAGTCACAAAGACATCATCCCTAGACCCCATCCTTGGTCACAGCTCACCCAACACACCCCCACACCCCAAAAAACAGCACTCAGACAAGGCTGCTGCCACTCCCTGCAGCACCTCCATCCCTGCTGCCTGCAGGGAAAAGATCAGCCACTAAAACCACAAATCCTTTCCCTGGAGCTGGGTTTGGAGACCTGAGCATCAGGACCTCCAGCTGCCCCCTCCCAGCAGCCCAAGCCAGCGGGGCAGGCAAGGGGGGAAGCAGATTTACCATCTGCAGCACCTCCTCCAGGGTTATCTGGTTGTCTCCTGGATCCTCCTGGGTCAGGGTCCTGTGGCACAGAGACAGGGTTGCAGCAGCTGGGAAACCCACCCAGCCTGTGCTGCATGAGACATCCTCAGTCCCACTGCTCATTTTCAGGAGAAAAACACTCCTTAAACCAGGCCATGGAGCCACGGTGCCACACCAGCCCCCAGCACAGCCCCCAGCACTGCCAGGGCTCTGCACCCACTGGGATCAAGGCTGAACTCGGCCATGCACCAAGGGGGTCACACCCACCCCATCCTGAGGCTGAAGGCCCCTCCTCATCTTCCTCCCCGGCCCCTCCCGGGCCCCTGCTGTGATCCAGGTGACAGCAGGGACAGCCGGCAGCGCAGCAGATGCCACCTCCCGCCCGCAGCCCTCACCTGATGATGTTGGCGGCCGCTTTCCTCTCCTGGGTCAGGAGCTCGGGGTCGTGGATGACCTCCTCCAGGAAGCCAATCACCCGGAACTTCAGCTCCTCGTTGGTCTCAAAGTCCTGCCAGGGCCGGCACAGCCGTGGGGTCAATCCCAGTGCCCCGTCCCGAGCACCCCGAACCCAGAGACTGCCCTCCCCCTGCACCCAGCCGGGGTGGGGCTGCTCCAGCTGCCCTGGCTGCGCCCCAGCTGCGCAAAGATCCCGGTCCTGCTCCTCGAGTCCCGGCCGAGCCCACCCCGCAGGCAGGGAGGCGCTGCGCACCTGGGAGTGCTTGGACACCCAGTGCCGCAGCACGTTCAGCACGCGGTTGGTGGCCGCTCTCCGGATCACGAACTCCTTGTCCCCGTTCCGCTGGTCCGTCGGGAAGCCTGAAACTGCCGGGCCCCTCAGGAGGGGCTGCCACAGGAGCCCCTTCCCCAGCACCCCGGAGCTCTGTGCCACGGGGACACCTGGGCCACCCGCACATCCCTCGGGCAGCGCCGTGCCCGGGCTCGCAGGAGCAGGAGCTGGGCTCGGGGGTCTGAGGGTCTGGGGGCTCAGGGGAACTGGGGCTCAGGGGGATCTGGGGGCTCAGGGGGATCTGGGGGCTCTGGGGAACTGGGGGATCTGAGGGTCTGGGGGCTCAGGGGAACTGGGGCTCAGGGGGATCTGGGGGCTCAGGGAAACTGGGGGATCTGAGGGTCTGGGGGCTCAGGGGGTCTGGGGATCTGGGGGATCCGAGGGTCTGGGGGCTCAGGGAGCTCTGGCGGGTCTGGGGGCTCTGGGGCTCACGGAGCTCTGGGGGATCTGGGGGCTCAGGGGATCTGGGGGCTCAGGGGATCTGGGGGATCTCGGGTTTTGGGGAATCTGGGGCTCGGGGGACTCTGGGCTCCCCCAGCAGGGCTCTCCCAGCAGAGAGTGCCTGCAGGGCATCCCCTCTGGGAGCAGGGACCCCCCAGAGCAGCCCCGGGGGCGGTACCTGCGCTGGCCAGGGACATCCTGCGGTACTTCTCCTTGGTGGGGGTGCCCTCGTTGGCCCCCGCCGTGGCGATGGCGAAGGCCGAGGTGGCAGACAGGGCGCTGCGGGTGCTGTCCAGGTCCCGGCAGGACGTCATCACCATGCCATTGTTGTAGGAAAACAGCGAGAAATCTGCGGGAGGAGAAATGCCACACCCCTGTGGGCGCCGCTGCGGGTCCCCACGGGGGACACCCCCCGACCCCACTCCTTACCTGATGAGTTTTTGCACTTGATGGACTTGGGAGTGGTCGGAGATTTCGTTGGGGAAGCTTCGGCTTCTGCCTCATCGCTGTGGTTGGGATCCGTGTCCGACTCCTCCCTGACAGAGACCTCGGAGCCTGCGGGGAGCGGGGAGCCCCTTGCACCCTCCGGACACGGACACGGCCACGGCTCAGCCCCTGCCCACCCGGGTCCGGCCGTCCCAGCTCCGCACGGTGCGCACAGGGACAGAGCTCGGTGCTTCTGGCCATGATTTGGAACAGGGTTTTCCTTGCAGGTGGAAGGTTTGAGTGGTGTCTTTGGTTTTATTACTAAAAACCACTGAGGTTTTTGGCTTCATAATTAAAAGCCACTGAGGTTTTTGGTTTCATTATTAAAAACCACTGAGGATTTTGGTTTCATTATTAAAAACCACTGAGGTTTTTGGCTTCATTATTAAAAACCACTGAGGTTTTTGGCTTCATTATTAAAAACCACTGAGGTTTTTGGCTTCATAATTAAAAGCCACTGAGCTTTTTGGTTTCATTATTAAAAACCACTGAGGATTTTGGCTTCATTATTAAAAACCACTGAGGATTTTGGCTTCATTATTAAAAACCACTGAGGTTTTTGGATTTATTACTAAAAACCACTGAGGACTTTGGCTTCATTATTAAAAACCATTTAACCATTTTTGGTTTCATTATTAAAAACCAATGAGGTTTTTTGTTTCATTATTAAAAACCAATGAGGTTTTTTTGGCTTCATTATTAAAAACCACTGAGGTTTTTGGCTTCATTATTAAAAACCAGTGAGGTTCCAGAGGCAGGAACTCTGTGCATGCCCTCTGCCCCAGTGCCCCCCGCCCCACAGGCTCTCACTTTGCTTTCCCAGCACCGACTCCTCCTGCTTCTCCGAGGCCGCCTCCCCCTCGTCGGGGATTTTGTTGGGGTAGCCGCTGGACACGTAGAGCTTGTTGATGTCCAGGCTGGTCTTGCCGAAGGGCGCCAGGGCGGGGTAGACGGCGGCGCCGCCGTTGGAGGAGCAGCCGAGCGCCGCCAGGTCCAGCGCCTTGCCGCCCGTGATGATGGGGATGTTGAGCGACAGCTTCCTGCGCCGGCTGGGCGACGACGACTTGGAGATGGACAGCGGCGGCGGCGACGAGAACTTGCGGTTGGCCCGGGGGGATTTGGGGGGCTCCCCGTAGAGCAGCTTGTTGTTCTGGCTGTTTGCAAACAGCAGCTCCAGGGAGCTGGGAGGGACGGGGAGAGGGTGAGCTGGCACCTGGGGGTGTGGGGATCGCCCCGTGGTGGCACCGGGACACCGGGATGTCCCCCCACCATCACCCGGGCAGCACTTTGGGGACACCTGCAGGGCTGGGATCATCTCCCCGCCCTGCCCGGGGCTGTCACAGCGCCCGGGGCAGCCTCACCGAGCAGGGATGGCGCTGATGGGCTTCTTGTAGATGGTGATGAGCTTGTCGAGGACCACGAGGGCGGTGGTGAAGACGCGGTAGGAGTGCAGGAAGGTGTTGAGGAAGTCGATGCTCAGGAAGCGCAGGTCCGTCAGCCTCTCCAGCAGCCGCTCCACGCTGGCGTAGCGGATCTGCAGGACCTTGCAGGAATTCATCGTTTTACTGAACCTAATGTCAACATCATCACAATACAAGCTGGCATCAGACCTGCAGAGAAACAAGATATCTGTGGTTCCAGCCTGGAACGAAACCAAGAGACCATGGGAAGCGGTGCAGGAGGGAGCCCTGCTGGCGCAGGGAGTCCCCACGGAAATCGGGGTGGGAACGTTCCCAGGGCAAAACCTGGAAACCCACACCCGGGAAGGGGCAGAGCGCTCAGCAGGCAGAGGGGTGGGGATGGGCCATCCCCAGGTGCACACAAACCAAACCCCTGCCCTGCCTGGCAGCAGGGAGTGGGGCAGGAACACCCCAGCCTGGAACAGCCCCCCTGCCCCACACGTGTCCCTGCACAGCCCCTGCGCTCCAGCACGACAGGGACAGCAACCCAGTGCCCCTCCCTTCCGCCCCTTTTACCCCTCCTCACTACTTTTATTTTTATTCTAAACTCTCCCCTTCGTTCCCACCTCCCCAGCACAGCGATCCTCCGCAGCTCATTAACGCTCCTAATCACCGCTGGAACAGCCCCTGGGGCACAGGGGAGGTCCTGGCAGCTCTGGCTGTGTCCAGCCCTGCCCACACTCACTTGATCATCTGGGGCACGGTGACCTTGGAGTTCTCCTCGAAGGCGTTCATCATCAGCCCGTTGCAGCGGATGTTGTCCACGCACTGGGTGGAGGAGCAGGGTCAGGGCTTGGCCCAGAGCAGGCATTTCCCTGCCCACCGCTGCCCCCACACCCCAAAACCAGCTCCTGGGGCGCCCCCAGCCCGGCAGGGACCCCTCCCCGCTGGCTCCCACCTGGCTGATGTCGCTGGTCCACGCTGCCTTCTCCTGCCTGGACGAGGCCACGAGGATCACGGTGAAGGACGACGAGTCCTTCGGCTCCACCACGATTTTGAAGTCGAGGTGGTCAATGTCTTGTCCTGGTGTTTTGGCTTTGGAGCAGAAGAACCCCACACAGTGATTGGGAAAGGTTTTCCCGTCCCCTGTCCCCCAGCCAGGGCTTTGGTCACGTTTCAAGCAGGGTTTATTCAGGTTTTTGTGGGCTGCTGGCTGCCCCAGGAAGGGCAGGTGTGTGAGTGTGTTTGGTTCACAGCAAACAATTCACCTAATTAATCCCCAATTGTGGGTTCCCTGCATCTACTGGCGCCTGAATTTGATCCGGTGACCAGCCCAGCCCCCTCCCAGCACGTACCGTCCTCGTCGGTGCTCTCGGGCTCCTCCACCAGCGTGCAGTCGATGAGGGAGATCACCCCGTTCTGCAGGAAAGGGAAAGGGGGCTCAGCACCGGCACTGGGGGGTCCCCAGCCCCCCAGAACAGCCCCCAGGGGTCCCCAGCCCCCCAGAACAGCCCCCAGGGATCCCCCGACCCCCAGAACAGCCCCCAGGGGTCCCCAGCCCCCCCAGAACAGTCAATGAGGGAGATCACCCAGTTCTGCAGGAAAAGGGGGCTCAGCCCTCAGCCCCCAGGGATTCCCAGCCCCCCAGAACAGCCCCCAGGGATCCCCAGCCCCCCAGAACAGCCCCCACCCAGGGCAGGAGTCGGGGTTCAGCACCAGAACGCCCCCAGGCTGGATCCTCCATCCTTGTCCCCACCCCAGGGACGGGGACAGGTCGATGTCCCCAGGGGGACACCCACACACAGCTCCTGCTTTCACTGGGGAAAAAAAAAATCTGTGCCTGCTGGGATCTCCGGGCTCTCCTTGTCAAACTGATCAACTAATTTGTTTATAAATTATTTAATAGGAGCTTTAAATTTAATTTTCCCAAAGTCTGTTGTCGCAATTATCAGCTCTTTGCCACGGACTGTAATTCTTCAAACTGATAATTTAATGCCAGTAACAAGCAATTTCTGTAAGATTCTTGCTCAATTAACTGCCAAACTTCCCCAAATAAACCCAGGAGCCCAGGGAGTGCTACAGCCAGCCCGGGCTGTGATTCCAGGTGCTTCCAGAACAGCCTGCCGGCATTCCTGCTGCCAATCAGGGCAAGTCCTTTTACCGAGATCTCGTGTTTCTCATCCCCCCCGTGGCTCAGCTCCCACAAGGACCCGATGAAGCAGCAGCAGCAGCCGCAGGCTCACCTTGGTGAGGTGCAGCTTGCCCCCGGAGCCGCGGGTGCAGATGATGAGGTGCTTGGAGAAGAGGAAGCACTGGCGCTCGCCCTCCTTCCTGAGCGACAGCGAGCCCAGGCGGCCGCGGGTGATCTTCCCCTTCTCCGACATCGGCACCTGGATCAGCGACCCTGCGGGGCAGCGCGGGGCGGGTCCGGCGGCGGGGAGGGGAGAATCCGGGTTAGGGACCCACAAACGGGGATGGGGCACCCAAAAACAGGGATGGGACACTCAAAAACAGGGATGGGACACCCAAAAACAGGGATGGGACACCCAAAAACGGGGATGGGACACCCAAAAACAGGGATGGGACACCCAAAAACGGGGATGGGACACCCAAAAACAGGGATGGGAACATCCTGGGTTAGGGACCCACAAACGGGGATGGGACACCCATAAACAGGGAGAGATCCGAGAGAGTCCCGGCAGCCAGGCAGGGGAGCACCGCGGGTTAGGGTCACCCAAAACAAGGATGGGGCACCCAAAAACAGGGATGGGAACATCCCGGGTTAGGGACCCAAAAACAGGGATGGGACACCCAAAAACAGGGATGGGAACATCCTGGGTTAGGGACCCAAAAACAGGGATGGGACACCCAAAAACAGGGATGGGGCACCCAAAAACAGGGCTGGGAGCATCCCTGGGTTAGGGTCACCCAAAAACAGGGCTGGGAACATCCTCAGGTTAGGGTCACCCAAAAACAGGGCTGGGAGCATTCTCAGGTTAGGGACACCCAAAAACAGGGCTGGGACACCCAAAAACAGGGCTGGGAGCATCCCTGGGTTAGGGACACCCAAAAACAGGTCTGGGAACATTCTCAGGTTAGGGACACCCAAAAACAGGGCTGGGAGCACCCCCAGTTTAGGGTCACCCAGCAGCTGGGGGGCACCCCCAGGTCCCTGCCCACCCTGTGCCCCCATCCCATCCCATTGATCCCATCCCATTGATCCCATCCCATTGATCCCATTGATCCCATTGATCCCATCCCACTCCAGCAGGACCAGGAGCTCCGTGCTGCTGCTGCCTCCCTGTGTGGGGCAGTGACAGCGCAGAGCCAGAGCTGCCAGAGCTGAGCCCCTCTGGGCACTGGGAACCCAGAGCTGGGTTCTATTCCTACATTTCCATCAGGGCAGGGCCTGGCCTGGCCCTGGCACTCACCTTGCCTGACGAAGGTCTGGCTGGTGTCCAGCAGGATCTCGCAGCCCTCGATGATCATCCTCTCTATGGCCAGGTTCTTCCGGATGTTTTCAGTCTCGCTCACCTCGTCGTGCATTATCCTGGGGGATGCAGAGGGGGAATCCCAGCTGGGGGGGTCTGCACAGGCTTCCCCAGCCCCTTTGGGCGTGGGGGGCTGCACCAGGCAGAGCAAAACTGCAGGAATATCTGAATATCTGAATATCTGAATATCTGGATAACTGAATATCTGAATATCTGAATATCTGGATAACTGAATAACTGAAGGGAATTGCAGCAGTGTCCACCCAGACAGAGCCAGAGTTCCTGGGACCTGTACCCCTGCCCAGACTGTGCCCCCAGGATGACAAATACTGAAATGTGGGTGCTTGGAAATCACAAAATTCAGATTTAGGGCAGACAGACCCCCCCATGGCCAGCCCCCTGTGATACCCCTGCTGCTGAGCAGTGGGGAAAGGGATGGAAACTCTTTAAAAACTCAAAGTGTGCGGGTGGGTTTGGCACTGACATCCAGAGCACTCCAGAGGATAAAACCAGGGAATTATGGCCAATTCCCAGGTGCTCACGTGGAGATCTCAGAGGCACTCGGTGCCTTCCCAGGGCAGCCCCACCAGCCCTGAGCAGAGCACAGGACCAGACACTCAGACCATCCCAGCCCTCCCTCCACATCCAGGAGCCCTGGGAAGCACTGCCCCGGCCAGGAGCAGCCAGGAGCTGTCCCAGCCCCCAGCATGGACCAGCAGCTCTCACCTGGACAGCTCCTCCAGCTTGGACTTGGCGTAGTCCAGGCTGTTCCTCTCCACGTGCTCGTGGGGAGTGTGAGCCAGCAGCTCGTGCAGGGTCAGGATGTACCTGGGGATCTGCAGGGGGAGAGGGGTCAGAGGGGCACAGGGGACAGCAGGGTCACCCTGGGGGCACAGGGGACAGCAGGGACCACCCTGGGGGCACTGGGGACAGCAGGGTCACCCTGGGGGCACTGGGGACAGCAGGGACCACTCTGGGGGCACTGGGGACAGCAGGGTCACCCTGGGGGCACTGGGGACAGCAGGGACCAGCCTGGGGGCACTGGGGACAGCAGGGACCAGCCTGGGCTGCTCCTGTCACTGCTGGGGACAGCAGGGTCACCCTGGGCTGCTCCTGCCATGGCTGGGGACAGCAGGGCCACCCAGGCTGGCTGCAGAGGTCACCTGGAACATGGGGTAGGTGAGGAAGGTCTCCAGGGTCCTCTCCTCGCAGTCAGGCTTGGCCTCGTAGTGCTTGAGCAGCTTGTCGAAGTCGCGGTTCTGCTTGCAGTGCGCCAGGATCTGCAGGCTGTACTGGTGGTTCCGCACAAACTCCTGGTAGATGTTCAGCATGGGCAGCAGGATGTCAAACAGGTCGGCTGTGGGCAGAGCAGGGGCTGGCTGGGAGCTGCAGGCACAGCTGGGGGCTGGCACAGCCCCCCAAATCCCCTCACAGCCCCAAATCCCCTCACAGCCCCAAATCCCAGTCACAGCCCCAAATCCCAGTCACAGCCCCCCAAATCCCATCACAGCCCCAAATCCCCTCACAGCCCCAAATCCCATCACAGCCCCAAATCCCATCACAGCCCCAAATCCCAGTCACAGCCCCCCAAATCCCACTCACAGCCCCAAATCCCCTCACAGCCCCCCAAATCCCAGTCACAGCCCCCCAAATCCCACTCACAGCCCCCCAAATCCCCTCACAGCCCCCCAAATCCCAGTCACAGCCCCAAATCCCATCACAGCCCCAAATCCCCTCACAGCCCCAAATCCCCTCACAGCCCCCCAAATCCCCTCACAGCCCCAAATCCCAGTCACAGCCCCAAATCCCAGTCACAGCCCCAAATCCCATCACAGCCCCAAATCCCCTCACAACCCCAAATCCCATCACAGCCCCAAATCCCCTCACAGCCCCAAATCCCAGTCACAGCCCCCCCAAATCCCATCACAGCCCCAAATCCCCTCACAGCCCCAAATCCCAGTCACAGCCCCCCCAAATCCCCTCACAGCCCCAAATCCCAGTCACAGCCCCAAATCCCAGTCACAGCCCCCCCAAATCCCAGTCACAGCCCCCCCAAATCCCAGTCACAGCCCCAAATCCCAGTCACAGCCCCCCAAATCCCCTCACAGCCCCAAATCCCCTTACAGCCCCAAGTGCCTGTGGAGCTGCAGGAGCAGGAGGAGGAGGAGGCAGCAGCACTCACCCAGCACCAGCGTGGGCCAGCTGGAGATCCGTGCCTTCAAGCCTTGGTAGAAAATTTGGTGCAAGAACATGATTGTTTCACTGGAAGAAGAGGAACCAAGAGGGGACTAAGCAAACCAAGAACGGGCAGATGAACGAGAGGGGAAGAACGAGGAACCAGACAAAACCCCCAACCCAGAGAGAGCAGGGCAGCCCTGGGACAGCCCCTGGAGCTCAGGGAAGGATGGAGCTGCAGGGAGCCTGGCACTGAGCCCCAGAGCTGCTGGCACTGAGCCCCAGAGCCCCCAGAGCTTCTGGGACTGAGCCCCCTGAGCCCCAGAGCCCCCACAGCCCCCACAGCCCAGGCTGGGGCTCTCTGTAAGGGTCAGTGCCAAGTTTCCCTGATCTGCCTCACAACCATCATCAGAGACTGAGACCCAGGATCCCACCATGGCTCTGGGCCTGAGTTCTGGCCTGGCTGAGGTGGATGCTGGCCAGCACTGTCTGTGCTGTGCTGGTGCTGCCCAGCACTGTCTGTGCCTGTTCCTGGTGCTGCCCAGCACTGTCTGTGGCTGTGCTGGTGCTGCCCAGCACTGTCTGTGCCTGTGCTGGTGCTGCCCAGCACTGTCTGTGCCTGTTCCTGGTGCTGCCCAGCACTGTCTGTGGCTGTGCTGGTGCTGCCCAGCACTGTCTGTGCCTGTTCCTGGTGCTGCCCAGCACTGTCTGTGGCTGTGCTGGTGCTGCCCAGCACTGTCTGTCCCTGTGCTGGTGCTGCCCAGCACTGTCTGTGGCTGTGCTGGTGCTGCCCAGCACTGTCTGTGCCTGTTCCTGGTGCTGCCCAGCACTGTCTGTGGCTGTGCTGGTGCTGCCCAGCACTGTCTGTGCCTGTTCCTGGTGCTGCCCAGCACTGTCTGTGGCTGTGCTGGTGCTGCCCAGCACTGTCTGTGCTGTGCTGGTGCTGCCCAGCACTGTCTGTGCCTGTGCTGGTGCTGCCCAGCACTGTCTGTGCCTGTGCTGGTGCTGCCCAGCACTGTCTGTGCCTGTGCTGGTGCTGCCCAGCACTGTCTGTGCCTGTTCCTGGTGCTGCCCAGCACTGTCTGTGCCTGTTCCTGGTGCTGCCCAGCACTGTCTGTGCCTGTTCCTGGTGCTGCCCAGCACTGTCTGTGCCTGTGCTGGTTCTGCCCAGCACTGTCTGTGGCTGTGCTGGTGCTGCCCAGCACTGTCTGTGCTGTGCTGGTGCTGCCCAGCTCTGTCTGTGCCTGTGCCTGGTGCTGCTCTCAGCAGGGTGCTGGTTATTGCTCCCTGTTCCAGCACCTGTTACCTGGAGCAATGATCTCCACACACAACAGTCCATAAATCTCCCACCTTCTGGCCAGAGGCCACTGGCTTTGGAAAAGGACTATAAAAAGTGACTTTCCTGAACAGACTCTGAGATCTCTTTCTCCCCAAGGGATTGAAGACACGTCTGTCATTGCACAACCACGAGGACCCGTCCTGTCTGCTGGCAGCCACATCCCATCCTCTCTCTCTCTCTTTCTCCTTTTTTACTTCATTTCCTTTACCTTTCTCTCTCTCTCTCCCCTTTTACTTCATTTCCTTTACCTCTTTCTCTCTCTCTCCCATCCCAAAACTGAATTGTTACACACAATAAACTGCATTCCTGACTCTCTTGCTCTTGTCCTTTGCACGCTGGGGTGGAACCAGCCACCCCGGCTCCCGCTCAGAGGGTGGCACGGACCTGTTGAGGAAGATGCTGCTGACATCGTCGTGGGTGATGGGCGGTTTTTTGGAGCTGGCAGCCATTCGCAGCGGCCGCAGGAAGTTGTTGACGAGGATGTGGAGCTGCTGCACGTACTCAGCCTCAGCCTCCAGCATGCTGAACACCACCTGGTTCCTCTTGCGCATGCTGTCGGCGTGCGGGGACCTGATGTAGTCCTGGATGATGGTTTTCCACTTCCTGCGGCACAGCCAGCCCCGCAGGAAGCTCTGCACCTGGGGAGCAGCGCCGGCAGTCAGCGGCAGCCCCGGGAGCATCCCTGGGCACACGGAGCATCCCTGGCTCTGCGTCTGCCTCCTCCCGGGAGCCCGACACCCGCCCCGTCCCTGAAGTGCTCAGGGGAGGTTGGGAGCGGCTTGGAGCAGCCTGGGATGGTGGGAGGTGTCGCAGCCCATGGAAGGAGATGAGGTTAAATCCCTTCCCTGTGTCCCACTGCGGGGGTGCCCAGGGCTGCTCTGCTGCTCCCCGTGGGAACGCTGCCGGGGTGAAGGGTTCTCCTTGGCCAAAATAAAAGCTGTGACAGCCCTGGGAGCACGAGTCAGAGGGGCTGGCCGTGCAGGAGCCAGCGCTGGCCAGGACACATTTTCCTCCTAAGAAGCCCTGCTGACAGAAGCACTTGCCCGAACTCCTCTTTCAGCCCCAGGAAGCGCCTCTGCCGTGCCCGCAGGGCCCCCAGGTGCCAGCCCCACCACCACCCACCTTCTTGATCTTCTTGATGTCGCTGTCGTCGTCGCTGGGCGCGCTGCTCTGGCTGGCCTGGATGCGCTCGTGGTCCTTGAGCAGGGACGCGATCTGTGGGCACGGGGGTGAGAGACTGCCTGGCCCTGCCCGGGGCGGGGTCGTGCTGGGGGCTGGGGGGGTCCTGGGGGATGGGGGAATCCTGGGGGATGGGGGAATCACGGGGACATCCTGGGTGCTGGGGGCATCCTGGGGACTGGGGGAATCCCGGGGGATGGGGGAATCCTGGGGGATTGGGGAATCACGGGGACATCCTGGGTGCTGGGGACATCCTGGGGGTTGAGGGAATCCCGGGGGATGGGGACATCCTGGGGGCTGGGGGCGTTCTGGGGACTGGGGGATGCGCCAGCCCTGTGTCACCAAGAGCAGCGGGGCCACCCCAGCGGTGCCACCTCGGTCCTGCCCAGGCGGGGATGTCGCCCCCCCTCCCGCGGGTCACCCCGGCAGCCTCGCAGCACCCCCGGGCGCTTCACCTCGGCCTTGAGGCGCTCGATCTCGATCTCGCCGTCCTCGATCTGCTGCCGGAGTTGCTTGGCAACAGTCTTCTCGGTCTCCACGATCTGCAGGAGATGGAGGTACTTCTGCATCAGCGCCTCGTGCTCTGTCGCCAGGTTCCTGTAGCTGCAGCAGACACGGCCGTGAGCGAAGCTGCCCCGCAGCCGCTGCCCTGCGCCCCGGATTGCCCTGGATTGCCCCGGATTGCCCCTGGCATCGCCCCTAGATTGCCCCGGGCATCGCCCCGGATTGCCCCTGATTGCCCCGGGCATCACCCCCAACATCACCCCCTGATTGCCCCGGGTATCGCCCTGAATTGCCCCTGGCATTGCCCCTGGCATCACCCCCAGATTGCCCCGGGCGTTGCCCCCAGCGTCACCCCAGATTGTCCTGGCATTGCCCCTGGCATCACCCCCGGATTGTCCCTGGCATCACCCCCAACATCGCCCCGGATTGCCCCGGGCATCACCCCCAACATCACCCCGGATTGCCCCTGGCCTCGCCCCGGATTGCCCCGGATTGCCCCGGATTGACCCTGGCATCGCCCCTAGATTGCCCCTGGCCTCGCCCCGGATTGCCCCGGGCTGCCCCGGGCATCGCCCCACCGCCGGGGCTGCAGTCTGGCAGGGGCTGCTCCTGCTCCTGCTCCAGCCCCAGCCCCAGCCCCGGCTCCCAGAGCAGAGCAGAGCAGAGCAGAGCAGAGCAGGGGCAGCTCCTGCAGCTGGGAGAGCTGCTGCTCCCTGACACACCCGGGGAGGACACGGCTCCCAGCGGGGTGAATGAAAAGGGCAGATGGACTTTGATGAACTCACAGAGTCAGAACAGACCCAGAGAGCCGTGGCCAAACCTCTGGGAGCTGCCACGTCCCAAGAGTTTGAGGAGGACACAGAGATCCTGCAGAGTCCTGCTGCTGGCAGGGAGGGGGTTTGGGGGTTTCTCCATTCCCTGGACAAGGCTCTCACCTGACCCACACCTCACTGCACCTTCCTTCCCCAGGGAGGCCCCTGCCCTGTGCTGCTCCTGGCTGCTCTGCACGGCTGTGCCAGCACTCCTGGGGCACAGGCAGGAGCCTGGGCAAACCCAAACCCCTCCTGATCAGGTTTGCTATCCCAGGTGACCCCTCCTGACCAGGTTTGCTATCCCAGGTAAACCCTTCCTGACCAGGTTTGCTATCCCAGGTGACCCTTCCTGGCCAGGTGTGCTATCCCAGGTGACCCCTCCTGACCAGGTTTGCTATCCCAGGTAAACCCTTCCTGACCAGGTTTGCTATCCCAGGTGACCCCTCCTGACCAGGTTTGCTATCCCAGGTAAACCCTTCCTGACCAGGTTTGCTATCCCAGGTGACCCTTCCTGGCCAGGTGTGCTATCCCAGGTGACCCTTCCTGACCAGGTGTGCTATCCCAGGTGACTCCTCCTGACCAGGTGTGCTATCCCAGGTAAACCCTCCTGGCGCAGGTTTGCTATCCCAGGTGACCCTTCCTGGCCAGGTGTGCTATCCCAGGTGACCCCTCCTGACCAGGTTTGCTATCCCAGGTAAACCCTTCCTGACCAGGTTTGCTATCCCAGGTGACCCCTCCTGACCAGGTTTGCTATCCCAGGTAAACCCTTCCTGACCAGGTGTGCTATCCCAGGTAAACCCTTCCCCACCAGTTTCCAGCCTGAGGGTGAATTGGGCACCCCAGGCAGTGCCAGGGTGGCCAGTGCTGTGGGACTGGGATGGGGACAAGGAACAGCTGAGCACAGCACGAGGGTGCCCAGCATGGGGCTGGGGGCAGTGCCCAGCTCTGGCTGCCCCCAGACTCGGCCTGGCTTCACCTGGCCCCCAGGCACAGGGCACACCTGGCGTGGGCGATGGCTGCCACCCACTCGTCGCAGTCCTTGGCATCCTCGGTCCTCAGCTCCAGGCTCTTCTGGTTCTCGTGGTTGAAGTTAACGGTGAAGTAGTGCTGTGGGGGGAACAGGGGTTACTCACACCCCACTGGTGGGCACCAAGCTCTGCCTGACCCACCACTGAAACCAAAAACAGCTTTGGGAGCACCAGGAGCCCTGGCGGGCTGCCCTCAGCACAGCCGTGCACTGGAGGGGAAACCCGCTGGGCACAGACCAGCTTCAGGAAAACCCAAACCCCCTGATGCCCTGAAACCCGCCCAGACCAGGCAATGCAGTCCTGAACCTGCAGCAGCCACCCCGGGGACACCCTCACCTGGGCAAGGGGAGAGGAGGGGGATGCTGGGCTGGAGCTGCACCCACGGGTCAGAGCTCACACCTGGAGCTGCACCCACGGGTCAGTGCCCACACCTGGAGCTGCACCCACGGGTCACTGCCCACACCTGGAGCTGCACCCACAGGTCAGTGCTCACACCTGGAGCTGCACCCACGGGTCAGAGCTCACACCTGGAGCTGCATCCCACGGGTCAGTGCCCACACCTGGAGCTGCACCCACGGGTCACTGCTCACACCTGGAACTGCACCCACGGGTCAGAGCTCACACCTGGAGCTGCACCCACGGGTCAGAGCTCACACCTGGAGCTGCACCCACGGGTCACTGCTCACACCTGGAGCTGCACCCACGGGTCAGTGCTCACACCTGGAGCTGCACCCACGGGTCACTGCTCACACCTGGAGCTGCACCCACGGGTCAGAGCTCACACCTGGAGCTGCACCCACGGGTCACTGCTCACACCTGGAACTGCATCCCACCTGCACCCACGGGTCAGAGCTCACACCTGGAGCTGCATCCCACGGGTACCCACGGGTCACTGCTCACACCTGGAGCTGCACCCACGGGTCAGTGCCCACACCTGGAGCTGCACCCACGGGTCAGAGCTCACACCTGGAGCTGCACCCACGGGTCAGAGCTCACACCTGGAGCTGCACCCACGGGTCACTGCTCACACCTGGAGCTGCACCCACAGGTCAGAGCTCACACCTGGAGCTGCACCCACGGGTCACTGCTCACACCTGGAGCAGCACCCACGGGTCAGTGCCCACACCTGGAGCTGCACCCACGGGGCAGTGCTGACACCTGGAGCTGCACCCACGGGTCAGTGCTCACACCTGGAGCTGCACCCACGGGTCACTGCTCACACCTGGAGCTGCACCCACAGGTCAGAGCTCACACCTGGAGCTGCACCCACGGGTCACTGCTCACACCTGGAGCTGCACCCACGGGGCAGTGCCCACACCTGGAGCTGCACCCACGGGGCAGTGCTGACACCTGGAGCTGCACCCACGGGTCACTGCTCACACCTGGAGCTGCACCCACAGGTCAGTGCTCACACCTGGAGCTGCACCCACGGGGCAGTGCTGACACCTGGAGCTGCACCCACGGGTCAGAGCTCACACCTGGAGCTGCACCCACAGGTCAGAGCTCACACCTGGAGCTGCACCCACGGGTCACTGCTCACACCTGGAGCTGCACCCACGGGGCAGTGCCCACACCTGGAGCTGCACCCACGGGTCAGTGCCCACACCTGGAGCTGCATCCCACCTGCACCCACGGGGCAGTGCCCACACCTGGAGCTGCACCCACGGGTCAGTGCTGACACCTGGAGCTGCACCCACGGGGCAGTGCCCACACCTGGAGCTGCACCCACGGGTCACTGCTCACACCTGGAGCTGCACCCACGGGTCACTGCTCACACCTGGAGCTGCACCCACGGGTCAGAGCTCACACCTGGAGCTGCACCCACAGGTCAGTGCCCACACCTGGAGCTGCACCCACGGGGCAGTGCCCACACCTGGAGCTGCACCCACGGGTCAGAGCTCACACCTGGAGCTGCACCCACAGGTCACTGCTCACACCTGGAGCTGCACCCACGGGGCAGTGCCCACACCTGGAGCTGCACCCACGGGGCAGTGCTGACACCTGGAGCTGCACCCACAGGTCAGTGCTCACACCTGGAGCTGCACCCACGGGTCAGAGCTCACACCTGGAGCTGCACCCACGGGTACCCACGGGTCAGTGCTCACACCTGGAGCTGCATCCCACCTGCACCCACAGGTCAGTGCTCACACCTGGAACTGCATCCCACCTGCACCCACGGGTCAGTGCTCACACCTGGCGACCTGGGCAGTGTTTTCTCAGCAGTTCCTCGCTGCTGTGATCCCGCCTGCGCACACCCAGCCCTGGGGCACACCGGAGGTGACACCCAGCTCAGCCCGGGTCCCTCGTGTCCTGCTCGGGGCGGTGGCCGCCGTGCCGGGCTATTTTTAGGCTCCCTTGACATTTGCAGTGTTGTGCTAATTGTGTGCGGCGCCGCCGCCGGGTTTGTGCCGCTGCTCTGCTTCCCTGCAGTCTCCAAGGAAACAGGTACCACGCTGCAGTGCCGGATACTGCCCGGAATAACTGGGCTAAACCGAGCCCGCTGGAGCGAGCTCATCCTGACATCATCTGCGCTCTGCTGGGCTCGTGGGGGACCCGAATTCACGGGTGAGAACGGCCCCAAAGCCAAGGAGCAGCAGCCTGGCAGGACACGGCTTTGGGAACGCCACAGGCACCTCCACGCTCCTCCCGTCCTGACCCCGGGCAGGCCCGGGGGTGCTGGGCACAAGGAGGGGCACAGGAGGGTCCGGGATGATGGGGAGACAGGGCACGGCTGGCACAGCAGCACAGACGGAGCCAGAGCCGCCAGGCTCAGGGTGACACCCGCGGAGCTCACCCACCCTTCCCGAGGAGGAGAGGGAGGCCAGGAGCCACGGGCACAGCAGAGCCCCCCTTCAGAAACAGCTCTCACCTTCGGGGAGCAGCTGCAGGGCCCGCGTGAAGATGCAGCTCCCTCAATTCTTCCTTTAAACCCCATCACCCATCCCACTCCAGTGCCAAACCCCATCACCCATCCCACTCCAGTGCCAAACCCCATCACCCATCCCAGTCCCCAGTGCCAAACCCCACCATCCATCCCACTCCAGTGCCAAACCCCATCACCCATCCCACTCCAGTGCCAAACCCCATCACCCATCCCACACCAGTGCCAAACACCACCATCCATCCCACTCCAGTGCCAAACCCCATCATCCATCCCACATCCCAGTGCCAAACACCACCATCCATCCCACTCCAGTGCCAAACACCACCATCCATCCCACTCCAGTGCCAAACCCCATCACCCATCCCACTCCAGTGCCAAACCCCATCACCCATCCCACACCAGTGCCAAACCCCATCACCCATCCCAGTCCCCAGTGCCAAACCCCATCACCCATCCCAGTCCCCAGTGCCAAACCCCATCACCCATCCCAGTCCCCAGTGCCAAACCCCATCACCCATCCCACACCCGTGCCAAACCCCATCGCCCATCGCCCAGCCCCTGCCCAGCCCGCCATGCTTGGCTGCCCAGAGCTCCGTGGCTGCCTGCAGGACACCTCTGGAGCTGCAGCAGCCCCCCAACCTTCCACATCCCGCTGCTTTCCCTCCCTCCCGCTCCCAAAGGCTTTTCCTGGCAAAGAGCTCCCAGGGAAAATTCACCAAAACCTGTGGTCCCTGTGGGTGCTGTTCTGTACCCCAGCTTCACACCCACCCGACCTCCCTTGCCTTGTAAGTGCACCAGGAGGAGCTCAGCAGTGCGGCAAGGCTGGGAATGCCCCCCTGAACACCCGTGAGGTTTGGGGGAGCCCCTTCCATGCCCCGGTGCCCCCGGCAGCTCCCGGTGACACAGGAACGGAGCACCCCGAGGGCACAGCGTGCACATCCCCTCTCTGTGACCCAGCTGGGGCCCCACGGGACTGGAAACACGGGGACACACTCGCAGGAGTCCCCCAAAGCGGTCCCAGCCTGGCAGGACGGCAGCGAGCCCTGGGCTGTCCTTCCCAGACACCCGTGTGTGCCCCTGGGCGTGGGGGCGGCACAGGCGGTGCCCTTCGCGCTGCTGTGGGTGACAGCAGCCGCTCCGAGCCCAGCCCAGCCCGGGGAGAGCGTCCTGCCCTTCCCCAGCGCCCGGGGGAAGCAGCAGGTTCGGGGCTGGCCCGAGGTGAGAGCCCGGACAGGAGCTGGGCAGCGCCCACCCTGCCCCTCCTCACCACCTGAGGCACCTCCCACACACCTGAACCGGGCGGGGGACCCGGTTTGTGCCCAGGAGCTCCCGGGGGTTTGTCAGAGCAGCCCCCAGGCTGCGGCAGCAGAGCCCCCGTGCCCAGGGCAGCTCCATCCCCGGGGCAGCTCCATCCCCGGGGCAGCTCCATCCCCAGGGCTCCTCCATCCCCAGGGCTGCTCCATCCCCAGAACTGCTCCATCCCCGGGGCTGCTCCATCCCCAGAACTGCTCCATCCCCAGAACTGCTCCATCCCCAGAACTGCTCCATCCCCGGGGCTGCTCCATCCCCAGAACTGCTCCATCCCCAGGGCTCCTCCATCCCCAGGGCTGCTCCATCCCCGGGGCTGCTCCATCCCCAGGGCTGCTCCATCCCCAGAACTGCTCCATCCCCAGAACTGCTCCATCCCCAGAACTGCTCCATCCCCAGAACTGCTCCATCCCCAGAACTGCTCCATCCCCAGGGCAGCTCCATCCCCAGAACTGCTCCATCCCCAGGGCTGCTCCATCCCCGGGGCTGCTCCATCCCCAGGGCTGCTCCATCCCCGGGGCTCCTCCATCCCCAGGGCTGCTCCATCCCCAGGGCTGCTCCATCCCCGGGGCTGCTCCATCCCCGGGGCTGCTCCATCCCCAGGGCTGCTCCATCCCCAGGGCTGCTCCATCCCCAGAACTGCTCCATCCCCGGGGCTGCTCCATCCCCAGAACTGCTCCATCCCCAGAACTGCTCCATCCCCAGAACTGCTCCATCCCCAGAACTGCTCCATCCCCAGAACTGCTCCATCCCCAGAACTGCTCCATCCCCAGGGCTGCTCTGCCATCCCAGCCTGCCTCCCACCCCTGCTCCACCTGCGGCTCGGGTTCATCCCCGCACAGCTCCCAGGAAGTGCAGCGTGCTGCCGAGGAGGAAGTTATCTTATATTGGAATAATAAAACTCCCACCACCGTCTATCTCCGCCTAAATGATCCCCCTCTGCCATCACAGTGACACGTGGCACCAGCAGCCCCGAGCGGCTCCGGCACCCCGGGCGGGGGCTGAGGATCGGGGTCGGGATCTGGCCCAGGAGAACCAGGATGAGCCCCCAGCTCAGCCCCGGGGCAGTTTGTGCTCCCGCACCTCGCTCTGCATCTCCCCGCGCCCCATTTTTGTTCGTTTGTGACCCCAACAGCTCCAGCCCTGTGACAGGACCCCCCTCGTCCCAAACCCTCGCTCTGCTCCCGCCAGAGGCAGCGGGTGGGATTCCTCGGGCAATCCCTCACCGGGGTGTTCCCAGCGCCCCCCGGTCCCCCGGGGACGTGTGTCCGTCTGTCCCTGAGGGATGTGTGTCCGTCTGTCCCTGCAGGACACACAGCCCCGCACTGGGGGATCCCCAGGTACCCGGAGCTCGGGATTTCCCTCGGGAAGCCCCAGGGGACGCAGCAATTCTGCCCAAAATAACGCGGGAGCGCTCGGGGTCACCAAAAGGAGCATCGGAGCTCCTGCCGGGCCAGCAGAGCCCCGTGCCCATCCCCCGGCTGCGCTGGGAGGGGTCCGTACCGAGGCCCTGATGTGCAGAAAATCTCCGAAATAAATTCAAACCCCCTTTAAAGCGACGCGTTCTTTCCAAAGCAGAAAACCGACCTCGCACGGAATTTTTTGGGATTCGCAGGAGGGCGTTTTCCCAAGCCGGGGGTTGCTGTGGTTGGGGGGTGCTCTGGCAGCACCCCCAGGCTGGGCACTGGTGTGTGAGCGTGGGGGGACCCCGGGAGAGCCCCCGGCAGGGATGCCATCCTTTCCTGCCCTTGTGGGGTCACACAGGGGTCTCTCCCCACCCAGGGACCCCCCGGCAGGGATGCCATCCTTTCCTGCCCTTGTGGGGTCACACAGGGGTCTCTCCCCCTCCCAGGGACCCCCCGGCAGGGATGCCATCCTTTCCTGCCCTTGTGGGGTCACACAGGGGTCTCTCAGGACCAGGGACCCCCCGGCAGGGATGCCATCCTTTCCTGCCCTTGTGGGGTCACACAGGGGTCTCTCACCCAGGGACCCCCCGGCAGGGATGCCATCCTTTCCTGCCCTTGTGGGGTCACCACAGGGGTCTCTCCCCACTCAGGGACCCCCCGGCAGGGATGCCATCCTTTCCTGCCCTTGTGGTGCCACCACAGGGGTCTCACCCCCAGGGACCCCCCGGCAGGGATGCCATCCTCTCCTGCCCTTGTGGTGCCACCACAGGGGTCTCTCCCCGCCCAGGGACGCCCCCAGCCCCCCTCGGAGCGGGCGGACCCACACCCGCCTGCTCTGAAGCTGACGGTGATTCCAGCTGACACAAAGGGCAAGAGGAGGAGAATTTTCCTGCTCTGGATGGATGAGTCTAAAAATCCACAGCCAGCCATGGCAGCTTTTAACATCCCTGACCTACATACCGTGTGCTCTGGGAAAACAGGACCTCAGAGTTGGATGCTCCAGCAGCTCATTTCCGTGCTGACAATAAGAAAAAATATCCCAGAGGCTGCAATTTCCCTTCTTTGTTTCGGTATGGGCTGTCAGGATATTTGGAAATGGATACTAGAGGTGAGCATCACCCTTGTGGAGCAGCCTCTGGAGTCATGTGCAGAAATGTTTGTAAAATAATTAAAATAAATCAATTTTCCCCTGATTTTATCCGATGGTGCTGGCAGACATCCCCCTCACTCAGAAATCCCCACATGGCATCACTCAATACACTAATTAATTAAAAAATTGGTGTCACCCCAACACTGATGGGTAGCTCAGGTTAAAGTCCACAAATTATGATTTATAGTCTCAAAAAAACCCCCCCTGATTGCCTGGAATGACATCCAGAAGAATTCTGCTGCTCCTGGACCTGCAGCCAGTGCTGGGGTCTGGGGATCCAGTGCCTGGGACACCAATCCTGAGGTGTGGAGTAGCTTGGGGGCCACCCTGCTCATTGCCCACGGGTGACCTGCCCAGCCCTGCTCCACCGGTGGGGTCTGGCCCCTCGGGACACCCCCACAGCCCTTTTGGGGGTACCGGGGTGAGCCCCACGCAGGGGGGGTCCTGTGGCTCCACTGCTGCCCCTGGAGAGCTGCCGAGTTTTGGGAGCAGGGCTGGGGGAGCTGGGGGTGCTGCAGGTCCTCAAGGCACCCAAACATCCCAGCACAGCCTCGGGAACGGGGCCACGGGGCAGGGAGAGCTCGGTGCTCTGCGGCCCGACCCGGGAAACGCCGAGGTGGGGACGGAAATCCCATCGCGGGCAGGGCTCGGGGCAGCCCCGGCTGGGAGAGCTGAGCCCAGCCTGCAGCCCAGGGCTCTGCACGGGCCCGGACCCCGCACCTCGCTGGCTGCTCCTGCTCAGGGTGCGGGGCTGGAGCCCGCCCAGGGCAGCGGGGGAGTCCCCACCCCTGGGAATGTCCCAAAGCGTGCGGCTGCAGCACCTGGGGACAGGAGCAGGGGGAGCCTTGGCGTGCTGGGGAATGGTTGGACTGAACGGAAAAACCTCCAGAGGGCTTTTCCAGCCCCCGTGACGCTGCGATCCCGAACCAGCTCCGGGCCGGACCCGCGAGCTGCGGCTCCTGCTGCCGTGCCAAGGGGAGCCCCCACCCCACGCTGGGGCCTCGCTGTCCTGGGGCTGGCTCGGGTCAGCTCTGCACCCTGCCCCTGCTCAGCTCCTCTGCCAGGATCTCACCTCGGCCGTGCCCCTCCCGGGAGCAGCAGGGACGGGGGTCCCTCCCAGCCCGGCTCCCCCCGGCCCTGCCACAGCCTCCCCACGGAGCCTGACCCCACAGACCCCTCCCCAGGGCACGGCCTGACCTCACCCAGCAGGAAATTATCAACTGGTTGGAGGGAAAATTCATTTCTGGAAAAAGCAAAACAAAGTTTCCAGAGGCAGCAAATCTCTCTTTGGTGTTCCAGTTTTCCACGTATCTCTGCTCCCTTATTCTCACATAAACAAATGTTAAAATTCATTTGTTCCAGGGAAAAAATCACCCCAAAGCAAAATATGAGCACGTTCAAAGAGAGGGTTTGAAAGCCCCACCTTCTAAATTTCCCCTTTGCAGAGAACTGGGAGCCTTTCAGGCTCCACTCCAGCAAGGGAGGAATCCAAAGCTGGAGCTGCTGTGCTGCAAGGAGCAGCACTGTCCTCAGAGCTCCAGCTGGATGTGCACAGATAGATAAATACCCTCAGCACAGCTAATTGGGACCGCGGGCAGTGCTGGAAATTTCCTCAGCACCTTCCTGCGGAGGCAGCGGGCACGGCGGGTCTCAGGTGAGCCCGGGGCTGTCCCTGCCCAGCGCTCCAGGTGCCCCCTGCTCGCCCTGCCCGGCCGGGCTGCGGATCCGCACCATCGATATCCGCTTAGCTCATCCCCGGGCCATTAATTAACTGCAGAGCGGCGGATCCAGCGCTCCGGCTCGGCCCGAGGAGCCACGCGGGATTCCGAGCCGGGCGGTGAACGGGGACAGGGACAGGGGCAGGGACAGGGACAGGGACAGGGAGGTGTTTGTCACAAGGATGGGTTTGTCACAGGGATGGCACACTCGGGGATGGCACACTCGGGGAGGTGTTTGCCACAGGGATGGCACACACAGGGATGGCACACACAGGGATGGGCTTGTCACAGATATGGCACACTCGGGGATGGCACACACAGCGAGGTGTTTGCCACAGCAGGAGCTCCCTGTGCCCGCAGCCCCTCACTCTCAGCCAGGATCGGCACCCTGCGAGCGTTCTGAGCTGCAAAGGGGACGTGACACCCTCCCCACAGCCTTTGCGCGGTGCAAAATCCCTCCTGCACAAACACCAGGACCCAGAGCCGCGGTTCCAAGCTCGATTCCAGCCTGGCCGGGAGGGTTGATTGCAGCCTGGCTGGTGAAGTTCATGGAGCTGAACTGGGAGCAGTGACAGCCAGAGCAGTGTGACCCCTCACAAGCACAGACCCCCTCGCTGCCACAGCCCCCGAGGAGCTGCACCCCACGGCTGGGCTGCAACGAGCCCCAGCTGGGCAGAACCCACAGTGTTTTCCTCTTCACAATAGGAAAAATTTCACATTTCACAGGAAATATTCCTGTGCTCCCAGCCAGGAGGGAGGGGGTGTCCCGGGGAGCAGGGGCTCCGCACGCCTGGTTCTCCTGGCAGGGTTTTCCAGGTGCCAGGAGCAGCCAGAATTGGGGGGCTGAACCCCTGCCAGGCTGCCCCATGCCCCGGGGTGCCCCGGGCCCCTCCTGCAGTGTGCCAGCAGCACTCCCGGCCCCCCCGAGCCTGCCGGGCTGTAATTATGCAAGCCCTGCAGAGCCGGGCCCAAAACGCGCCGTGCCCAACCCGTGCCCAGCCCGGGGTGCGGCGCCGGGACCCCCCCGCCGCTGCCACCCCCGGTGCCACGGGCACCCGCAGGGCACAGGCCACGCTCCGCACACCGCCAGAGGGTCGGAGAGGAGCCGGGCTGGCTCCTGTCCGCGCCGATGGGACCGGGGTAAGCCACGGGTGGGGATTTGCCCCCGCAGCTGGATGCCAGCCCTTCTCCCCCCGCCCCGGCGCATCCCGGCTCCAGCAAACAGCCCAGATAAACACTCCGGGGGCTGCCAGCGGCCGTGCCCTGCTGCTCCAGGAGCCCCTGCCCGGCCGGGAAAGGCACAGCTGGAGGGGAGAAGCCCACCCGCATCCCGGGGCCTGTCGGGGCTGTGGTGCTCACGGTGGGACCGCAGCAGCCCTGGGGCCGGGGGACACCTGGATTTTCCCAGGGTCTCGCAGGGGCTTCGGTGTTTCGGCGCTGATCCCCGCAGCCATCGGCGGTGCCAAAGGAGCCCAGCGCCGGCACGGGGTCTCCGGGACCCTCACTCTGCTTTTCCCCCTGCCAGGGCTGGGGATGGAGGTGCAAACCTCACAGGTGGCGAGGGGAAGGGGTGGAATCTGCCCGAAAACAAGGCCCCGAGCTCCCCGCGCCGGGCAGCGCGCACCCACCGCGGGCTGCGGGCAGCGCCGGGCCGGGGGAGCTGCGGGCAAACCGGGGGGCACGGAGCGGGCACGGAGCGGGCACACGGGCTGGGAAACAGCGAGGCCGCTCCCCACGGGAACCCCGCGGTCCCTCTGCCCCGAACCCCAAATCCCGAACCCCGCAGGGCCGGGGGCGAGGGGCTCTGCAGCGCCGAGCGCGGCCGCTGGGAGGCGTCCCCCAGCCCCGCGCTAATTACCGGCGGCTAATTAGATGGAAGGGGGAGTGGGGGTGCCCCGGACACCCCCACAACGAACCCACCCGCTGCTCCGGCACTGCAAGCCCGGGAATCACCCCCGTTCCCCCACAGACCGGCCTCGTCCTCACCTCCCCACCCCAGGCAGGTGACGGGCGCCGGGAGCTGCGGGGATGCGGGGCCTGGACCCCGCGGGCATCCTGCATCCCTCCCCCTCCGCCGGGCCCCCCTGTCGCCCACCTGCTTCTCCAGGGAGTCCTTGGCCGAGAGGGGGGGCTTGGGGGAGGGCGCGCGGTCGCAGACGCATCCCTCGAGCAGGTAGAGCCCCGAGGGCCGGGAGCTGGAGTCGGTCTCGAAGTAGAAGAGCATGTTCTGCAGCAGCGCGAACCACTTGGTGTGCCATTTCGTGTTGTCGGCGCTCCGCTTGCTCAGGTACCCGCGCCGGGCCCCGTCCTTCTTCGCCAGCAGCCCCAGGTGGGCGACGTGCCCGTCATTGAGCCGCATCCCCTTCTGCATCCTGCCGGCACCGCGCTCACATGGCCCCCGCCGCGGGCGGGGCCGCGCCGAGCCGCCCCCGCCGCCCCCGCGCTCCCCGCAGCATCAGCGGCCCCCGCTGCCCCCGGGGAGCCGCCGGCCGCTCATCCCGCCGCGCCCGGCCCCGCCGAGCCCCCTGTGTCGGCCGGGGAGCGCCGCGTCCCGCAGCCGCCGCTCCGAACCGCGCGGGCGGGGCGAGTGACGGCGGCGGCACCGGGACCGGGAGCGCCGAGCGGAGCCGAGCGGGGCCGCGGCTCCTCCGCTGCCTCTCTCTGCCTCCCGAGCCTCCTTCCTGCCGCCTTCCCTTCCCTTCCCTGCCGCCGCTGCGGGGGTGGTCGCGCCGCGCTGCGCTCGCCGGGGCCGCCCCCGGGCCGCGGGATGCCGGGGCCGCCGCCAGCACCGGCACCGGCAGCGCTGCGCTGGCACCGCGGGGAACCCCGCACCGAGAGGGAGAGACCCCCAGACCCGGAGAGAGACCCCCAGACCCAGAGGGAGAGACCCCCAGACCCAGAGAGAGAGAGAGAGAGAGACCCCCAGACCCAGAGAGAGACCCCCAGACCGAGAGGGGGAGAGACTCCCAGACCCAGAGGGAACCCCAGACCGAGAGAAGGAGAGACCCCCAGACCCGGAGGGAACCCCAGACCGAGAGGGAGAGACCCCCAGACCCAGAGGGAACCCCGCACCGAGAGGGAGAGACCCCCAGACTCAGAGAGAGACCCCCAGAACGAGAGAGACCCCCAGACCCAGAGGGAACTCCAGACCGGAGAGGGAGAGCCCCCCCAGACACAGAGAGAGACCCCCAGACCGAGAGAGAGAGACCCCCAGACCCAGAGAGGGAACCCCAGACCCAGAGAGAGAGAGAGAGAGACCCCAGATCGAGAGAGAGAGAAACCCCAGACCCAGAGGGAACCCCCAGACTGAGAGAGAGACCCCCAGAAAGAAAGGAACACTCAGAATCCGACCCACAGCTGGAGCCCCGAGCCCAGAGGGACGCCCAGGCACAGCCAGAGCTGAGAATCCTACACACGCACAGAACCCCAAGAGCAGGAGGGACCCCTGGGCAAGTGGGACCCCAGGAAGAGCCAGAGCTGAGAATCCTCCACACACACAGAACCCCAAGAGCAGGAGGGACCCCTGGGCAAGTGGGACCCCAGGAACATCCAGAGCCTCAGGCCAGGTGGGAGCCCTTGGGGAGGACCTTGAGGCAAGCACCAGGCAGGGCAGAGTTTCTCCGTTTATTTCTGTTTGTCTCACTGTTGATCCCTCTTCTCCATCCTGGCCTTGTGTGCTCTGCCGAGCAGGGCAGGACTGGGCAAACTGGGAGCTTGGAGGATCGGGCAGCTGAGGCCTGTGCAGGGAAGGGGGTGCCCCGGTGCCCCCTGAACCCCAGGAGTGCAGGGTCAGCCAGGTGCCAGGCACAGGTGACACCTGCAATGTGGCCCGGCCGTCCTGCAGCAGAGCCAGCCCTCACCTGGCCCAGGTGTGACAGAGCCCTGCAGACAGAGGGGACAGCAGCACCACCGTCATCGGCTTCATTCCTGCTGAAAACGCCGTCAGAGCTCCGAGGAAGCCGGTGAGGTCACAGGTTGCCATGGGAACGGGAGGGAACAGGCTGGGATCGGGAAAGGTGCTGGCACTGCCAGGATGGACACACGTCCCCGCAGCCACCTCGGGGGACACGGCCCGAGGCTCTGGTCAGTGCCAGGGGCAGAGCAGGGTGGGGCCCGTCTCCGCAGGAATCCCCTCAGTGCTGACCCTCCCTAACCCAGAGCTCTGTGCTCTGGTCCTGCCGTGCAGAGCTGTTCCAGCAGCCCTTTGAACCGGTAAGTGCTCCCTGGGAGCCTCAGCCCCGGCGATGACACCCGGGGAGGTTCTGCAGCAGCTCCTGAGCCCCTGGAGAGGCTCTGCCACCGCTCCTGGCTCCTGCTGGGCGGCCTCTCCCTCTCCTGAGGGATGGAGGGGAAGATTTGCATCCCTGCATCCAGCCAGGGCAGGGACTGCAGCACTCAGGGTGTCACAGCTGTCCCCATGGCACTGAGGTGGCCCCATGGGCAGGGGCACAGCCAGGGCTGGGGCTCTCTGAGAGCTCTGTGCATCCCAGCTGGCCACAGCTGGCCACAGCTGTCCCTGTGCCACCCTGCCCTCTGGGACAGTGACACAGCACCTGCCCAGCCCAGGAATCATCTGCATTCAGGGACAGGGCAGGAGAGAGCACCGAGCACCCCCTGGGAGTGTCTGCAGCACCCCAAGGCCCTGTGCCACCCCTGGCAGTGTCCCCAGGGCTGCAGGGGGATGCCAAGGCTCTGTGCCACCCCGAGCAGTGGCCCCAGGGCTGCAGGATGATGCCAAGGCCCTGTGCCACCCCTGGCAGTGTCCCCAGGGCTGCAGGGGGATGCCAAGGCTCTGTGCCACCCCTGGCAGTGTCCCCAGGGCTGCAGGATGATGCCAAGGCCCTGTGCCACCCCGAGCAGTGTCCCCAGGGCTGCAGGATGATGCCAAGGCCCTGTGCCACCCCTGGCAGTGTCCCCAGGGCTGCAGGGGGATGCCAAGGCCAGGTTTGCCATGTGAGTCGTTGCCCTCTCCATGGCATCTCTCCCTCGGGCTGTGCCTGGCAGGGGCTGGGGCTGCCCCACAGGGAGCCATGGCCAGCACAGAGGGGGGACAGGGGGGACACTGGGGGCACAGTGGGACCTCTGCTGGTGCTGGTGATGAGTGCAGTGCATCCCCAGCAGGGATTTGGCAGCCAGGTGTTTTAGGCTGTGCTGTACAAGCCCCCAGGAGCCAGGAGGGTGCCCCATGACCGTGTGCTGCTGCACTCTGCAGGCCCAGGTCCTGCTGCTCCACCAGGGATTTGCCACCCCACAGACAGAGCAGCTGTGAGCCCCTGGATGCTGAGGATTCAGGGTTTTAGAGTTTTTCCTGTACAGGGAGGAGGTACCACCAGGCACAGCCATCCCTGTGTCTGGCTGTACCCCCTGGCTCCCAGCTGGGCGTGCAGGAGCTGCAGGAGCTGCAGGCACGGCTGGATCACCTTGGACAGCCCATCCTGGGCTGGACACGCCGTGCCCCAGCAGGTAATCCCCAGGGCCACCAGGATTAGCCTGGGGGAGCCAGGCCACCCTGCAACTGCTGCCAGCACTCCTGGGAAGAGCCCTGCTGGGCTCTGCACACCAGAGTCTGTGGCTAATTAAGGATTTAATATCCAAATCTCTGCAACTGACTCATTCCTTACCGTCACCAAGAAATCCTTTCCCCCTCTCTCTCTACCAGCCAGTTGGGAACACAACAAACACTCTGTGGGGTGATGGCTGCAGGAGCTGCAGGAGCCACAGGAGCTGGGCTGGGCTGGGACAGGCCCTGTGTGAGGCTGCCACTCACCCCTGGTGTCACAGGGCAGGGCACTGGTCACTCACTGAGCCCCTGCCCGAGGCTGCACCGTCACTCCCAGCTCGGGCTGCTCCAGGGCACTGGGATTACCCCCAAGGGCAGCGTGGGGAGCCCAGGCTCAGCACAGCCATCCCACACCCTCAGACAGCAGCCCAGGGACTGCTCATCCCTGCCAGAGCCCTCGTCTGTGCCAGGAAAGGGGCGAAGCACGGGCAGGGAGCTCCAGACCCAGAGCAGGGGGACCCCAGCCCTGCCCTGCAGCCCAGCAGGAGGAAAGTGCTGAAGTTTGGCAGCCGTGGCCGGGTCCAGGCTGCAGTGGGATTTGCTGTAACAGATTCCCATCAGTCACAGGAGAGTGATGGATTTATTTTTAACCAGATTAAGCATCTGCTGCTGACAGAGCACATCTCAGCTCTGGCCCTAGGGAAGGGGCGCTGGGAAAGCCCTGGGGAGGCAGTGGCCGAGCTTGGCTGGCTCTGAAATGTGTTTTAAGAGCATTTGGAGCCAGATGTGGGTGTCCTGTCGGGGCTCAGGGACACCAGGGGCTCGCTCTGGCAGGGCTGGCACCGAGGGATGTTTGCCTGTCCATCACAGAAACAAACAAAACAAAACATTTGCTAATTCAGGGAGATTCTTCTGGATAAGGCAAATTAATCAGCTGTGATTCATCCTGCTGCCCTCTGTGGGACAGGCAGGTTGGGGATTAGGGAGAGGATGGGAATCACCGAGGGCTCAGCTGCCTGGGGCTGCAGCACTTGGGGCAGCAGAGGATCAGCCACAGCCTCGTTCAGGTGTTCTGATGACCCAGAATTAGCCAGGAAACATTCAGAACGTGTTTGTTTAGCTCCATTCCCTGGCACGGGCTCTCTCCTGTGCCCCCCATGCAGTTAGAAGGGGGATGGAATATTTTTCCTGTGTTACTGCTGGACCCATCACTCACTAAAAATAAAGCTGACTTTCCTGCAGCGGGTAAAAAGCAGTGATAAAAATCCCCATGAATACTTCATCAGGCTGCCTGCTTTCCCATGGATTTTCTGTCGCCAGGAGAGCGTTTCCAGCCTGTGTTGGTGCCTGGAAACCAGGACTGGGGGGAATCCAAATCAATCACGGCTGAAAGAGGGAATTTTCTGCTAAAGCCTACTGCTCCCGGTGACATTATCCCTGGAAGGGCTCTGGCACAGCTGGAGGGACGGTTTCACCCCAGGACACAAAGAGGGCTCGGGGACCAGGGCTGGGGCACCCCACCTCCCCATCTGCAGGAGGGAGGATGTGCTGGGGACACACGGCAAGGAAAAGCAGCAAGACGATGGAAATTTGGCAGGGAAGATCCATCTCCAAAGGCGCAGGAAGCTGTGGGAGCTCGGGGACACCGGAGGCTTTGCCGAGCGCTGGCAAAGGGGGTTTGGAAAGGCGATCCTGCCGCAGGGCTCGGCGCGTCCTCCCTCCCCGGAGAATTGCTGCTCCCTGTCCCGTGTCCGGGCGTTTTCCACCTCACCACACCGCCGGGGACACAGCGCAGAAGGAAGAGATTCCCCCCAAAATAACGCTGGAAGACCAACATCCTCATTGCCTCGTGTCTGCCTGAGCAGACACTGAATCATCCCGCGAGCTGGTATTTAAAATAGCAGAGCTCCTGTTTTTAGCAGGAGCATTGCTCAGCCCTGAGAGGAGGAAGAGGCTGCAGGGGATCTGCTCGCCCCCTCGCTGCGCGCGGCCGGGCGGTGGAGGCACCAAAGGCCGTGCCAAAGGCTCCCCGAGGGCTTTGCGCAGGAACCCCGCACCCTCCGGCCCCGCTGCGGGGCTGCTGCGGCTCGCTGGAGTCACCGGTGTCACCGGAGTCATTGGTGTCGCAGAGCCATCGGTGTCACAGAGCCGTCGTGTCATCGGTGCCACCGAGCCACCAGTGTCACCAGAGTCACAGAGCCATCATTGTCACCAGAGCCACCGGTGCCACCAGAGCCACCGGTGCCACCCCTGCGCTGTCCCGGCCGGCCGAGTGCTGCAGGGACAGGTACGGCTCGTCCTGCCTGACCTAGTTAGCGCTGGCGGCAGCAAAATGCGGCTCTGGGAGAGCAGAGCCTGCTCCAACCCACCCGAGCCAGGAGCATCCCCCGCTCCCTGCTCCCCTCCCGGGCCCACAGGCAGCCCCTGCAGGTCCCACCGTGCCCGGGTCTGTCCTGAGACCCCTCCTGCTCCCGGGCACCCTTCCCGAGGCACAGCACCCAAAGGCAGAGCTGCTCCCACACCAGGCCAGGTCCTCCCCCAGCCCGGCCGCTTCTCACACGCCCGGAGCTGTGTCAGCTCTGAGCGGCTCCAGCTTTGCCATTCCCAGCTAAAGGATGTTCTCCTGAGCCTCCTGCCACCGGGCAGCCTCGTTTGGTGGAATTACAGAAGGGTTTGTGTGATCCCAGCCCCTGCCGTGGGCACAGACCCCTTCCCCCATCCCAGGCTGCTCCCAGCCTCATCCAGCCTGGTTTGAGCAGCTCTGGGATGGGGCAGCCACGGCTCCCCTGAGCAACCTGTGCTCCCGGGGAAGAATCGCTCCCTCGGATCTCACCTGAGCTGACCTGTTTCCAGGTGCCTGCCCCCTTTCTCCAAGCCACACCCGTTCAGACACGCCAGGCTCTTGCACAACCCGGGTCACCCCACCCGCGTTTATGTAACCCGGGAACGGCAGCAGTGACCCCTTTCCCTCTGAGCTGCTTATCAAAAACCCCAAAACAGGACAGCAGCGGGTGCCACCGGGGTGTCGGCTCAGGGCAGGTGCTGGCATCACCTGGGAGCGCATTCCGGCTGTCCCAGCGCATTCCAGCCGCCCCATTCCGAGCATCCCCAGCCGCACACACAGCACAGAGCTCACCTGGATCCCCTCCGAGAGGAACCCACCTGTGCTCCTGCTCGTCCTCCGTGCCCAGCTGGAGCTGCAGAGGGAGATTCCCGGGGAATGCCCAGCTCGGGGCAGCAGCATCACGCCCCGGGACCCGCAGACCCACTGCGCACACACGGGGCAGCGTTTGTCCCTTTTATCCTGGAAATGACCCAGAAACTCCCACGGCAGTGCTGCCTGCCCGGGGGTACAGCCCCTCGTGCACCTGGGAGTCCACGGCTAATGAGGCCTAATGAGGGCTAATGAGGGCTAATGAGGGCTAATGAGGGCTAATGAGGGCTAATGAGGCCTAATGAGGGCTAATGAGGGCTAATGAGCCTTCAGCTCTCACCCCGTGGCTGGAGCTGTCCATCGGTCCCCCGTCCCCGGGTTTCCCCCTGGTCCCCCAGCCTCACACAGACCTGGCAGGACCTGTCTCAGCCCCAGGAGGAGAAACCCGGGCGCAGTGGCCGGGGAGGGGAGGCAGAGCAGGGCAGGATGCTGGAAAGGGTCACAGGGCGCACACTGCGCCCCTCCTGCCGCATCCCTCCTCCATCCCTCTGCATCTCCTCCTGCCGCATCCCTCCTCCATCCCTCCCACCGCATCCTCCTGTCCCGGGCTGAACCCTGCGGGTGAATTCTGTGCCAGCAGGAGGGACCCGGGGCAGGGAGTGTCCCCCGGGACAGGGAGGGGCACAAAGCTCGTCCCCTCCGCAGCTCTGGGTTTCCTCCTGCCTGTGGCAGCACCTCGGGGATTGTTGTTTAGTTCAGGAATTAATCCTGCAAAGCCCAGCATCCAACAATCCTTTAAAATCTCGCTTTCCCGGTGTTTTTGTGTTCGGAGCAGTGACACAATGACTGCAGCTCTGGTATCCAAGAGCTCCCCAGAGCCTGGCACCACATGGACAAGCCAGATTTCTGCTATTCCAAAGCCAATTTTATCATTACAGCAGAATTTTATTTTTTCCCTGAGCTGGTGTGTTCATAATGGTGCGAAACCAGAAAAAGCAGGAATTCTTGCACTGAGGAACAGCAGGAAAAATACAGTGCAAAGGCCTTAGGTTTTGCCTGGCAGTGGAATGAGGGAGTTTCAAATGTCAAACCTGCTGAGCTCTGCTGCAGCTGAAGGAGCCCTTCCAAGCCGTCGGAGGTGTCACCGCGTTGGATTCGGTCTCTCTGTTCCAACTGACTTCAGAAAACGGCAAAAACACGCCTGTAAACCCCAGCCGTTGGCAGCCTCGGCTGCACAAATAAATGCGCTTGTCATCGCTCGATTTTTTTCCCGTTTTCCAAGTTAAAAATGTTCCGGGTGCCAATTGCCGCCCGTCGGGGCCATCCCGGGCTGTGCACACAATGAGCAGGAGCACCAGGACCGGGGGAGGTGTAAACCCACCTCAGCAGCGCTGCGCTTCGGCCAGGCAAACACAGCGTGGAAAAAAGGGAGGTTTTAAAAAACCCCAACTAATTAATCTGCCAAGAGGGAAGCAAATTAAATATCGGCTGGGGAAGTGAGTCTGGGACAAGGGCATCGGTACCGGTACCGGGATTGGGTCCAGAACCCGGCATCGGTACCGGGATTGGGCCAGGACACGGCATCGGTACCGGGATTAAGTCCAGAACCCGGCATCGGCACCGGGATTGAGTCCAGAACCCGGCATCGGTACCGGGATTGAGTCCAGGACCCGACACCGGTACCGGGATTGGGTCCAGAACCCGGCATCGGTACCGGGATTAAGTCCAGAACCCGGCATCGGCACCGGGATTGAGTCCAGAACCCGGCATCGGTACCGGGATTGGGGCCAGAACTCGGCATCGGTACCGGGATTGGGCCAGGACACGGTACCGGTACCGGGATTGAGTCCAGGACCCGGCATCGGTACCGGGATTGAGTCCAGGACACAGCACCGGTACCGGGATTGGGCCAGGAGGGGCTGGAGGGCACCAAAGCCGATGCACAGCCCCGGCTCTCGCTGAGGTGACCGTGTACAGCTTGTCCCGGCAGCAGCAGCTGGGGGCAGCCGGGCTGGACCCGGCTGGATCTGAGCTGGATCTGAGCTGGATCTGAGCTGGATCTGGGCTGGATCTGAGCTGGATCTGGGCTGGATCTGGGCTGGAACTGAGCTGGATCTGAGCTGGATCTGGGCTGGAACTGAGCTGGATCTGGGCTGGATTCGGGCTGGACCCGGCAGGACCCGGCAGGTCCCGGCAGGACTCGGCAGGACCCGGCAGGTCCCGGCAGGACTCGGCAGGTCCCGGCAGGTCCCGGCAGGACTCGGCAGGTCCCGGCAGGACCCGGCAGGTCCCGGCAGGACTCGGCAGGTCCCGGCAGGACCCGGCAGGTCCCGGCAGGACTCGGCAGGTCTCCCGGCAGGACCCGGCTGGACCCGGCAGGTCCCGGCAGGTCCCGGCAGGTCCCGGCAGGTCCCGGCAGGACCCGGCAGGTCCCGGCAGGACTCGGCAGGTCTCCCGGCAGGACCCGGCTGGACCCGGCAGGTCCCGGCAGGTCCCGGCAGGTCCCGGCAGGTCCCGGCAGGACTCGGCAGGTCTCCCGGCAGGACCCGGCAGGTCCCGGCAGGTCCCGGCTGGACCCGGCAGGTCCCGGCAGGTCCCGGCAGGTCCCGGCAGGTCCCGGCTGGACTCGGCAGGTCCCGGCAGGTCCCGGCAGGTCCCGGCAGGTCCCGGCAGGTCCCGGCAGCCCCGCTGCCCAGCGGCGCTGCCAGCGCTCAGCGCGGCTCTCGGCTGCTCGTTAGAGCTGTCAGTGCAGGGAGCTCTGCTGAGCTGGAACACAGATCAGGTGTCGGAGCTGTTTGTTTTGGGAACGGATTGGGGATTCGGGAGCCGTGTCTGTAACGAGCATCGTGTGATGTCGGCCGTGAAATTCAGGCAATTACAGCTCATGATCTGACAAAGCTGCTCCTGCCCCAGCGCTGGCACTGAGCTCCTGCAGCCAGGGCAGGGTCACTGCCGAGCTCGGGACTCAGCTGGAAAACTGAGCTGGGCCAAGGCTCTTCCACCGGCCGGGAACGGCGGTGCCGGAGCCCAGAGCCCTCCCGAGGGCGTTCCAGCCCCGGGGCCAGCACATCCCGCAGCGCTGGATGGGCAGACCCAGCTCCACCCCTGCTCCATCCCTGTTCCCATCCCTGTTCCCATCCCAGCTCCATCCCAGCTCCATCCCTGCTCCATCCCTGTTCTCATCCCAGCTCCATCCCTGTTCCCATCCCTGTTCCATCCCTGCTCCCATCCCTGTTCCCATCCCTGCTCCATCCCTGTTCCGATCCCTGTTCCCATCCCTGTTCCATCCCTGTTCCCATCCATCCCTGCTCCATCCCTGTTCCATCCCTGCTCCATCCCTGTTCCCATCTCTGCTCCCATCCCTGTTCCTATCCCAGCTCCATCCCTGTTCCCATCCCTGCTCCATTCCTGCTCCATCCCTGCTCCATCCCTCTTCCCATCCCT
Organism: Oenanthe melanoleuca; assembly: GCF_029582105.1. Lineage (NCBI taxonomy): Eukaryota > Metazoa > Chordata > Aves > Passeriformes > Muscicapidae > Oenanthe > Oenanthe melanoleuca. The sequence continues at coordinate 399,921 of NC_079344.1, read as the reverse complement.
GTTCCATCCCTGTTACCATCCCTGCTCCATCCCAGCTCCATCCCTGTTCCATCCCTGTTCCATCCCTGTTCCTATCCCAGCTCCATCCCTGTTCCCATCCCTGCTCCATCCCAGCTCCATCCCTGTTCTCATCCCTGTTCCCATCCCTGTTCCCATCCCTGTTCCCATCCCTGTTCCATCCCTGTTCCCATCCCTGCTCCATCCCAGCTCCATCCCTGTTCCATCCCTGTTCCATCCCTGTTCCATCCCTGTTCCATCCCTGTTCCCATCCCTGTTCCATCCCAGCTCCATCCCTGTTCCATCCCTGTTCCATCCCTGTTCCATCCCTGTTCCATCCCTGTTCCCATCCCTGCTCCATCCCTGTTCCCATCCCTGTTCCATCCCTGTTCCATCCCTGTTCCCATCCCTGTTCCATCCCTGTTCCCATCCCTGTTCCCATCCCTGTTCCTATCCCAGCTCCATCCCAGCTCCATCCCTGTTCCCATCCCAGCTCCATCCCTGTTCCCATCCCTGTTCCCATCTCTGTTCCATCCCTGCTCCATCCCAGCTCCATCCCTGTTCCCATCCCAGCTCCATCCCTGCTCCTCTCCTCTCCCTCACATCCGTGGCAAATATAAAACAGCAACAGACACCAGCCTGTGATCCCATTTGCAGCCCTCAGTGACAGCACTGAATGAGCCAAAAAAAAAAAAAAAAGGGGAAGTGGTTTTAATTAAAACTATTGCTGGAAGAGAACTGTGATTAACTGATGTCATGCGTTAAAATTACAAATCCTGGGAGCATAAGTGACAGATAAAATAGCACAAGTTGTTTACAAATTCATTTACTTTTTAAAAAACCCACAAAACAGCTGGAAACAAGCACATGGCTTATTATCACAGATTAATTAGCTGTGGAGGGGGTTCAGGCAGAGGTGACATGGAGCCAGCTGAGGTGACATGGACTCGTGTGTGCAGCTGGAAATGGGGGGCTGGTGTCCCTGTGCTGAGGAGCTGTGGCTCCCAGCCGATGCAGAGGGCCCAGGGGCGCTCAGGGGGCTCTGGGGACGCCCCAGGTGACAGCAGGACCTGGAGCAGGGGGTGGCAGCAGCACAGCACTGCCAGGAGCAGCCCGTGAAGCTGCAGTGTTTGCCCACACCACGCTGGGTTTCTATTTTTGTGATTCCCCCTGTTTGACACATTTTGATGATGTTTCCCTCCCGGTTGCCATGGTGACTGGAGTCCAGTTCCCCGCTGCATCCTCCTCTCCTGAGTGCTGGCACAGCAGACACGGAGCTCACCGTGCTGCCAGCAGCCCGGGGGGCAGGAATGGCCTTTCTGCTCCAGCTGCCCCAGCCCCACACCTTCCCACCCCAGCTTCCAGCACTAAGGCTCGACTAGTTCCATCCAACCCAGCATTGGTTTGGGTTGGAGGGACCCCAAATCCCCCCAGTGCCCCCCTGCCATGGCAGGGACACCTCCCAGCGTCCAGCCCGGCCTTGGGCACTGCCAGGGATCCAGGACGAACCTCACACCTTGTGAGCAAGGACTGCAGCCAAACCCTGAGCACTGCTGCTGGGACGGTGCCCAGGCTCCCAGGCCAGCCTGTCCTGCTCCTGTGACAGGATCCTGCCTCTGGAGCAGCCCAGCCCTGCAGGCAGAGCCGATCCCACTGCCTGGCACTGCCAGCAGCCCCTGGAGCTGCTCCTGAGCTGGAGATGGGGCAGATGAGCCCAGTGGGTCCATCCATGGGCCCCAGCAGCCTGCAGGGCAGGGCAGGGCAGGGCAGGCAGGGCAAGGGCTGGCCGGGCAGGGCAGGGCAGGGTAGGTGCAGGGCAGGGATGGGCAGGGCAGGGCAGGGATGGGATGGGATGGGATGGGATGGGCAGGGCAGGGCAGGGCAGGGCAGGGCAGGGATGGGCAGGGCAGGGCAGGGCAGGGCAGGGCAGGGCAAGGCAAGGCAGGGCAAGGCAGGGCAGGGCAGGGCAGGGATGGGCAGGGCAGGGCAGGGCAGGGCAGGGCTCACCCAGCACCCTGGGCTCTCTGCAGGGTGGTTGGGGCAGCAGCAGCCCCGTGTTTGTGCACCCCGGGTGTTGGGAAGGATGAATCTGGAAAACCTTATAAGCATGATTGCCTAGAAAGGATTTTGAGAATATGGAAACCATAAGTGAGATTGTAATGAAAGCCACTCTTGAGATACCAAACCTGAGTTAGTAAATAACTAGAGACAATAGGATGGAAGTAATCCCCTCCTGACAGAGCAATGCCTTCTGCTGGAGAGCAGCTCCAAAGAGAAAACCCTGCTGGATGGGCACAAGGGCTCCAAAGAGTCGTTTTTGGGGTTTAAAGTATAACACATGGTGGTGATGTGATGATTCTTATAGGATGTGTGTAAATGCTGTAGGATTTGTATCTTGGATTTGATTGGTTAGTTAGATTAGTTTACATAGAAGAATTTAGATTAGATTAGATTAGATTAGATTAGATTAGATTAGTTACATAGAAGATTTATTGTATTGTAAACGGGAAAATCGCTCTCTTACTTCCTTCTCTTCCTTCCCTCTCTTCCCACTCTCACCTCTCAGAACTCTTTCTACCCCCACTCTCTGGCTGGCAGCTCCCAGTTAATCCCTTTTTACCCAGCCCTGTGCAATAAACCCCCAGTTTCCAGACCTGGTTTATTGAGATCTTTCTGTCTGTCACGACTGTCCCGACCACGGCACAGCCTCCTACACCCGGCTCCGCCCGGCGGTGCCCCAGCTGCTTTTGGGGGTGCAGGGGCTGGCTGTGCCCTGCAGGAGCCCGTCCCGGGGCAGGGAGCGCTGCTGGCCCTGCCCTGGGCACGGGAGGGCAGCCGGGCACCGCCAGGGACCGGGCACCCCGGGGCTGCCCCTGCCGGGCACCGAGCCCAGCCCGGCGGTTCCAGGCTGCTGAGCACATTCTGGTGCGGATTACAGCGATGTTCCCGGCAAGATGGGCTGTCACATCTCATCTCCTTCTGCATTCCTGCCGTGCTCCCTGCCCGGCGGGGTGCCAGGGCTGCCCGGCTGGGGGAAGGGTGGGTGCAGCCCGGGTTTGGGGAGCACAGGGCGCCCCACGGGGCTCGGGGTCCCACCAAAGCCACTGCAGCAGCTGTGGGGCCAGCAGGAAGGTTTGGCTGGTAGCCACAGGTCTGGGAGAGCCCTCAGCCCCACAGCAACAGCAGAAGGAGGGACAGAGTTGTCCCCACACACAAGGTGAGAGTGGCTGGAGGTGCCAGGGCACAGGAACTGGTCCCAAACATCCACGGACTGGGAAAGGACTGGAGAGCTGGAGAGAGACCCTTTCCAGGGCCCTGGAGCCCCAGGACACAGGGAATGGCTTCCCACTGCCCAAGGGAAGGGTCGGGTGCTGTTTTGGGCAGGAATTGTTCCCTGGCGGGGTGAGCAGGCCTGGCACAGGTGCCCAGAGCAGCTGTGGCTGCCCCTGGACCCCTGGCAGTGCCAAGGCCAGGCTGGACATTGGGGTTGGAGCATTCTTGGATAGTGGAAGGTGTTCCTGCCATGGCAGGGGTGGGATGAAATGAGCTTTAAGGTCCTTTCCAACCCAAACTACTCTGGAGTTCAGAGATTCACCTGCAGAGCCATTTTGTGCACAACCCAGGGACAATGACAGGGCTCTGCCACTTCTTTGCCCTCCTGGTGCACACAATGCTCCCTCTCACCACCTAGATCAGCTGGTTCTGAAATGGGTTTTTAACCAGAATCTTCCCTCTCCATCCATCTACCCACTTCCCTGGCACAGATGGATTCCTGCAGCAGCCAGAGCATCAGGCTGTTCCCAGCCCTCGTGTCCCTCTAAGGAAATCTCTCCACCCTCTCGGGCCCCCGGGCTGGGAGAGCCGCCGCTCTCCCCCGGACACGGAGCTGGCGGTGCAGGTGGAGCAGGGAAACAAAGGGATGCCCGTCCCCTCCCCGCTCCCAGAACAATCCCGAGCTCCATCCTTCCCGGCTCATGAATAAACACCACCGCTAACAGCCCCTTACCGCGGCCCCAGGGAGGCATTTCTGCCATTTCTTGCTCGAATCCCTCTAAATGCATCACTTCCCCGATCCCCGCGGAGACGTTTCCAGCCGCAGGAACCCGCGGCGGGCGGGTGGTTAAAAATTCCATCTCCTCACCCTGCCGGAGCGGGGGCCGCGAATGGCTCTGCCCGCCCGGGAGCAGCAGCGCGGGGACAGCGCGGGGGACAAGCGGCACCGTGCGCGCTGCTGCCCGCGGGGACAGCGCTGGAGCCCGGGACCGAGCTGCTCCTGCACGGGGAGGGCGTGGGGAATGCCGTCTGGGAATGTGGTCTGGGGAATGTGGTCTGGGAAATATGGTTTGGGAAATGTGGTGTGGGAATATGGTTTTGGAGATACGGTCTGGGAAATGTGGTTTGGGAAATACAGTTTGGGAAATATGGTTCGAGAAATACGGTCTGGGAAATGTGGTCTGGGAAATGTGGTTTGGGAATATGGGTTTAGGAAATATGGTTTGGGAATATGGTTATAGAAATACGGTCTGGGAAATACGGTCTGGGAAATGTGGTTTGGGAAATTTGGTTTGGGAATATGGTTCGAGAAATACGGTCTGGGAAATGTGGTTTAGGAATACGGTTTGGGAATATGGTTCAGGTACCCAGCCCGGGCAGCACCCCTGGGGCAGCAGGAGCGTTCTGCATCCCGGCCCCCAGCGGCTGGGGATGGGTGCCCGTGCTGCTCCCAGGACATTTCCCTGTCCCAGTGTCCCCCAGGGGTTTGGGATGGGTGCCCCTGGTGCTCCCAGGACATTTCCCTGTCCCAATGTCCCGCAGGGGTTTGGGATGGGTGCCCCTGGTGCTCCCAGGACATTTCCCTGTCCCTGTGGGTGCTCCTGGTTCTCCCAGGACATTTCCCTGTCCCCAATGTCCCCCAGAGGATTGGGATGGGTGCCCCTGGTGCTCCCGGGACATTTCCCTGTCCCTGTGGGTGCCCCTGGTGCTCCCAGGACATTTCCCTGTCCCAGTGTCCCCCAGGGGTTTGGGATGTGTGCCCCTGGTGCTCCCAGGACATTTCCCTGTCCCTGTGGGTGCTCCTGGTGCTCCCAGGACACTTCCCTGTCCCTGTGGGTGCCCCTGGTGCTCCCAGGACATTTCCCTGTCCCAGTGTCCCCCAGGGGTTTGGGATGGGTGCCCCTGGTGCTCCCAGGACATTTCCCTGCCCCAGTGTCCCCCAGGGGTTTGGGATGGATGCTCCTGGTGCTCCCGGGACATTTCCCTGTCCCTGTGGGTGCCCCTGGTGCTCCCAGGACACTTCCCTGTCCCCGAGCAGGATCTCGGCGGCAGCGCCTTGAGCCAGCAGCCCGGCTCTGCCCGTTCCGAGCTGTCGGGCTCCTCAGCGGCGGTTTCGGAGCCCGCAGGCAGGTGCAGGTGCCACATCAATATGTCAGCGCTCCCATGACGGGCTCATCATGTTTTCTGCTCGCATTCCGCTGTCTCCGTGCATTAGCAAACAGGCGTCTCCCAGCAGAGCCAGGGGTTGCGGATTTAATAACAAAATCATCCTGGTAAGTCGTTAGGTGGTGATTCAGCATGGAAATGCCTCATTAGCACTTCAGCATGTGCAGCGTGTGACTTATGAAAACCTCGGAATTATGACTAATTAAGTGCAGGCCGAAAAAATCTGCCAGATCAGAACAATAGTCAGGATAAAGTAAATAAAATGAGATTAAATGAAATGAAATGAAAAAATAAAATAAAATAAAATAAAATAAAATAAAATAAAATAAAATAAAATAAAATAAAATAAAATAAAATAAAATAAAATAAAATAAAATAAAATATAAAGGAATAAAGTGTGTGAGGCCGCCAGAACTGGTTCACGCTGGGAGGAGAATCCACGTGCCCAAGATCAGAGTGGAACAGGGATGGGGGGACGGTGTTGCTGGGAAGATTCCTCCATCCTGAAGCTCTGGGATACAGAGCAACATCGGCCTCTAATTAACAAAAGTTAATTAACTGCTAGATTAATCACAATTTGAGGACTGGCACACCCAAAGCCGTTTTCTATCCATCCCGTTTTGCAGTGACTGGGCGCTGAGGACTGGGGGTCCTGCTGCTCCCCCCGAGACCCCCAGGGCGCTCAGGGGCTCCCGTCCCTCACTGCGAGCTGAGCGAGCCTCTCACCCCCAGAAAGGCTCTAAAAATCAGCCCTGAGTACACTCAAGCCTTTAAATAGCTGCTTGGAGCTCAAATGTTAAAAACTGTTGAGCTCAAATCATTTATGACAACTTGGGAGCCAAAAATAAACGGGAATGAGGAAAGAGGAGGAGCCTGAACCCCGCTGGAGCCAGAGAGGAGAAGAGTCTGTGGGGTGAGCACAGCCACGGAGCCCGGGGGAGTGGGGACAGGGTGGGGACAGGGTGGGGACAGGGTGGGGACAGAGTGGGGACAGGGGAGGGGACAGGGATGGGGACAGAGTGGGGACAGGAATGGGGACAGGGCAGGGGACAGAGTGGGGACAGGGTGGGGACAGGGTGGGGACAGAGTGGGGACAGATCTGGGGACAGAGTGGGGACAGAGTGGGGACAGAGTGGGGACAGGGGAGGGGACAGGTATGGGGACAGGAATGGGGACAGGGCAGGGGACAGAGTGGGGACAGGGTGGGGACAGGGTGGGGACAGAGTGGGGACAGATCTGGGGACAGAGTGGGGACAGAGTGGGGACAGAGTGGGGACAGGAATGGGGACAGGAGTGGGGACAGGGGAGGGGACAGGAATGGGGACAGGGCTGGGGACAGGAATGGGGACAGGGATGGGGACAGGGGAGGGACAGGAATGGGGACAGGGCTGGGGACAGGAATGGGGACAGGGTGGGGACAGGGCAGGGGACAGAGTGGGGACAGGCGAGGGACAGGAATGGGGACAGGAATGGGGACAGAGCTGGGGACAAGAATGGGGACAGAGTGGGGACAGGACTGGGGACAGGAATGGGGACAGGGCGGTGTCACCCCCCCCCCAGGAGGGGTCCCTGGCCAAGCCCTGTGCCCAGCTGGAGGCCCTGGGGGTGTTTGTGCTGTGGGGCAGGGCACAGGGCAGGGCACAGGGCAGGGCACAGGGCAGGGCACAGGGCTGGGTACAGGGATGGGGACAGGGCAGGGGGAGTTCCAGAGGCACCGTCTGACTGCAGCAGCTCCTCGTGGTGTGGCTCCACAGGCACGGGATCCTTTTATCCTACAGAATATTGAACTGTTTTAATCCAGTGTGTAATTGGGAAAGTGCAGGGAGCTCTCACTCAGCTCTGCTCCAGAGACACCTGCAGGAAACTGCTCCCTGTCACAGCATTCCAGAATGGTTTGGGCTGGAAGAGATGTCACAAACCCCTTTGTCCCACCCCTGCCAGGGCAGGGACACCTCCCCCTGTCCCAGGGACACCTCCCAGTGCCCAGCCTGGCCTGGGGCACTGCCAGGGATCCAGGGGCAGCCACAGCTCTGGGCACCTGTGCCAGGGCCTTACCAGCCTTACAAACAAAAATTCCTGCCCAACATCCCATCCAGCCTGTCCTGTGGCACTGGGAGCCATTCCCTGTGCCCTGTGCCTTGTCCCCAGCCCCTCTCCAGCTCTCCTGGAGCCCTTCAGGCCCTGGCAGGGGCTCTGAGCTCTCTCTGGATCCTTCCCTTGTCCAGGTGAGCACCCCCAGCTCTCCCAGCCTGGCTCCAGAGCAGCTCCATGGCCACACCTGGTCTCGCTCCAGCAGGTTGTACCTCGACTTTTGAACATCCCCTGAGGCCAGGGCTGTCCCCGTGTGTCCCAGAGCTTCAGGATGACCCGTGTGACCCAGGGCTGTCCTTGTGTGACCCAGGGCTATCCTTGTGTGACCCAGGGCTGTCCTTGTGAGAGCCAGGGCTGTCTCTGTGTGAGCCAGGGCTGTCTCTGTGTGCCCCAGAGCTGTCCCCATGTGACCCAGGGCTGTCCTTGTGTGACCCAGAGCTGTCCTTGTGTGACCCAGGGCTGTCCCCGTGTGACCCAGGGCTGTCCCGTGTGCCCCAGAGCTGTCCCCTGTGTGTCCCAGAGCTGTCCCCTGTGTGACCCAGAGCTGTCCCCGTGTGTCCCAGAGCTTCAGGATGACCCGTGTGACCCAGGGCTGTCCCCTGTGTGCCCCAGGGCTGTCCCCGTATGACCCAGGGCTGTCCCCGTGTGTCCCAGAGCTTCAGGATGACCCGTGTGACCCAGAGCTGTCCCCGTGTGCCCCAGGGCTGTCCCCGTGTGACCCAGGGCTGTCTCTGTGTGCCCCAGAGCTGTCCCCTGTGTGTCCCAGAGCTGTCCCCTGTGTGACCCAGAGCTGTCCCCTGTGTGTCCCAGAGCTGTCCCCTGTGTGACCCAGAGCTGTCCCCTGTGTGACCCAGGGCTGTCTCTGTGTGCCCCAGAGCTGTCCCCTGTGTGACCCAGGGCTGTCCCCGTGTGACCCAGGGCTGTCTCTGTGTGCCCCAGAGCTGTCCCCTGTGTGACCCAGGGCTGTCCCCGTGTGACCCAGAGCTGTCCCCGTGTGCCCCAGGGCTGTCCCCGTGTGACCCAGGGCTGTCCCTGTGTGACCCAGAGCTGTCCCCGTGTGACCCAGAGCTGTCCCTGTGTGACCCAGGGCTGTCCCCGTGTGACCCAGAGCTATCCCTGTGTGACCCAGAGCTGTCCCTGTGTGCCCCAGGGCTGTCCCCGTGTGCCCCAGAGATGTCCCTGTGTGACCCAGGGCTGTCCCCGTGTGACCCAGAGCTGTCCCCGTGTGCCCCAGAGCTGTCCCCGTGTGACCCAGGGCTGTCCCCGTGTGCCCCAGGGCTGTCCCCGTGTGCCCCAGAGCTGTTCCCGTGTGCCCCAGGGCTGTCCCCACTGGCGCTGTCCCTCAGGCCAGGTTGCCATCCCCGGTGTGGGGCTGGCCACCGTCGCCCTGCCAGCCCAGCCGTGCCAGCCCAGCCGTGCCATGTGCGCCAGGCTGTGAGCAATCCCGCTCCCGGGCTTTCCAGAAATACCGTGCTGTGCTGCTCACTGACCTTTGGTCCTTTATTCAATTGGCGTTCTTCTGGAAAGCCCAGAAACGCAGAGGATGCCCGGGCACTGCGGCAGGGAGGAGGCTGCGGCTGCTGCCTGGGGCAAAGAGCACAGGGCTGTGCCGGGAGGGGCTCCAGGAGCAGGGCAGGGGCTCCAGGAGCAGGGCAGGGGCTCCAGGAGCAGGGTAGGGGCTCCAGGAGCAGGGCAGGGGCTGTGGGCACAAGGCAGGGGCTGTGGGCACAGGGCAGGATCTCTGGGCACAGGGCAGGGGGCTGCGAATGCCAGGACAGGGCTCTGAGTGTCTGATCTGGGCTCTGAGTGTCTGATCTGGGCTTTGAGCGCCAGGACAGGCTCTGAACCCACCGCCCCCGGTTCCTCCTCCCCGGCCGCTCCCGGAGCCCACCCCTCTGCGGTGACGATGCTCAGGCTGACCGGGGAGAGGGGCAGCCCGAGTGCCGGGCCCGCTGCAGCTCCTCACCCTCCTCCTGCAGCAGCCGAGCAGGAGTTTATGTTCAAACCGCGTTTTCCCAAATCCCTGCACATCCCGCTGCAGCTCCTCACCCTCCTCCTGCAGCAGCCGAGCAGGAGCCCGTGTTCAAACCGCGTTTTCCCAAATCCCTGCACATCCCGCTGCAGCTCTGGCTCTGGCTCCACCGCATCTCCCCGCGCAGCTCAGCACGGCCCGCGCCGGTTCCTCTCTCCGGGGATCCCGGGACGGTTCCATCCCCTTCCCTCGCACGGTTCCTGCGGCAGGAGCCCGGGGAGGGGCTCTCCGCGCCCCCGGCCGTGCTGAGCCGGCTTTGCCTCGCTCCGGCTGCAAACCCTGGCGGGCAGGACTCTGTTCACATCGCTGGGGCTTGGAAAAAACACGTTTGGCACTGGGGGCGCATCAGCCGTGCCCCCTCAGGCTGGTGGGTACCTGGGCGGCACCGGGCTGGGTATGGATGGGTTTGGTGCAGATCTTGGGAAGGAATTCTGCTTTGTGAGTGTGGGGAATCCTGGTACAGGTTACCCAGAGTGGCTGTGGCTGTCCCTGGATCCCCGGCACTGCCCAGGGCCACGCTGGGACAGTGGAAAATCCCTGCCCATGGCAGAGGTGGAATGAGATCTGGGAAGTCCTTTCCAACCCAAACCATTCCAGGATTCTCTCGCAGTTCCTGAGCATTAAAAGGCAGCATCCCACCACAGCAGAACAGTGTGTGTCCTGGGTTGGTGTTTTGACTGACTCCTCACCCTGCCCCCCTTGGCCATGAAGCTGTCTGCTCCCGGGGGAGGGGCCGCCTGGGCTCGGCTCTGTGGACTGGCCTTGGTTTTTTTTTTCTTTTTCTTCTTGCGGTGGCTCGCTTGGCTCTGGCTGCTGCTGCTGCTGCTGCTGCTGGCTTTTCGCTGCTGTGGTAGTAGTTCGTTGCCTGCTCGCTGTTGTTTAAGGCTTGCTGGCTGTTTTTTCTTTCCTTTTTCTCTCTCCCTTTCTCTCTCTCCCCCTCTCCCTTCCCCCCCCCCCCCCTCACCTCCCGAGGATCAGCACCAGCTCGCTCCGGAGGAACCCTGCGGCTGCCTCTGGACACCGGCCAGAGAAGCATCTCGTCCTTCTGGTGAAGATCGAATCGTCCACGTCTCTTTTTTTTCTCCCTCGGTGAAATTTTTTTTTTGCATCTGGATCTGTGCTGGGAAGTGTTTCCCTTGTATGTGTTAATAAATAGGTTTTTTCCACTTTTCCCCCTGAGTGAAGTATTTTTTTCTTAAGTCTAGTGGGATAAAGAATTGGGGGTTTATTCCCTGGGGAGCTCTTCTGGGGTTTTTTTCCCCTAAGTTTGTCCAAACTAGGACATTTCTTATTTGGTGGCCCGTACGGGGAAGGAGAAAGTGGAAAAAACTTTAATAACATCTTGTTTTTAATTTGCTTGTATTGATATCAGTATGTTTTTTGAAGCCATGATGTCTTTTGGATTGGAAGCCTGTCTGTATGTTTGCTCTTTAGAGTTTTTTGAAATCTTAATACCCCTGTGGTCTTTGGGCCTGTTCTCTTACTCAGAGATAGCCCCAGTGTTGTCTCTAGCACGTAGTTTTTTCATGAAAGGGGTATTAACCAAAATACTCATTGGGCTAGGCTTGGTTGTTATGATCTGCCAGAAGTTTATGAAGGTGTTAGAATCCACTTCAGGGATGTACAAGTCGTGGTTTGTGTTGTGCACTCAATTCATTAGAGGAGAAGCAAGCAAAGAGGATTTCTTGCCTTTATTTTCCTTCTTCTCCCCTGAATTATTTACATCTCTGTTAGAAAATGTTCAGCTCTCCCTGAGTGTAAAGGAAACCATCTTTCTGGTATTTAATTTAGTAAGTTTTTTCTATACTGTCTGCAGTTTATACAGAATGAAAGCTGAGATTTCTAGGGATGCAGGTGTTACAACCCCTGATTTGGTAGCAAAGCAGAGTGGGAAGAATTCTGAGTGGTGTGGCAAATGGGAGGAACTGGGCCAAATTCTAAAAGAGTTTTCTGAACCTATAATCTGGGATTTTTCATCTGAACAAATTCAAGACCCAGTCAAGATTGCAAAGTACTTAAAAGAAAAGTGTCAGGACAATTCTAAGGAAAAGAAAATCACTGCAGTGAGCTGGGCTCTGGCGTACGCTTATCGAACCCTGTTAGATAGTGTAGGACAACAAACAAAGGAGAGGGAACAGGGAGATAACGTAGTCACTATTCCAGTTACTCAGACTGCAGTTAACTCCTCAGGCTCCAGGACAGGGGCAAAATTAGACAGCAAGCCTCAACCTATGGCTGTGGCTACCAGTACCAGGAGTAGAAAGTGCACAAAGAAAACAGATCGGCCGGGGGAGGATGAGGATGAGGAGGATGCAGGAGAAGGACCTTCAACTCCCCCTGATGTAAAATCTGAAGCTAAAGTGACTGATGGGAGATCTGAAACTAATAATGAGTCCCTTTCTCTGAAAGATCTTCGTGGTCTAAGAAAAGACTATACAAGGCGACCTGATGAATCCATAATTAGTTGGCTAGTTCGGCTTTGGGATGCGGCTGGTGAGGCAACCATCCTGGATGGCACGGAAGCGAGACATTTGGGATCCCTGTCTCAAGATCCAGTCATCGATCAAGGTATGATGAGGGGAGCTAATCCTCAGAGCCTCTGGTCACGTGTATTGGACAGTGTGGCACAAAGATATCTCTGCGCTGATGACCTGTACATGCAGCAGACCAAATGGAAAACCATCGAGCAGGGAGTCCAACGTTTGAGAGAGATGGCGGTGACAGAAATTATTTTCTCAGATGACGTAACAACTAGAAATCCAGATCTGGTACCATGCACACCGATTATGTGGAGGAAGCTTGTGAGGCTTGGACCATCTGAATATGCCTCAGCTCTTGCAATCATGAAACGAGAAGACATATACGAGACAGTGCTTGATATGGCAAAGAAGCTTCGGGCGTACGCTGATGCTGTGCATGGCCCAACACATGCCAGGATTGCAGCCGTAGAAACACGTTTACAGAACTTGGAGGATAAGTTGGAGGAAAACCATAAGAAGCTGAGAGAGGAAATCAAGGAGGATCTCCTCCAAATCTCAGCTGTGCAAATCGGACGTCCTGGCAGTCAACGCAGACGCTCCTCTGCTGAGGAGAGAAGGTACACCCCACGTGCGGAGTTGTGGTTTTTCTTGCGTGACTGCGGAGAAAACATGAAGAGGTGGGATGGAAAGCCCACAGCTGTTCTGGCACGACGAGTGCGTGATTTGAAGGAAGACAAGGCTCAACAAGAAGGTTCCATCAGAAAGAGAGCAGCTCCAGTCGCCCGGAATCACAGTGCCACGTATGAGGAGGATGATGACGACATGTCTGATTCACTTGAAGGAACTTCTAAGACCTATGCCCCCATCAAAAAGGATAAACAGGCTTAGGGAGACCCTGCCTCTAGCCAGGGTGAGGCCAGGGAAAACCGAGTGTTTTGGACTGTGTGGATTCGGTGGCCTGGCACATTGAAACCACAGAAGTATAAAGCTTTAGTGGACACTGGATCGCAATGTACTATATTTCCATCAAAATGTGTCGGAAAAGAGACCGTTTCTATTGCTGGTGTAACAGGTGGATCACAGGACTTTACCATAGTGGAAGCGGAAGTGAGTCTAACTGGAGGAGAGTGGAAGAGATACTCGATTGTGACTGGCCCAGAGGCCCCGTGTATTTTGGGAATAGATTTCCTTCGAAGCGGGTATTTTAAGGACCCAAAAGGCTTCAAGTGGGCATTTGGGATAGCGGCTGTGATGGCAGAGAGAATCCAGCAATTGAACACCCTGCCCGGACTATGTGAGAATCCAATTGCCGTGGGACTCCTGAGGGTAGAGGAGCAGAGAGTACCGATTGCCACTTCAATAGTACATCGCCGGCAATATAGGACAACTCGGGATGCTGTGATCCCGATCCATGAGATGATCCGGGAGCTGGAGCGCCAAGGGGTGGTGAGCAAAACCCACTCACCCTTCAACAGTCCCATCTGGCCTGTGCGCAAGTCTGAAGGAGAATGGAGATTGACAGTAGACTACCGTGCATTGAATGAAGTCACCCCACCGCTGAGCGCTGCCGTGCCGGACATGCTGGAGCTGCAGTACGAGCTGGAGTCCAAGGCAGCAAGGTGGTATGCCACCATTGACATCGCCAATGCGTTTTTCTCCATTCCTTTGGCAGCAGAGTGCAGGCCGCAGTTTGCTTTCACCTGGAGGGGCGTGCAGTACACCTGGAACCGACTGCCCCAGGGGTGGAAACACAGCCCCACCATCTGCCATGGGCTGATCCAGGCTGCACTGGAAAAGGGTGAGGCTCCAGAACATTTGCAGTACATCGATGACATCATTGTGTGGGGAAACACAGCAGAAGAAGTGTTTGAGAAAGGAAAGGAAATTATCCGAATTCTCCTGGAAGCCGGTTTTGCCATCAAAAAGAATAAAGTTAAGGGACCTGCTCGTGAGATCCAGTTCCTAGGAGTGAAGTGGCAAGATGGAAGACGTCAGATTCCTACTGATGTTATTAATAAAATCACAGCTATGTCTCCACCTACTAACAAGAAGGAGACGCAAGCTTTCTTGGGTGCTATAGGCTTTTGGAGAATGCACATCCCCGAGTACAGTCAGATTGTGAGCCCTCTTTACCAGGTTACTCGGAAGAAGAATGATTTTCATTGGGGCCCAGAACAACAACAAGCCTTCATCCAGATTAAACAAGAGATCGCCCATGCAGTAGCTCTTGGTCCCGTCAGGACGGGGCCAGATGTGAAGAATGTGCTCTATTCTGCAGCTGGAAACCACGGTCTGTCTTGGAGTCTGTGGCAGAAGGTGTCAGGTGAGACCCGAGGCCGACCCCTGGGATTCTGGAGCAGAAGTTACAGAGGGTCTGAAGGTAATTATACCCCGACAGAAAAGGAAATCCTGGCTGCTTATGAGGGAGTCCAAGCTGCTTCAGAGGTGATTGGCACAGAAGCACAACTCTTTCTGGCACCCCGGTTGCCAGTGCTGGGGTGGATGTTCAGTGGGAAGGTTCCCTCCACCCACCATGCCACCAGTGCCACATGGAGCAAGTGGATAGCCCTCATTACGCAGCGCGCCCGGATCGGGAAATTAAATCGCCCAGGGATCTTAGAAATAATTACCAACTGGCCAGAGGGAGAAAGTTTTGGTGTGACAGACGAGGAACAAGAACCAGTGACCCGGGCTGAAGAAGCACCACCTTACAACCAGCTACCGGCAGAGGAAATCCGTTATGCCCTGTTCACCGACGGTTCCTGTCGCATTGTAGGGACAAATCGGAAATGGAAAGCAGCTGTATGGAGCCCTACACGACGAGTTGCAGAAGCTACTGAAGGAGAAGGAGGGTCTAGTCAATTCGCTGAACTCAAAGCTGTCCAACTGGCTTTGAATATTGCCGAAAGAGAAAGGTGGCCAAAGCTCTATCTTTACACTGATTCCTGGATGGTAGCCAACGCTTTGTGGGGATGGCTGCAGAGATGGAAAGAGACGAACTGGCAGCGCAGAGGAAGACCAATCTGGGCTGCAGAAGAGTGGAAAGACATAGCTACTCGGTTAGACAAGCTACCCGTGAAGGTTCGCCATGTGGACGCCCATGTCCCCAGAAGTAGAGCTAACGAAGAACAGCGAAATAACCATCAAGTAGATCAAGCAGCAAAAATAGGGGGGTTGGAAATAGATTTAGATTGGAAACATAAGGGAGAGTTGTTCCTGGCTCGATGGGCCCATGATGCCTCAGGCCATCAGGGGAGGGATGCTACCTACAAGTGGGCACGAGACCGAGGGGTGGATCTAACCATGGACAGCATTACTCAAGTTATTCATGATTGTGACACTTGCGCTGCCATCAAGCAGGCCAAGCGGGTGAAGCCCCTCTGGTATGGAGGACGGTGGTCCAAGTACAGGTATGGGGAGGTTTGGCAGATTGATTACATCGCACTGCCTCAGACCCGCCAGGGTAAACGTTATGTGCTGACCATGGTGGAAGCCACCACCGGATGGTTGGAGACTTACCCTGTATCTCACGCCACTGCCCGCAACACCATCCTGGGCCTGGAAAAACAGGTCCTTTGGAGGCATGGTACTCCTGAGAGGATCGAATCAGACAATGGGACTCATTTTAAGAATAACCTTGTCAACACCTGGGCTAGGGAACACGGTATTGAGTGGGTGTACCACATCCCTTACCATGCACCAGCTGCAGGTAAAGTGGAGAGGTACAATGGATTGTTAAAGACCACCTTAAAGGCATTGGGTGGGGGATCCTTTAAGAATTGGGAGCAGCATTTGGCAAAGGCCACCTGGTTAGTCAACACTCGAGGTTCCACCAACCGAGCAGGTCCTGCCCAATCTGAGTGCCTTAATACAGTAGATGGAGACAAAGTCCCAGCGGCCCATGTCAGAGGATTGCTAGGGAAGACAGTATGGATTAATCCTACCTCGAGTACAGGCAAACCCATTCGGGGGATTGCCTTTGCTCAAGGACCTGGATGTACTTGGTGGATAATGCAGAAAGATGGAACAACCCGCTGTGTACCTCAGGGAGATCTGACTGTGGGATGAGACAGAAGGAATATGTAAATGTTGAAGGTTTGAGCAAGTCAGAGGAAGTGTTCATATTGTGTTTAATGAGTGTATATCCCAATCGTGTGTCAATGATCACGATATGGGATAAGGGGTGGAATGTCCTGGGTTGGTGTTTTGACTGACTCCTCACCCTGCCCCCCTTGGCCATGAAGCTGTCTGCTCCCGGGGGAGGGGCCGCCTGGGCTCGGCTCTGTGGACTGGCCTTGGTTTTTTTTCTTTTTCTTCTTGCGGTGGCTCGCTTGGCTCTGGCTGCTGCTGCTGCTGCTGCTGCTGGCTTTTCGCTGCTGTGGTAGTAGTTCGTTGCCTGCTCGCTGTTGTTTAAGGCTTGCTGGCTGTTTTTTCTTTCCTTTTTCTCTCTCCCTTTCTCTCTCTCCCCCTCTCCCTTCCCCCCCCCCCCCCTCACCTCCCGAGGATCAGCACCAGCTCGCTCCGGAGGAACCCTGCGGCTGCCTCTGGACACCGGCCAGAGAAGCATCTCGTCCTTCTGGTGAAGATCGAATCGTCCACGTCTCTTTTTTTTCTCCCTCGGTGAAATTTTTTTTTTTGCATCTGGATCTGTGCTGGGAAGTGTTTCCCTTGTATGTGTTAATAAATAGGTTTTTTCCACTTTTCCCCCTGAGTGAAGTATTTTTTTCTTAAGTCTAGTGGGATAAAGAATTGGGGGTTTATTCCCTGGGGAGCTCTTCTGGGGTTTTTTTCCCCTAAGTTTGTCCAAACTAGGACAGTGTGGATGGCAAAATGAGCCTTAATAAGGAATAATTTGCTCCCTAGGGGAAAAAAATGCCAAATAGAAGCGTGTGGTATTCCCAAGCTGTACTTGCAGAGTCAGTGATGTTGCAGCTCTCACTCATCCCACGTGCAAACAGACCCTGGGACACCGGGACAGAGCCCGGGGACCCCAACCCTCCCCAGGGCTAGTGGAGGTTGTGGGAATCCCACCTGGGAAACCCCAAATGGGAAATCAAACGAGAACCGTGACAGTGGGAACAGAGAGACAATTCTGAGCGAGGAGTGAGCAGGAGTGAAGGGAGTGCGGGGTCAGGAGCACGTGTGGGGTCAGAGCTGTGCAGGGTCAGAGCTGTGTGGGGTCAGAGCTGTGTGGGGTCAGGGCTCTGTGGGGTCAGAGCTGTGTGGGGTCAGAGCTGTGTGGGGTCAGAGCAGTGCGGGGTCAGGGCTCTGTGGGGTCAGGGCTCTGTGGGGTCAGAGCTGTGCAGGGTCAGAGCACGTGTGGGGTCAGAGCTGTGCAGGGTCAGAGCAGTGCGGGGTCAGAGCTGTGCGGGGTCAGAGCTCTGTGGGGTCAGAGCTGTGCAGGGTCAGAGCTGTGCAGGGTCAGAGCTGTGCAGGGTCAGAGCTCTGTGAGGTCAGAGCTGTGCAGGGTCAGAGCTGTGTGGGGTCAGGGCTCTGTGGGGTCAGAGCTGTGCAGGGTCAGAGCTGTGTGGGGTCAGAGCTGTGTGGGGTCAGAGCTCTGTGGGGTCAGAGCTGTGTGGGGTCAGAGCTGTGCGGGGTCAGAGCTGTGCAGGGTCAGAGCACGTGTGGGGTCAGAGCTGTGCAGGGTCAGAGCAGTGCGGGGTCAGGGCTCTGTGGGGTCAGGGCTCTGTGGGGTCAGAGCTGTGCAGGGTCAGAGCACGTGTGGGGTCAGAGCTGTGCAGGGTCAGAGCTGTGCGGGGTCAGAGCTGTGCGGGGTCAGAGCTCTGTGGGGTCAGAGCTGTGCAGGGTCAGAGCAGTGCGGGGTCAGAGCTGTGCAGGGTCAGAGCTGTGTGGGGTCAGAGCAGTGCGGGGTCAGAGCTGTGCGGGGTCAGAGCAGTGCGGGGTCAGAGCTCTGTGGGGTCAGAGCAGTGCAGGGTCAGAGCTCTGTGGGGTCAGAGCCGAGCAGAGCCAGAGCCAGTATTTGGGCCCATATTGCAGGTGACATCCAGTGGCTGCGGGAAGCAGTGCAGCCCCACGGCACAGCGGGCACCGCACCCGGCACCGCACCCGGCACCGAACCCGGCACCGCACCCAGTACCGAACCCGGCACCGCACCCGGCCCCGAACCCGGCCCCGAACCCGGCACCGCACCCGGCCCCGAACCCGGCACCGGCCCCGGCCCCGAACCCGGCACCGCACCCGGCCCCGAACCCGGCACCGCACCCGGCCCCGAACCCGGCACCGCACCCAGCCCCGAACCCGGCACCGCACCCGGCGCCGCACCCAGTACCGAACCCGGCACCGAACCCGGCACCGCACCCAGTACCGAACCCGGCACCGCACCCGGCCCCGAACCCGGCACCGCACCCAGCCCCGAACCCGGCACCGCACCCGGCGCCGCACCCAGTACCGAACCCGGCGCCGAACCCGGCACCGAACCCGGCACCGAACCCGGCACCGCACCCGGCCCCGAACCCGGCACCGAACCCGGCACCGCACCCGGCACCGAACCCGGCTCCGCACCCGGCACCGAACCCGGCACCGAACCCGGCTCCGCACCCCACACCACTCCCCTCGCCAGGGCAGAATCCGGGGCTGCCCCTTCCCTGGGAGTGTTTCAGGCCGGGCTGGGCGGGTTTTGGAGCAGCCGGCCCGGTGGAAGGTTCGGGTCCGGTCCTGCCGGTGTCGGGGGGCAGGAACGAGATGCTGTGTGAGGTCCCTTCCAAGCTGCCGGGCACAGAGTTGGAATTTCGGGAAGCTCAGTGCGCTGCCAGTCCTGGCACATCAGGACAGGAGGCTGCGCCCTGCGGAGCTTGGGGGACCCTCCAGGGCCCCCCGTGCCCTCAGGGGTCCCAGCGGCTGAGCGATGTGTTCCGAGGTATTTGCAATTTCCTCCAACCTCAGGGGGATTCCCCGCCAGGCTCCCCCCTCCCCTCGGTGTTTAATAACAGAGCTGGGGGGACAGGCAGCACCGCTAAAGCTGCTGATGGCAGCAGCAGGGGCACAGGCTCGAGGGGCAGCCCCTCGTGGCTGCCACAGAGCCAGCACAGGACAGGACAGGACAGGACAGGACAGGACAGGACAGGACAGGACAGGAACTGCAGGTCTGGGAGCCGATGGGATCTCACAGCCCCAGTGCTCAGCCCCCAGCCCCAGTGCTGCCCTGCTCTGGGGACAGCAGCCCCTGTGCCACCTCGGGGACAGCAGCCCAGTGCCACCACGGGGACAGCAGCCCCAGTGCCACCTCGGGGACAGCAGCCCCAGTGCCACCTCGGGGACAGCAGCCCCTGTGCCATCACGGGGACAGCAGCCCCAGTGCCACCTCGGGGACAGCAGCCCCTGTGCCACCAAGGGGCAGCAGCCCCAGTGCCACCTCGGGGACAGCAGCCCAGTGCCACCTCGGGGACAGCAGCCCCTGTGCCACCACAGGACAGCAGCCCCTGTGCCACCACGGGGACAGCAGCCCCTGTGCCATCACGGGGACAGCAGCCCCTGTGCCACCTCGGGGACAGCAGCCCCAGTGCCACCACAGGGACAGCAGCCCCAGTGCCACCACGGGACAGCAGCCCCAGTGCCATCATGGGGACAGCAGCCCTAGTGCCACCATGGGGACAGCAGCCCCAGTGCCACCACGGGCACAGCAGCCCCAGTGCCACCACGGGGACAGCAGCCCCAGTGCCATCATGGGGACAGCAGCCCCTGTGCCACCACGGGGACAGCAGCCCCAGTGCCACCACGGGCACAGCAGCCCCAGTGCCATAATGGGGACAGCAGCCCCTGTGCCACCACGGGACAGCAGCCCCTGTACCACCACGGGGACAGCAGCCCCCTGTGCCACCACGGGGACAGCAGCCCCAGTGCCATCATGGGGACAGCAGCCCCTGTGCCACCACGGGACAGCAGCCCCTGTGCCATCATGGGGACAGCAGCCCCTGTGCCACCACGGGACAGCAGCCCCTGTGCCATCTCGGGGACAGCAGCCCAGTGCCATCACGGGGACAGCAGCCCCAGTGCCACCTCGGGGACAGCAGCCCGTGCCAGGCGCCCATGTCGGGAGCCAGCCGTGTTTACTCTGTCGGGATGTTCACACCCGGGAACTGCTCAGTTACACAATCACAAAACCAACACGGGACCGGGGCTCTGCTGCGGTTTTGTGCTTGCCCAGTGGCCGCTCCGGGACATCAAAGCCTTGGCTCCGGCCGCAGCCAGCCCCCCAGGCCCTGTCTGGCCGCTGGTTCCCACCGCGGGGGAGGTGGGAGCGCCCTGGGAGCCGCCAGCAGCGCTGCAGGGCTGGGCTGGCTGCTCCCTGGAGCCCAAGGATTTCCCAAAACTGCCTGAGACTCATCACAGCTAGGAGGAGGAGAAGGGCTGTGGCCATGCCCTGGCTCGAGCAGGGGGTCTTTGGGCAGGGGAGGTTTGGGCAGGGGGTGGTTGTCAGCCATGGACCCCTGGCACTCGTGCTCCTCCAGCCCTTTGCTGCTGCCCTGGTTTGCTGTAATCCTCTCTCCCACCCTCCAGAGCAGAGAGGACACGATTGTCACCATCCCCCCCTCTCTCCTACTCTCTGGGATGGCTCTGGAGGGCCAGATCCCAGGTCAAGGGGCAAAGGACGGTGTCCCAGCCCTGGGGACACAGTGCTGCCTCCCTGCACCCTGCCAGGTCTGCTGGCCCCATCACCATCTTCTGTCCTTTGAGCAGCAAATAAACCTGGACCAAAAGCAGAAGCAACAGTGGCCACATGCAGAGCCCATGGCCAAGATAGGCCTGCAAGAGTTCCCATAACTCCAACAAGATCTATAGGCATGTTTTATTTTGGAAAAAAAATACACTATTCCCACATTCCTGAAATGTCATCGTGTGCTCATTCCATGCTTGGGAAAGGGCGGCAGAGCCCTGGGAAGCAGGGAGTGGGGAGGAAGGAGATGCTGGGAGAAGGACAGGGGGGATTCAGGGCACCTGAATGAGCACAAGGCACTGGGATGTGTCACCTCCAGCCTTGTCACGGCTGCTGCCAAGCCCCAGTACCCCCACAAAGGGCAGCAAGCCCTGGCTGCAGGGCGGTGGGGCCAGGACGAGCTGCCCGGCACCACCCCGAGCTCCGGGGGTTCCTGTGCCGCTGACTCACACCAGGAGAATCTCTGGCCCAGCCCAGGTCCCCTCACACCTGCTTCAGGACCGTTCCCCCAGCAGTGCCACGGCAAGCTCACACATGCCCGGCTGGGAGTGGAGATCCGATTGCTCCGCTCCAGCCTCGGCGGCACTGGGGCTGAGCAGCAGGGCTGGCTGCTCCAGAGTGCAGGTGCTGGTGGCCAGGGCTGGTCATGGCCCCCAGACACCCTTGGCTGCGCTGTATGGCAAGGAGCGCCCGTGACTGAGCAGGACAGACCAGGCTCAGCTGCTCTCTCGAGCATTCGATGGGAGGAACCACGCAGGAGAGAAGTGAAGGACAGCGCGGGCACAAGGTGACACAGGGGAGCAGAGCACGGGATCACCCCTGGCACGGCCCCGTGAGCAGCTGGAGCAGGAGCCGTGGGACCAGACCCTTCCCGTGCCACCGGGATGGGCTTTTCCTGCACCCCCAGTGCCACGGCGGGCTGGGGACCGTGGGTGCCTTTCTGCAGCGTCAGACGAATCCGCCCGGCTGCACCCCCGCGATTTATTCAGCTTAATCCGGCGGCGGGCAGGTCCCGCCGCGCCCCGCCGGCCGGTGCCGGCTCAGCCCCGGGCCGGGGGCCGGGCCCTCCCCGCAGGGAGGGGACTGAGTTATGAAAGTTGTCAATGGGGAGTGTCCGGGGGGCTGGAGCAGACGGAGCCCAGGGGCGCGGGGCACTCGCTGCGGGCAGGCTGAGCTGCGCACCCCGAGATCCCCGCGGCGCTCCCGAGCCAGCAGAGCTGCCGGTGGCACCCCGAGATCTCCCGTCGGTGACACCCCGAATTGTCCCCTCGGTGGCACCCCGAGATCTCCCGCCGGCGACACCCCGAGTTGTCCCTTCGGTGATACCCAGAGATGTCCCGTCGGTGACACCCGAACTCTCCGGCCGGTGACACTCGAACTCTCCCGTCGGTGACACCCCGAGATCTCCCGCCGGCGACAACCCGAATTGTCCCCTCGGTGATACCCAGAGATCTCCGGTCGGTGACACCCGAACTCTCCCGCCGGTGACACCCCGAACTCTCCCGCCGGTGACACCCCGAACTCTCCTGTCGGTGACACCCGAACTCTCCGGTCGGCGACACCCGAGCTCTCCCTCGGTACCGCACCGGCTTCCTGCGGGTGACACCCCCCGATTCCCGGGGAGCGGCTCCTGAGGCCACTCTCGTGCCCTTATCACTTTTCCAGCCCAGCTTCTTGGCTCTAACTGTTGGACGGAGAACTGATAAGGGTATGCGGGTGACACGAGCACCGTCCTGACTCGCCGGCCCCTGCTGGCCCCCGGGCTATCCCGGCTCCGGCATCCTGTGCAGCTCCAGATGTTGGCTCAGGATAAACCAACCGACCGCAAATCAAATGCAGGGGATGCAGAATTGTCTTTTTCACTAAAATCCAGCAGGTCCCGTCACTCCGGGGTTTTCCCTTTCAGCACCTGCAGCAGGTCTCCAGCAGGAAAATGAATCTTTTTGGAACGGGTCTTGAAATGCTTCTTAATGTGTTACTGTTTGTTTGTGTTTCAGTGAGCTGAGCTTGGAATTCGTTGGGATCAATGTGAAGAATAATTACAAAAGTAAGAAATGAGTGTAAAACTCCTGTGCCCGGAATTGTTCCCGTTTTAAATTATTTATTCTCAACATTTCCCTGTTTTCTCAGGTGAGCTCCTGCCAGCCATCTCCAGCCACAGCAGATGAAGGAGATGATGAACACTGCAGAGGGTGAAGGGCACGAACCCCAGGATGAGGTAAGGGGGTGTCTGCTGGGCAGAGCCCGGCGCTACCACCCAGCTTGGGGTGCTGCAGCCCGTGTCCCGCCGTGCCAGGGCCCACAGGGGCTGCCCTGCCCGACAAACCCTTCACACGAGTCCCTTCACATGCCCATCCTCTTTTTCCCAGTTTCCCAGCTCTTTCCTGCCTCCCCTGCGGTGCTTTGCAGAGTGTGTGCCAGCACGCTGCCGTTCTGGGGCGCTTGCTCATGGCTGGGCAGAGGGAAGAGCCAGTACCAGAGGAGGCTTTTCCGTTGGGGACACGGAAAAACTGCTGCCCTGGCCCCCCATGAGCCCCCCAGCCAGCGACCACTGCAGCTCCCAAAAGCATCGCCACCCCCCAGAGCTGCCCAGCAGCTCCCTGCACACCCTGCCCCCGGCAAGGGCTGGAGGGGACCCCCCGAGCCTCACGGGGGCTGCCCCACGTCCCCTGGATGTCCAGGTGCAGGCAGGGCCCGAAGTCGAGGAGCAGCTCCGTGCCAGGCACAGGCTGGCCTGGGGAGGGGATGCACCCCTAAACCGCCCCCTGAGGATGCACCCCCTGAAGCCAGACCCTCCTCCTCCTGAGACCCCATCCTGACCCCTGCCCTGCCCCAGACACACTCACACCCCAGTTTGGGAGTCCGGGCCCCCCGGGCCCATCTGGTGGCCACAGTGCGGCTGCCAGGCACAGCTCCCGGCCCCCGGCTCCCTTTGGGGACCCCGGGCTGCCCCCCGGGGCTGTCCCGGCCGCAGCCTCCCTCATCCCCGGGATCCGGGCTGTGCCGTGAGACCCCGGGGAGGGCCGGGCCGGGATTTGGGACAGGCTCTGTCACCCCCGCCGATGGTTTTTGTCCCCCGGTGACTCCGGAGCCAGGCCCAGCACAGCGCTGGGCAGACCGCGGTGGGCTGGGGGCACTCGGGGGTGCCAGGACCGCTCTGCCACAGCCCCGCAGCCCCTCGGCCGCTCCCGCTGCCCAGCGAGTGTGAGGGGGCGGTGGAGCCGCTGAATGCACCGGGGGGAGAGGAGGGTCCCCCTGCCATCCCACCCTGGGCCGGTCAAGGGACAGAACTGGAGCGGTCGTGGCGCCCCTCGGCACCGGGGGCTGCTCTGGGAGCCCCAGACGGGCCAGGGCGAGTCCCTGAACCCCCGGGAACCCCGACAAGGATGGGGCGAGCGCCCGGAGCCTCCAGGAGCCCCAGATGGGAGTGCCCGCGTTCCGGCAGCGCTTCTGCATGAGGGGTTCATCGGGGGGCCGGGACCCCATGTGATCCCTCTGCAAACAGCCGCCGGCGGCTTGTCAGTGTGTATTTGGCTTTTCCCCGTGGCAGGTGGGGTGATGAGCCATGAAAAGACGGCTTAGCGCCGCCGGAAAACTCCTGAGGCAGCCGAATTCCCCGAGCCGGGGCAGGGGGGGCGGTGGCTGAGCCAGCAGCGCCGCTGCCGCCCCGAGCCCCGAGCACGTAGCCCGGGTATTAAAGTCCCGAATAGGAAATTCCACTTCTTCAGAAAAAAACACAGGAGCCGGATATTTCATAAGTGTCCCGGCGGACATGAAAGCCGCACCAGGAAATTTCGCTCAGCAGAGATATTAAAGTTGACGCAGCCCTTGGGGCACCCGCAGCCCGGCACAGGGCGGGGGACACGCGTGTGCTGCGGCCCCTGCACTCTGCCCCTCGTGTCCTGTCCCTGTCCCTGTCCCTGTCCCTGTCCCTGTCCCTGTCCCTGTCCCTGTCCCTGTCCCTCCCCAGCAGTGGCTGCACACCGCTGGCACCGCTGCTGCGGCTGCGGTACGAGCTCTCAGGGGTGACCCCGCAGATTTGGGGCACAAAGGGGCAGCAGCCGAGCCCCCAGCAGGGCACAGGGTGCCCCCAGGGCAGGGGCAGTGCCAGCCCGGGGGTGGCAGTGTCACCGGCCCGGGCACGGCGCAGCTCCGCTCAGCGCCGGGAGCGCGGCCCCCGCAGCTCCGAGCGCGGCTAATTGCGGGTTCCTGCTCCGCTCTGTCATCAAATACGGCTCCGTTCTCTTCCGACAGCACCGAGCAGTGCGAGCTCGGATCTTCCTTCCCCGGCCCCCGCTCCTCGCCCGCCTGCAGGCGCGGCACGGCGGCGGGCGGGGTCACCGAGGGGGCGCCGAGATTTGGGCTGGGAGGGACCGGGAAGATCATCTCGTTCCGTCCCTGCCGGGGCACGGACCCCTTCCATCACCCCAGGCTGCCCTAATCCCTGTCCAGCCTGGCCTTGGGCACTGCCAGGGATCCATCCCAGCCCTGAGACCCTCCCAGGGAACAATTCCTGCCCAGGATCCCACCCAGCCCTGCCTATGGCAGTGAAGCCATTCCCTGTGTCCTGTCCCTTGTCCCCAGTCTCTCTCCAGCTCTCCTGGAGCCCCTTCAGGCCCTGCAAGGAGCTCTAAGGTCTCCCCAGAGCTTCCTCTTCTCCAAGCTGAATTTCACCCCTCAGCTTTGGCTGAGTTAGGATCCACCTGCCCAGATCCTGGGCTTCATGTCTAATTCAATCTGGAGTCCCACACCTCTGCCATTCCCAGGGACCAGGCACTGGCATTTTCCTGTTGCTGTTCCCAGTGGGGATTCTCAGAATTAGGAGTTAAACACAACCCAAAGAGCACTGTAATGGCTTCTTGAGAGAAAACAAGTTCCTAAAATTAAAAAACCAAAACGAGAGAACAGAATATTTTTGCATTGATTTTCTTGCCATGAATATTTATAAAGCATAGTTTAATAATATTAAGAAAACACAGGGCAGGGCAGGGTGAGAGCTGTGGTCTGCATCTCCATCCCATGGCAAGGCACACATTGCACCTCAGTGCCTGTGTCCTGCCAGCCCCAGAGCTGCAGCACGGATTCCAGGAGCTCAGAGCAGGGAAACACCTATCCAAAAACCAGAAAACCCCCAGAAACACCTCCAAACCACAAGGAATTTATTGCCCACTGCCACAAGCAATAAACACAGTGCCCAGATTGTCCAAGTTGCTTTTTTTTTCTCTCCTCCAAATCACATCACATTCTTATGTTAATTGGTAAATAGTCACACAAATTGCACTGTCACTCCATCCCCTCCATGCCTGCCCAGGAATCTGTCCTGCCCCATCCCTGGCAGTGCCCAAGGCCGGGTTGGACAGGCCTGGAGCAGCCTGGGGCAGAGGAAGGTGTCCCTGCCACGGCAGGGGCTTGCAATGAGCTGAGCTTTAAGGTCCCTTCCCACCCAAACCCTTCCAGGATTCAGTGATTCACCCCTTACAGCCTCATCTTCAGCCACCCACAGATGTTCATTCCCTCCTGCCAGGACCTGATTTCCACCCTGGCATCAAGGGCCTTTCCAGCCTTTCGGTGTAAGGGCTCTGCTGCCCCTCTGGAGCACACCCGGGGGAAAAGCCCACCCTGGAGGGGCAAGGACGGGCAGATTGCAAAGGGGAAATCAAGGAGGAGTGCAGGGACAGAGACGTGTTGTCAAGGCAACAGCAACTGCAGGACAGCCCCACACTCTCAGCCCCACACCCTGAACCCCACACCCTGAGCCCCACACCTGTAACCCACACCCTGAGCCCCACATCCTGAGCCCCACATCTGGAACCCACACCCTGAGCCCCACATCCTGAGCCCCATATCCTGAACCCCACACCCTGAGCCCCACATCCTGAGCCCCACACCCTGAGCCCCACACCCTGAACCCCACATCCTGAACCCCATATCCTGAACCCCACACCCTGAGCCCCACATTCCCTCCTCCCTGGGTGCCAAAGGCCCCAGAGCAGCCCTGGCAGGGCAGCACTCGTGGCAGCACAGCCAGCCCTGCTCCCTGCTGGGCCCTGCTCCCCACGCACCCGTCCCTGCAGCAGTCCCTGCCAGGCCCTGACAGCTCCCTAAAGCTGCTGCACTATTTTTACCCCACGGTTGCTATAGAGACACCAGAGCCGCTCCCCAGGATGATGCAGCTGCTTTTGGGTGATGCAGTCTCTTCCAGAAGCACTGCATCACCTGCTGCATCACCTGCTGCATCACCTGCTGCATCATCACCCACTGCATCACCCACTGCATCACCCACTGCATCACCCACTGCATCACCCACTGCATCACCTGCTGCATCATCACTCACTGCATCATCTGCTGCATCACCCATTGCATCACCCATTGCATCACCTGCTGCATCAGTTACTGCATCACCTGCATCACCACCCACTGCATCACCCATTGCATCACCTGCTGCATCAGTTACTGCATCACCTGCTGCATCACCCACTGCATCACCTGCTGCATCACCCACTGCATCACCACCCACTGCATCACCCATTGCATCACCCATTGCATCACCTGCATCACCCACTGCATCACCCCCTGCATCCCCAGAATGTTGACCCCCTCCAGAATGTTGAGCTCCCCCAGAACCCTGAGCCCCCCAGAACTCTGAACTCCCCAGAACTCTGAGCCCCCCAGAACTCTGAGCCCCCCAGAACTCTGAGCCCCCCAGAACCCTGAGCTCCCCCATCCACGCCCAGCCCAGGGAGGGAGCGGGCTGTAAGGGGTGGAGCGGCCGTGCAGGGATGAGCTGGCAGGAATAGCTCACACAGCCCTGGGCGAAGCACCCGAAATAGACCCTGCCGGCAGCGGGTGCCTCGGGGAGATGGGGCTGGTTCAGCCCCTGCCACCCCCCGGGCCTGAGCCACAGCCCAGAGGTGCAGGAAATGGGATTTCGGGACCAGACCCAGCTCTGCTCAGCCGGGAGAGAGGAGAACATGGAGCCAACAGTCCCTCTCCACCCTGTCCCTGCTCCCGCAGTCTCAGCCCCTCAGGCATCACTGCAGCCCCTGGAATGCCCTGGGAGCCAGAGCTGCACCCCACAGCGACCAGGCAGCGCTGTCACAGCCCCAGAGAGCAGCTCCCCTTCCCCAGGCTGGGCCAGACTCCGACCACACCTCAGCAGTTTAAAGAAAGGGGTGGCAGCTCCCTGCCTGCTCATCCAGGTGCTGGGGCGGCCCCACAGAGCATCCAGCACCTCTGCTGTCCTCCTTAGTGACACACTGCATCACCTCTGCCCTGCCAGGAGAAGGGAGCCCCTGCCCAGGTGGGGTTTGGGCACCAGTGCCAGCCATGCCACAGAGGACTGGTATCAGCACCAGCACTCCCAGCACTGCCAGCCCTGCACACCCTGCTCCGTGCGGGCACAGCACCCTGTGGTGGCACCCAGCCACCTCCAAGCCACCCCACCCCAGCTTTGTCCCAATCTGACCATGTCTGGGGCCCCTCCTGCTGCCCCCAAGGCTGCACAGGCACTGCTGAGGCCAAAGCCAGGGCTCAGAG
This sequence comes from Oenanthe melanoleuca, assembly GCF_029582105.1. Taxonomy (NCBI): domain Eukaryota; kingdom Metazoa; phylum Chordata; class Aves; order Passeriformes; family Muscicapidae; genus Oenanthe; species Oenanthe melanoleuca. The sequence continues at coordinate 371,672 of NC_079344.1, read as the reverse complement.
CCCTGCACAGAGCTGCAGCTCCTCAGCAGCCATCCCTGCGGCCCCGTTGCCATGGCATCTCAGGAAGACAAGGGGGATGAAGGAAGGTGGGCACATGGGCTCTGCAAAGCCAGGGCACAGCTGGGGCAGATGTGAGGCCCTCTGGCAGCAGGCAGGGCCCATTCCTGCTCCTCCACAGAGCTTCCACTCCCAGGACTGGCACAGTGGAGCTGGCACGGCCATGCCCCCTCCCTGCTGGGGCATCTCCCACCCCACGGACACCTGGAGCAGGAAAGGGAACCTCGGGTTGGAACATCTTCAAAAATGGGTCATTCCTGCTTTCCAGCCCGGGGTCCAGCACGGGTGACAGCTCACAGGAGCAGCAAGGGGCCAGAGGAGGAAGGGGCACCCGCAGGGGGTGTCAGCCCCCCAGCCCTGACTTCCAGCATCCTCCTAATTGCAACCATCAGGACCTTCCCTCCTCCCCACACCCACCTTGTCCCTCCTTGTTCCCACCCCTGGCCGTGCTGGGGTGCCCTGGGAGCAGAGCAGACACCCCTCCATGGCTGTGGCTTCCCCCCATTGCTGGCCAGCCTGGGCTCCTCCTGCCACAGCTGTCCCTTCTGAATCTGTGGCTTTCAGGAGTTCATTTTGAAGGCGTTTGTTTTGTTAAGGTGTTTATATTATCTTGGTTTTAGGAGTTCTGTGTTTATTTTCGACAAGTACACTGGTGTGCTCATGCATCAGGAAATGGACAGATAAATACATTTTTGGGGGGTTTATGGCCAGTTTAGGCAGGTACTGCAGAGGTTTGCCAAATGTTACCTAATGTATCAAGACTGACTTAATTCCTCTGCTAGCTCTGATTCTCATTGTCATCATCATCTCTGAATGAAGAGCTCTGCAATACTAGATTATATTTTATTAACCACAGGAGAAATTTCCCCAAATGTTAATGTGATACAGAGGGTGTGATGACGAACACCCTCACGGCTGTGAGGTCTGCAGAGGTGCTGAGCCACGGGGGTTTGGGTGGTCGGGGGCATCTGTGACCATCCCTCCGAATTCCCTCTTCCTGCTGGGACTGCTCTGAAAGAGAACCTAGGAAAGTGGAGGAAGCTGCTGGGAAGGCAGGTTCCTGCCCAGATGCGAGGTCTGGGGACAAGGAGGGCCGGAGAAGCAGCACAGTGCTGCTTGTCCCGGCCCTGAGGGCAGCGGGGAGCGGCACAGGGAGCGCAGCTCCTCCCGCAGGGCACAGAGCGCTCCCGGGCCCAGCTGTGCCCTCGGGCTCGCCCAGATGTGCGCTGAACACGGAGTTGTTGACATCGGAGGGGGCTCGGGGGTTAAATCCCCCTGCTCCAAGGGGGGACAGCTGAGAGCTCAAAGCGGTTCGGGGTCTGGAGAGCCCCAGGAGCAGGGACACGGACCCCACACGGACCCCAGACAGACCCCAAACAGACCCCACACAGACCCCAAACAGACCCCAAACAGACCCCAAACGGACCCCAAACAGACCCCAAACAGACCCCCGCAGCCCGGCCCTGCCCACGGACACCCCCGCTCGGGGGACACAGGCGCTCTGCCCGCACACCCTGCTCACGGTGCCCCCGCACACAGGGGACAGGGACACAGACCCTGCAGCCCCCAGAACACGGACACGGACACGCACACAGACCCCGCAGCCCCCGAGAGCACGGACAGGGACACAGACCCCCAGCACACGGACCCCGCACCCCCCCGCACTCGGACGCACACGGACACCCCCGCCCGCCGCTCCCCGCACCCACCTGCGGGCGGACGCGCCGCCCCCCGCGCCCTCCTCCTCGCGCAGCACCGGGCACCGGCACCGAAACCGGCACCGGCACCGGGCACGGGGCAGCGGCACCGGCACAGGGCACGGGGCAGCGGCACCAGCCCCGGACAGCGGCGCCGGAGCCGACACGGGCACCGGGCAGCAGGTACCGGGCCGGGCAGCGGCAGCACCGCAGCCGGGGGCGGCGGGAGCGGGGGCGCGGTGGCCGCGGCTGGAGCGGCGCGGGGGACACCGGTACCGGCAGCGGTGCGGGAGAACCGGGCGTCGGTTCTGCCCCAGTCGGTTCTCCCCGGTCCGAGGGTCCCCACGGGAAGGGGCGGGGGAGCTCGGGGGCAGGGAGCGGGACCACGGGCTGCTTTGGGAGCGGCAGGGAGCGATGTGGGCGCTGACCGCAGGTCCGGGGGCCGCAGGATCCCCGGGCAGGGCACGGAGGGGTGGGAAGGGCCGGAGGGTTGTGCCCTCCCCAGGGCCGCTCTGGGGGCACTGGCTGCTCGGGGCTCCAGGAACGCTTTGAGGAGTGAGGCGGGGAGCGGGGGCAGCAGGGGGGCAGTGGGGCGGGAGAAGCAGGGGGCAGTAAAACACAATAGACAGCACGACTGTGGCTGCTTCTCCTTCCCTCCGGCGGTGAGGGAGCAGAGATCCCGCCTCCAGCCCAGGAAGCCGTCAGGGAAGTTCACACCGTCTCCGGTGGGCTTCGAGTTGTGGCCCCCAGACCCGACAGAGACCACCAGAAGCTCCCTGATCTCCTGGGGATCCATCGGCAGTGTCTGCAAAAGGTGGGTGGGCATGGCCGGAGGGACAGCGGGATGAGGGCAGTGACCAGAGAGGCAGGGACAGAGCGGGGGGCTCTGCCCAGAGCGTGGCACCCCAGGAAAGCAGGGATAGAGAAGGGGGCTCAGCTCTTCTCCGTGGTTCTCCCCGCAGCAGCCACTGCCATCACCCAGGGGAAGCAGCAGCCATGGACGAAGTGACGGAGCTGGAGCTGGGGGGCAACTCGCTGCTGAAGGCCGTGTGGCTCGGGCGGCTGCGGCTGACCCGGCTGCTGCTGGAAGGGGGGGCTTACATCAACGAGAGCAACGACAAGGGCGAGACGGCGCTGATGGTGGCCTGCATCACCACGCACGTGGACCAGCAGAGCATCCACAAGGCCAAGATGGTGAAGTACCTGCTGGACAACAGAGCCGACCCCAACATCCAGGACAAGTCCGGGAAAACCGCGCTGATGCACGCCTGTATCCGAGGGGCGGGCGGCGAGGTGGTGTCCCTGCTGCTGGACAGCGGGGCTGACCCCAGCCTGGAGGATCACTCCGGAGCCTCGGCGCTGGTCCACGCCATCAATGCCGAGGACAAGGCTGTGCTGCAGCGCCTCGTGAACGCCTGCAGAGCCAAGGGGAAGGAGGTGATCATCATCACCATGGACACATCAGCCTCCGGCACCAAGACCGCCAAGCAGTACCTGAACGTCGCCCCTGCGCTGGAGTTCAAGGAGAGGGCTCCCCCGGAGGAGGGCACAGCCCCCTCCAGCGCTCACCCCAAAACTCCCACCTCAGCACCTTCCCCCGCCGAGAAGGACAGCAGCATCCCCGCCCCACACCCTTCGCACACCGGGGACACCGAGCCGCCCTCCCCGGGCCAGAGGGCTGGCGCTGCCCGGAGAGCCCAGCTGCCCCGGCTGAAGCGGCTGCGCTCGGAGCCCTGGGGGCTGGTGGCACCCTCGGTGCTGGCAGCCTCGAGTCACCGCGACGACACGCGAGTGTGCGCTGACAGCGAGCTCATCACGGGCATGGGCGACCTGTCGCTCTCCAAAAAGCCCTCCCTGACCCGCAGCAGCAGCAGCAAGGGGAGGGACCCCTCTCTGTTCCCCCCAGTGGATGAGCAGGCGGCGGGGCCACTGGCACGGAAAGGCGCGCACGAGAAGAGCCCGGGCAGCCACCCGTGCCTGTCCCGGAGCGCCACGGTCCCGGAGGAGCCGGAGAGCGGCAGCGCGGCCGCGGGGATGGACACCCCGCCCTGGTGGCGGCCAGGCGCCGAGCACAGCGGAGACCCCCAGGGCACCGAGGCGGGCAAGGGGCCCTCGGACAGGAGGAAGCTGAGCGGGTCGCACCTGGCGCTGCTGGACGGTTCCTGCGGCTCCCCCTCGGGCAGCGCCAGCACATCGCCCAGCACCGCCCGGCGCCGGCCGCCCGGCCTGCTGGAGAGGCGAGGCTCCGGGACTCTGCTGCTGGACCACATCTCCCACACCAGGCCGGGGTATCTGCCCCCCCTGAACGTGAACCCCAACCCCCCGATTCCCGACATCGGCTCCAGCAAAGCCCCCTCCCCGCTGGCGGCTGGGCTGAAGCCGCTGGTGCCCCTCACGCCCAGCTCGCCCCGGCGGGGGGATCTGAGAGCCCACAGGAAGCTCCTCCGCAGACATTCCATGCAGGCAGAGCAGATGCGGCACCTCTCCGACTTTGAGGAAGTCGTGGCGCAGTAGCCGTGTCACCGTTTGTTCGCGGGGAGGTGGCCAGAGCCGCGCTGTCCCCGCAGGAACCGGCCGGTCCCCGCGCAGAGCGGGCACTGGCTCCGGGGACACTCTGGTGGCCGGGACGTTCATCCCTGAGCCCAGGGGCTGAATCGGGAGATCGATCCCCCGCCGTCCTCGGTCGCCAAGCTCCGTGCCGAGGATCCCACCCGCCGTTCACTTACTCCTCACTAGCCGCAATCCGCTTTTCTTACATCCCGCTCGTTCTCTCACCGAACCCCCTCCAGGAGCCCCCGGTGGTGAGCTCTTCCTCTCTCCCAGGAGAGAGCTCCGTGCTGCGGGGGCTGAGGAGCAGGGGCACTGCCCGGGCACGGAGCTCCGGGAGAGGGAGACAATCCTCCACCTCCGGGACTGCCGAGCTCGGCTGGCTGAGCTCACCGGCCCAGCCGCAGCCTCGTGGGCTTGTCTCGTCTCTGAAGCGTCTGAACTTCAGGGGGTTCATTCCCCACCCCGCCGAGGAGCTCTGGGTTCAGGAAACGGTGAATCCCCGGGCAGGGCAGTCCCAGCCCGGCTGCTCCGCCAGCGGCGGGGAACCCGGGATGCCGAGGCTCCGAGGGCGACCCGGGCTGACCCCGGGGTCTCATCCCACCGGGAAAGTCGCAGCCGAGACCCCGCTGTGCTCTGAGCCGGGCAGGGAGCCCCCAGCCCCACGCCCGATGTGCCGTGACAGACTCCATCCCTCCGAGAATGCGTTTATTGCGAGCCCGCCCGCCGGGGTGCAGGGGCAGCTATTGGGGGGACGCCGTGGCCCTGCGGAGATTTTTGCGCTAGTTTTGCACTGCATTAATAAAGCGCTCAGCTTTGGATGGAGGCTGGTCTCACCGTGGACCCGACAGCAGCCGGGCCAGGGGGTCCCCGGGAGCGCCGAGGGGATCCCGGGATGGCCGGAGTGCTGGACCCGGAGATGCCGGGATGGCCGGAGTGCTGGGCCCGGAGATGCCGGGGGGATCCCGGGATGGCCGGAGTGCTGGACCCGGAGATGCCGGGGGTTCCCGGAGTGCTGGGCCCGGAGATGCCGGGGGGTTCTCGGGGTGCCGGGGTCGGTGGAGCGTTCCCGGGATCCCCGCCCCGGGGCCGGAGGTGCCGCCCCGGCCCGCCCCGTTCGCAGCGGAAGCGCCACGTCAGGGGGGCGGTGCGGGGCCGAGCCGGGCCGAGCCGGGCTCGGTGCGGGGCTCGGTGCGGGACCCTGCGGGGCTGAGCCAGGCTCGGTGCGGGGCCGTGCGGATCGCGATGCCGGGCTCGCTGCGGATCGCGATGCCGGGCTCGCTGCGGATGCTGTGCCTGGCCGCGCTGCTGGGAGCGCTGGGGGCCGGCGGCACGGAGCTGACCCTGGAGCTGCCCGACAGCGCCCAGCGCTGCTTCCACCAGGAGCTGGAGAGCGGCATCAAGTTCAGCCTCGACTATCAGGTACTGCCCTGCCTGTACCTGCAGGTACTTCCTGCAGCCCTGCATGCTCCGTGCCTGCACCCCCTGCCCGTACCCCTGCCAGGGACCCCTCCCTGGGCACCCCTTCCCATGTCTGGTCGTGCCCGTGTGCCTGCCTGTGCCCCAGTGCCCGTGGCCCCTTGCCCACAGCCCTGCCCATGCCCCGCTGTTGTCTCTGCCCGTGCCACCTGCCCGTGCCTTGCCCACACTCCCGTCCTGTGCCCTGCAGAGCCCCCGGCAGGCAGGGCTGCAGTTCCCCCCTCCCATGCACACCCCAGCTCCCTCCACGCTGCACTAGGAGCTGTTCCCAACCCCAGCCCCGTGCCCAGCAGTGTCCACCTGAGAGCCAGCTCTGGGATGTGCCCCATCAGCCATGATCCCCAGATCTGGGTCATGAGGGCAGTCCCTGTCTCCAGGGACCCCACTCGAGCCATGGGCACCCCACCTGAGCTGCTGACTCAGGTGCACAACGTCCCCAGGGCTCCCCTGGCCTGGGCCCATCCCTGGGCAGGTGCCCGCTGGCCTCTCTCACGGCTGTGGGGCCGGGCAGGGTCAGGGGGCCCTTGCCACATCGCCTGGCGTGTCCCATCTGAGCACACGTCCCTGCTCAGGTGATCAGCGGGGGACACTACGACGTGGACTGCTACGTGGAGGACCCCAACGGCAAAACCATCTACCAGGAGACCAAGAAGCAGTACGACAGCTTCTCGCACCACACCGACCTCAAGGGCGTCTACACCTTCTGCTTCAGCAACGAGTTCTCCACCTTCTCCCACAAAATTGTCTACTTCGACTTCCAGGTGGGCGATGAGCCGCCCATCCTGCCCGACATGAACAACCGCGTCACTGCCCTGACACAGGTGGGTCCCGGGAGGGAGGGAGGGAGGGAGAAGGGCCCTGCCAGCCCCCGGGGAGCCGTGTGGGATGGCAGTTGGGGACCTGTCCCCTCCTCCTCGCTGGATGCAGAAGTGCCAACCGCCAGCCAACGGCCCCAGCACACACCACATCCTCTGCCTGGCCAGGGGGGCTGTGCTGGGCTCCCCTGGCTGCCACAGCCCATGGCCAGCCCACGTGGGGGAATTGCATCAGCCATTCCATCCTTGGTGTGAGCCTTGGGCTGGGCTCCGGGTGCCACCCTCGATGGGGTCTGGCAGGGAACCTACAACACAGACACTGCAGTCCTGCTCTCCAGTGTCCTGGCACGGCCCTGGGCTCCCTCAGCTGTGCCATGGCAGAGGTGACAGGGCTCTCCTGTCCTTGTCCCCAGCTGGAATCCGCCTGTGTGACCATCCACGAGATGCTGAACGCGGTGATCGACTCGCAGACCCACTACCGGCTGCGGGAGGCGCAGGACCGCAGCCGGGCTGAGGAGCTCAATGGACGCGTCTCCTACTGGTCAGTGGGGGAAACCCTCATCCTCTTCGTGGTCAGCATCGGGCAGGTGATGCTGCTCAAGAGCTTCTTCACTGAGAAGAGACCCAGCAGTGGCAGGGCTGGCACCTAGAGCTGCGTGTGTGCCCGAGGGGAGCGGGGATGGGCGGCCCTGGGGTCGCACTTTGCCTCCGGTCCGTGCCGTGGGTGGGCGGGGGGTGGGAGCAGGGGTGACCCTGCTGAGCTGGGAGACACAGGCATCGCCCAGCATCACCTCCCACCTGCCCTGTCCCCTCGCCTGGCCACCCTGTCCCCCTTCTCTGGCTCTCTGGGAAGCAGCTGGGACCAGCAGCAGCACCAGCACTGGGGCACCCTGGTGACTGTGACGTGACTGCCATGACCACACTGCCCCTCAGAGCCCCGTGCAGCCACCGAGGGGATGGGGCACTGCTGGCCCATCTGGGGCACCACTGGCCCACCTGGGGCACCGCTGGCCCACCTGGCACCCACGCAGTGCCCTCAGCCCCAGGAGAGCTGCCCCTGGGCTGGGGATCTGTCTGCACCCCAGCTGTCCTGTGGTGGGCAGGGTGCTCTCAGCCACAGCAACAGCAGCATCCAGCGAGGGAAGGCTTTTTGCTGGCTGGTCCTCTGGCTCTAGCAGCCCCTCCCCTCCAGCATTTCTCAGGCTGGCAGCAGGTGGTGTGCCCCTTCCAGCTGGTGTTTTCATACTCACACCAGTCTGTGCCTGAGGCTCAGCCCCTCACACATTCCCCCATCCTGTGGACACCCTTTGCCAAGGCTGCTCCATCCCTGCCCCAGAAGCACAGAGGACCCACACACACACCTGGGACTGCAGCCCCTCATTCCCTGGAGCCCCACAAAATGGAGATCCCCCCAAGAGCCTGGGGTGACACCCCTGTGCAAGACCTTGGAGTGGCTGGTGTGCTGGTGCTCAGGTCCTCAAGCAGGTGTGAGATCATTTTTCAGAGCTGCAGCAACTCCACTTGACTTTTACTTTGCCGCTTTGAAATAAATCCCTGCAAGCATGGCTGGCACTGCCGTTTTTGGGCACAGCTCCTGCCTCCTGCCTTGCCCCCTGCCCTCTCCAGCTGAGCTTGCTGCTGGCACAGGCTCTGGAGCCAGAAAGAGCCCTCTCTCTGTGCCCTGGTGTGAGGCTGCACTGTCCGGTGGGATGTGATGGGTTCCCACTGAGGGAACCCCCAGGCAGAGCCCAGCTCCCTGCTCCCTTTCCTGAGGCTGGGGGATGCCAGGGCAGTTCTGCTGGGCTGTCCCTCCCTCTGGCACTCCCCTGGTGCTGGGGCAGCCCTCGCCCAGCTCTCTGAGCCCCAGCAGCTGTGCTGGCTCCACCATCAGCGCTGGCCTTGGGAGGAGTGGCCCGTGTGCCTCCCGGCAGCCTTGGGCAGGGCCAGCAGCTCCTGTTTGGAGCAGAGCCCGCAGCAGCAGCTGGCACTGCCCCCGTGGGACACAGAGCCCCGTGGGGACGGGCAGGGAGGGGAGCACCCAGCCTGGCCAGGCTGTGGGTGGCCTTGGATGCCCTTCCTGGGGACTCTTGGTGGGGACAGGGGCAGCTGTGACCCCAGTGGGTCCGGGGCTCTGGGGACACCAGCTGGGGGACACGGGGAGGACAAGAGGTGGCCACAGGACATTTTATTGCTGTTCAGGGCACAGAGAAGGGAGAGGGGACGGGGGCACTCCCACCAGCCCCAGGCACTTGAGGGAGCAGGGAGAGACCAGCAGTGGCTCCATCCCCCTGGACTGTGCTGCCATCCTGCTGCCCTGAGCACTCCCGCGGTGTCACAGGGAGCTGCTGTGACAGGAGGTGTCCCTGGCAGCCCCCCGGGACCCCCTCGCGCCCTGGGCGCCCCGCCGGGCCGGCAGGGAGGAGGCCGAGCAGCGGAAGGAGCCGGTGGCCGGGGAGGGGGGCTGGGCCGGGGGGCCGTGCCTGCATGGGCAGCCCCAGCGCCCCCGGAGGGGGATGGTGAACAGCCCGTAGGTGATGGGGTCCAGGCATGCGTTGAAGAGGCCGAAGATGAAGAGGATGTGGCTGAGGGCCGGCGAGACCCTCTCCTCCATGGCGCGGGGGCAGAACCAGTGCCAGAGCCCCAGCAGGTAGTAGGGGGTCCAGCAGAGGATGAAGGAGGAGACGATGACCAGGCTCATCCGCAGCATCCGCAGCCGCGCGCGGGGGATGTTGTTCCTGGAGCAGCGCAGCGACGCGTCCTGCGAGGAGACTGGAGGGGAAAACGGGGCTGGCTCAGCGACCCCGGCCCTGGGCGAGAGCTGGGGGTCCCCGCAGAGCTGCCGACAGGAGCTGCCCCGGGCACGGGCACTCACAGAGGCCGGAGCCCATGCGGCGGGAGATCTCCAGCAGGATGCGGGCGTAGCAGCAGACCATGATGAGCAGCGGCAGCAGGAAGAGGCAGGCGAAGCCCAGCATGTTGTACAGGGTCTCGTGCCAGCGCCGGGGGAAGCTGCCCCGCGTGGTGCACTGCGTGAAGTTGTGCGGGGGGCGCAGGGTGATGGTGCGGAACAGGAACAGCTGCACAGGAGAGGGGACAGAGCTGATGGGGTTTGTGCCTCCCGAGCCAGGGAGGGCACTGGAGCCCGAAGCAGGGACCCCTCAGAGCCGCAGCCTGTGGGGTGGGAGCTGTTCTGAGCCCTGCCCTGGCTCTGGACAGCGGGCAGAGCTGGGTGAGGGGGATCCCCGCCGCTGCCGCTCTGCTGCCAACCCGCCGTGCCCACCCCACGGGGCTCTCCGTGCCCACCCTGCGGGTCTGGCAGCGAGCCCGGCCAGCGTCCCCAGCCCCCCGGGGCTCTGTCCCTGGGCTCTGTCCCCGGGGTCGGTACCTGCGGCACGGCCAGCCCCGCGCTCAGCGCCCAGGCCGCCTGCAGCATGGCGCGGTTGCGGGCGCGGGCGCGGGCGATGGCCAGCGGGCGCAGGATGGCCGCCTGCCGGTCCAGGCTGATGACCACGGTGACAAAAGCCGAGGCGTACATGGCCAGCAGGCGCAGGTACATCAGCAGGCGGCAGGCCAGGTCGCCCGCCCGCCACTGCAGCGTGATGTTCCAGACGGCGTCCAGCGGCATGACCAGCACGCTGACCAGCAGGTCGGCGGCCGCCAGGTGCCGCAGCAGCAGGCGGATGTGGGGGCGCCGGCCGCTGCCCCGGCCCCCCACCGCCCGCAGCACCGCCAGGTTGCAGCCGGCCGAGAGCGCGAAGAGGGCGAAGGTGACGGCCACGCGCACCTGGGCGGCCGCGGAGAAGGTGGGCAGGCGCAGGGGCTCCTCGCCCTCCTCCTCCGGGGGGCTCCAGGCGCAGCTCCACTCACGGGGGGGGATGCTGGGGGGCTCCACGCTGGTGTTTCCCACTGCAGGATGGCCCCCACCTGCCGCAAAGGGGCGGTGGCAGCCCTGGGGTGGGGGCTCTGGGAGGGGCAGCACTGGGGGTCCTGTCCCCTAGAGCCCCCCTGCCCAGGGCCCCAGTGCCGACATCACATTTCTGAGCTCGCTTCCCTGTGCTCCATCCTTGCCTGCTCGCTGCGTCCTGCGGCAACCCCAGAGCCTCCAGCAGCCCCCAGAGCCCCTCCATGCCCCCAGAGCTGTGGGGTCCCTGGCGCCAAGCAGGGCAGAGGAGGACAATGGCAGCTGAGCCCAGCACGCCACCCACCCCAGACCATTTCTGCTGTGCCCCTCTCCCTGCCCAGATCATATCTGGGGGGTGACCCCACCCAGCCCCAATCGCGCCCTGAGGACCAGACGCCCCTTCCCCCGCCTCACCTGCATCCAGGGTGTCCTGCCTGGCGTTCCCCAGCCGGGCCATGGCAGGGCCGATGCTCTGTGCTGAGGGCTCCTGCATGGGCTGCGGGGCACGAGGGGAGCGGGGCAGGTCCTGGGCAGGTGCTGCACGGAGCCAGCACCGGCAGCTGCTGTGGCGTGGGCGCCCTTGGCGGCTCTGAATGGTCCTTGACGTCGCCAGCAGCTCGGAACAGCACGGTCCTTCCCTGCCACCCACGGCACACGGACACACACGTAAGCGTGTGTGCTGCTCACCCGTGGGACGTGCCCCACAGCTGTGGGAGGGAGCCCCAGCCCAGGGGGACGCTGCTGCTGCCAGGGCTGGGTATCAGAGCTCACAAGGGCTCCTCGCATTGAGGTGCAGCATTTGGGGGGCCCAGGGGCCCACAGTGCCTCCTCCCAGCCCTGTGACTGCCAGCCGCTCCCCCAGACTGGGATCACCCCCAGGGCAGTGTCCCCATGGCTGGAGCATGTGCCCAGGTCCCTTCAGCCCGGCCGGAGAGCAGGGGCTGCAGCCTAGGAGAGGGCAGGGCAGGGCAGGGGGCTGCTTTACATCTCAAAGGCTTGTCTCCCGTCCTGTCACCGCCCCCTCCGCCCCAGCAGAGGATATTAACCTCATTAGAGAGTCCTTTCACACTCCGTGGGGTTCATTAACCCCCCGCCCTTCACCCCAGACCCCAGAGCTGGCAGGATACTCCCCGACGCGTTAGCACATGGCTGCCAGGTCCCAACACCCTCCTGCTAATGGGGACCCCAGACTTCGGGGAGCCACCGAGGGGGCTGGGGGCAGAGGGTCCCCACCACAGGCTCCTACACTCTGCTCCTGGTCCTGGCAGGGTCCCCAGCCCGTGGGCTCAGCCCCATCCCCACACCGAGCTGGACCCCAAATCTTCCCGTTTCACTGGGAGCTCCCACAGCTGGGGAGGCTGCACCTGGAGGTTGCTGGGGATCCTCACCCCTTCCTGGCGGGGTCAGGCCGCAGGACAAGGGCAGTGCCTCTCCTGATACCCTCCCCAAGCTGCTCTCCCGGCTGGTGCCACAGCCCCCAGCCCAGCAGCCCAGCGAGGAGAGCCCAGGCATGGCAAACCCCATCCCGTGCCCAGCTCCTGCAGCAGCCACACGGACACTCAGAGAGGGCTTATTCACAAGGGTTTATTCACATCCAGCCGCCGCCCGGCGCGTCCAGCACGGCTCCAGGTGCGGCGGGCAGCTCTTCCTGCATTGTCCCGAGGCTGCAGGGACATCGTGGGGCTGCGGGTGCCCCAGGCCCGGGGACTCATCTGGGCTGTGGTGGGAACAGAGCCTCCAGCAGCGAGAGCAGGTCCGCAGAGAGATCCTGGGGAGCAGAGACGGGCAGGGTGAGCAGCCAGCCAGAGTGCAGGCAGGGCTGGGGTCGTGGCAGTGGCAGCCCACCCTCTGAAAGTGCTCCTGGGCAGGACGAGCAGGACTACGGACCCCATTCTGTCCCCGCTAACGGGATCCCCACAAACAGGAGGGAGGGAAGCACCAGGAAAATGGGGCAGGCTGGGGGATCCACCTGACCCGCTGCACGGAGCAGGGCTCACCTCTCCATTGCCCACCCCAGACACGGCTGTTGTTACCCCAAAACCAGTTCCTGCACTGCCCACACCAAGAGGAGGGGGGTTGATCCCCGCCCCATGCCAGCCCCATGCCGAGAGTGACCCCAATCGCCGCCAGCACGTACCTGGGTGACTGTCCCTGTGCCCACGAACTCTGACAGCACCAGTCCCGTGTCCAGGGCATCACCGGGGAGATCCGGGGGGGCCGCAGCCCCTGCCGAGTGGGGAGGGGTCAGCCAGGGGGACGCACTGGAGGTGACAGCCTTGTTCAGATCTGAGGAGGTCCCCACTGCGGGCAGGTAGGGGGGTGGCGCCCAGGTCTGCGTCTGGATGTTGGAAACCCCAAGCAGCTCTGGAGGGGTCCCGGTTGCAGGGATGTAGGAGGGAGACCCCCAGGTCTCCATCCCGATATTCGGACCCCCAAGTACATCTGGGAGGGTCGCTGCAGCAGGGGTGTAGGGGGGTGACCCCCAGGTCTCTAGCCCCATCTCCGGAGCCCCGATCAGCTCCGGGGCAGTGCCCGCAGCAGGGCTGCAGAGGGGTGACCCCCAGGCGCCCGTCCCCACGCCGGGAGGGGTCCCCGCCACTGGAGGCGACCCCCAGCCCGCAGCGCCGGGCGGCGAAGCACCCCGGGGCACGGTGTCCTGGCAGCACCCCAGCCCCCGGGGGCACAGCGGGCAGTGGCGGGGGGCCGGCGCCCCCCGGCCGAGCCCCAGCAGCGCGGAGAGGTGCGCGATGTAGCGGGTGGCGAGGCGCAGGGTCTCGATCTTGGTCAGGGTGTGCCCGGCGGGGGCCAGCGCGGGCGGCAGGTAGTGCCGCAGCCGCAGCAGGGCCTGCGCCAGCCGCCGCATCCGCAGCTTCTCCCGCTCGCTGGCGCTCTGCCGCGGGACCCCCGCGCCCCCGCCGCCCCGCGCCCCCTTCCTGCCCCGCGGCCGTGCGGCGTGGCCCCGGCAGGGTCCCCGGGCGGCGGCGGGGGACGCGAGGCCGCAGGAGTCGGGCGATGCTGCGGGAGAGCTGCTGCTGTAGCCCAGCGGGTCCGGAGGGTCGCCCCAGCCCTGCAGCGCGGCGGTGGCGAGCAGCGTGCGGCCGTGGGCCATGGCAGCGCCGGAGGCTGGCAGCCGAGTGCCGCTGGCTCCCGGTCGCCCCGGCTTTATGCCGGCCCGGAGGTGTGAAGAGGCACCTTGGTGGCTGCAGGAGCAGCACTTCAAAGGCCGGGGGTCTGGGGGGGGCCGGGGCAGCGGCTGTGAACGCGGGGTGACGAATTTCACCCCGGAGGTGTGAAGCTGCTCGGTGCTGCCCCTCGGCCCCGCGCTGGGCTGGGACGGGGCTGGGACCCCCGCGGGAGCTGCATCCGGGTCTCGGTGGCTCTGCATGCGGGGAGCTGCAGTGGGGCTGCAGCACGGGCTGCACCGGGGTGCAGGGGGTGTTGTGGGGCTCTGATGGGGCTTCATGGGGTTTGCTGTGGATCTGAGGTGGCGTGTCCCCGTGTCCCCCTGCAGAGGACCCCAGACAGGGAGCTGTTCCTGTGGCTTTGCGGGACACCCCCAGCCCGGTTTGGGGTGCCGGTCTCCCAGCGCCCCTGACGGGCCCCGCAGGGCTGCCCGGTGCTGGCAGCGGCAGCGGAGCCCCCACGGGCCGCGGGTGTCGGGGCCGGGCCCGGGGCTGGGAGGAGCCCCCCCGGCGCGTTCCCAGGCCCGCAGGTGTTGGGGCCGGCGGGTGTGAAGGTTTCCCGGGAAACGGCCCCGCCGAGGCACGGAAAATCCATCAGGGAGCGAGGGGACACGGGCACGGCACGGCACACCCGGAGTCGGTGCGCACAGCCTGGGCCGGGGGTGCGTCTGGGGGCGCAGCACCCCCGAACTGGGTGTGCACAGCCCGCTGGCACAGCGGGGTGCAGGACACCCCCAAACGCGGGGTGCAAAGCCCTGGGGAGCATGAGGGGCACGGGATCCCCACAAATCTGGGGGGCACAGCTGAGGAGGGCACAGCTGAGGGGATACGGGGGGGCACAGCACCCCCAAAGCGTGTGTGCACATCTGAGCAGTGCCCAGCACCGATCCGGCCGCCAGTGCCAGCCCCGTGCCAGCACCCAGGCGCGGTCTGGGGGCACAGGGGTGTCTGGTGGGAGACCTGCACCCCTCGGCCCCGGCCAGCTCGGCCCCCTCCCCACTGCCGGCCCCCTCCTGGGTCGCATTAGCTGATGAGCTCCCGGGTAATGAGTTCTGCACCCGCCGCAGCCGCTTCCCACCTCCCTGTTTGGACAAGTGCTGGGCTGGGGCAGCGCCGGCCGCGGGGTCAGAGCCCCCGCCGTGTGGGGAAAATCTTTAATTGTAACTAATAGAAATAGTGTGTAAGTCTTGAGAATTCCTTCAGCTTCAGCCAAAAGCGCTGAGTCCTGTATTAACGTGTGCAAGTGGTTATTTTAGCTTTAAACACTGGGCCTGAGCAGGTATCTTGGCCAGACCACTGAGCTGGGATGTGTTCAAAGAGAAGAAATTTTTTTGGAGGTCTATGACCAAAACTGGATTAATTTGAGGAATGGGGTGTTCCCCAAACGAGCCCCAGAGACCCTCAAAAGACCCCTACTCTTATGTAAATAAGCTCCAAAAAGTTATATAAATATGCAAAAGCATTTGCGGGAATGTTTAGCCTCATGTGGGAATTTTGGGAAATGCAATTAATAACTTACAAAGATTTAAACTAGTCTGTAGCCAGCTTTGGTGTGTGTAGTAGGAGATAACCCCTGCATACCCAGCACTGAAGCAAAGCAATGCTGCTTTCTAATTCTGAAATTACAAGGTTAGAGGGTTTTATTCCCAACTTTTGGTGAAAACTGGACACCCTACAGCCCCTCAGCCCCATCCCTTCAGCCCCTATCAATGGAGCAGGGTGCAGGGCTGGACAACACGGCCAGGGCACCACGGCAGAGCTGAGGCAGTGCCCAGCCCAGGCTGTGCCCTGGGAGCCCCCAGCCCTGCTGGGACCCTCCAGGGCACATCCCTGCCCCCGGGCATCGCCATCCCTGCTCTAGCACCTCCCGGGGCAGAGCCCCGTGTGGTGTCCGGAGTTCGTGCTTGTCCCTCTGTCCGGGACGGGCACAGGGTCAGTGCCCAGGGCTGTGCCTGGTAAGCACCTGCCAAACCGCCCCCCCACCTGCCGCTCTCCCTCAGCCCACCCCACGGGGTCCCGTGCCCCCGGCCCCTCCAGACTGTGGCATCCACCCCGGTGCACCCCAGTGCCCTGGGCACCCCCAGAGCAAGCAGGGACAGTGCTCGGTGGGTCCCCAGGAGCCCTCGGCTGATCTGGAGCCGTCCGGGGCTGCATCCGCGGCACTGCGGGGACAGGAGCAGCACGGCCAGAGCGGGGATGTGTCTGGGAAGGGAGCGCCCCCCAAAACCCGCACACCCTGTACACCCTGTACACCCTGTACACCCCGCACACCCTGTACACACCGGGGCTGGGCACAGGGCAGAGGGCACAGGGCACAGGGCACGCAGCTGCGGGCACTCTGCCGGGTGCCAGGGCTCGGGCCCGGCTCTGGAAGGTCAAGTCCCGGGCTGGGCAGAGCGGCTGTGCGGGGAGCGGCGGTGCGGGGCGAGCCGGTGCTGCTGCGGGGCTGGCGGCACGTTAGCATCTCTCACGGCCGTGTGAATGGCTCTCCACACACTTCCCAGCGCCGGCAGGGCCAATTAAGGAGCGAAGGAGTCAGATCCGACACCTCTGCAAATGGGCCCGGCATTCCCAGGCTCCTGCCGCCCGCCCGGAGCGGGGCGAGCCTGGGGGAGCTCGGCACCTCCAGGTGGGCGCGGGGGCATCGCCCGCACCCCCGCCCCAAATAGAGCCGGGGTTACCCCCAGATGGGGCCAGCAGAACAGCCCCCAGCCATGGCCAGACACAACACCGCCCCAGAGGAGCTTGGGGGTCCAGAGATGGGGTTAGACACCTGGGGTCACCCCTCTACACCCTGCTCTGGGATCCCTCCAGAGCTTCAGAGGATTCCCAGCTACAGCGCCCTGGAGCCTCCCCACAGATGAGCCACAGCCAGGGGTGACAGGATGGCAGGACTGATGGCCTGACCCCAATCCCCACCTGCCTGGGGGTCCTGTCCCCTCCGTGTGCCCAAGGACAGCCCAGGTAGCCCATAAGGGACACTGGGGGTCCTGTCCTCTCCCCGTGCCCAAGGACAGCCCAGGTAGCCCATGAGGGACACTGGGGGTCCTGTCCCTTACCTGTGCCCATGCACAGCCCAGGTGAGCCCATGAGGGACACTGGGGGTCCTGTCCCCTCCCCGTGCCCAGGCACAGCCCAGGTAGCCCATGAGGGACACTGGGGGTCCTGTCCCCTCCCCGTGCCCAAGGACAGCCCAAGTTAGCAGGAGGGACACTGGGGGTCCTGTCCCTTCCCTGTGCCCATGCACAGCCCAGGTAGCCCATGAGGGACACTGGGGGTCCTGTCCCTTCCCTGTGCCCAAGGACAGTCCAGGTAGCCCATGAGGGACACTGGGGGTCCTGTCCTTTCTCTGTGCCCAAGGACAGCCCAGGGTAGCCCATGAGGGACACTGGGGGTCCTGTCCCTTCCCTGTGCCCAAGGACAGCCCAGGTAGCCCATGAGGGACACTGGGGGTCCTGTCCCTTCCCTGTGCCCAAGGACAGCCCAGGTTAGCAGGAGGGACACTGGGGGTCCTGTCCCTTCCCCGTGCCCAAGCACAGCCCAGGTAGCCCATGAGGGACACTGGGGGTCCTGTCCCCTCCCCGTGCCCAAGGACAGCCCAGGTTAGCCCATGACAGCCTGTCCCCCTGGCCCTGCCGGGCCCGCAGCTGCTGCCCAGAGCAGGGCCAGGCAAAGGGTGCTGTGCCGGTGCCGGTGCCAGTCCCCGAGCAGGGCCCAGCAGGAGCTCACACGCAGCTGTCAGACACCCGGGCTGGGCTGGCGTCAGCAAAGCCCCCGGGGCCACTTAGCACCAGGCTCCGAATAGCCCGGGAGGGCTCGGAGCCCCGGGCCTGGGCTGGGCCTGCCGCGGCCTGCAGGGCCCGGCCTGCCCCCAGCCTGCACAGCATGCCCCAGCACCAGGCTCCCCTGGGCACCAGGCACGTTTTATTTACACCCATGATTTATTTACACCCCGGAGTGCAGCGGGCCGAGCTGGGCCCTCCCGAGCCCCCCAGTTCCCGTGGCCATGGCGGGACGGGCTGCAGGGGTGGAGTGAGGGGAGCCGGGAGCGGGCCAGCTCCGTCCTGGGAGCTGCAGGCTGCTGCTCGCTCTGCCCCTCACTCCTCTGCAGCGCTGCTCTGCTGGCTAAACCATTCCCTCACGGCCGCCTGGTTCTCCTTCACCCAGTTGATGTTAGCCCGGGTCCGCTCCAGCGCCTGCTCCAGCGCCCGCGTCCCCGAGCCAAAGCCGATGTCCTCGTTGTCTTTCTTAAACTGCTCCAGCTGCCAGGCAGAGATGGGGCTGGAGCAGGCAGGGCAACGCCCCAGCAGCTCCCAGCAGCACCCCACACCACCCAGGAGCACCCCAATAGCTCCTGGGAGCACCCCAGCATCACCCCACACCACCCAGGAGTGCCCCAATAGCCCCCAGGAGCACCCCAACAGCTCCAGGCCGTGCCAGGGTCCAGCCTCACCTGCTGCAGCTCAAACTCTGTGGAAAAGCGCTGGGTCACAGATAAAATCAGGCGGGAGAAGGAGAAGGAGCCGCCTCCATACCTGGGAGAGCAGAAGTGTGCTGAGCCAGGGGGCAGGGGACGGGGAAGGGGCAGTGCCAGCCCCAAGGCAGGCACACAGGGTGTCCCCAGCCCCCCTAGTGCTCACTGGGTGAAGAGTGTCCTCCAGTTGCCACGGATGAAGTCCCAGACCAGGGGCTGCCCCACAACGTTGCTGGCAATGCTGTTGATGGTGGAGGTGGCATCCTGCCTGCGGATCTTGGTGGGGTCCAGGGTGTACTGCAGGTACCTGGAGGGGCACGATGGAGGGGTGAGGGGCTGGCAGGGCAGCAGACACCACGGGGTGGGTGATGGGCCGGTGGGGACACACCACAGTGCCAGCCAGACCCCACACGCACCGGTTCAGGATCCAGGGGTGGGGGCTGCAGGCGAGGGCTGAGCGGAGCTTGTCGGCCTCAGACACCACATGGGCCGCCTGGAACTGCTCCCAGAGGAAATTCCAGGCCTCCTCCCCACCCGTGGCCACCATGCTGCAGTAGATGGCTGAGCGCAGGTTCGGGGGGACCCTGTGGGGGCAAGAGCTGTCAGTGCCAGGAGCCCCTCGCCGTGCCAGCCCGAGCACACACACAGCACCAGGGATTCCGAGGACTCACGGGTTGGTGTTGGTACTCCGCCACTCTTTGAAGTAGCGGGTAGCCAAGTTCTGGCAGTCGAGGATACCATAGGAGCAGGCGGTGCTGATGGCATTGGCCTGGTTGTACCTGAGGGAGGGAGCCCGTGAGGGCTGGGCTCCAGCACAGGCTGTGCCCCCTGCCCAGGGCAGTCAGGGAGGCCCAGGGATCCCAGCCCCAGGGCCACGGCACTCACTGGGTCATCAGGTTATCATTGGAGGTATTTTGCCAGTTATTAGTGGTGCTGTTGTAGTGATCGAAGAGAGGTCTCACCTGCTTCCTCATGTATTTCTGAGGGCAAGAGGGAGTCAGAGGCACTGCCCCCACAGCTCTGTGGGGCAATCCTGGCCCCTCACCCCCAGCACAGGGGCAGCACTCACCGTCATGTTCCCAAAGAGCTCGCTGCGGTCAAACATCAGCTTGAAGTACTGCAGGTTGTTGAGCGCTGCCTGCCAGGGCATGTACTCCCTCTCCCGGCTCAGGAACAGCGTCGTGTCCAGAGCCAAGGTCACGTTGACGTACTTGGCCCTGGCAGGGGTGAGGGCAGCGTCAGCTCCCCAGCCCCACCGGCGCTGCCCTCCCCAGGGCACCCACCCCGCCCAGCCCCTCGCCCCGTGGCACCCAGACCACCTGGCAGGGCTCACCTGGCCAGGTTAAAGGCGTCGTCAATGATCTGGGCGCGGTTGATCACAGGGATGACCTGAGAAGCAAAGTCAGTGTCTCAGGGCAGGGTGCTGTGAGTGGGGTCTCCTCCACTGCCCTGAGCACCCCCTGTACCGTCTGGTCAGTGGCAAGCTGGCTGAGGAGCCGATCCCAGTTTTCCTGGTTGTAATTGACACGGAAGTAGCCGGTGACATCGAGGTTCAGCAGCAGCCAGGTGGAGCTGAGCGCGAACTCGCTGTTGGTGTCTGGGAAGGGGACAGAAGGCTCAGCCAGAGCTGCACCCCCTCTCACCAGGCAGGGCCAGGCTCAGCCCCGAGCGGTGCCATGGCAGCGGAGGTGGCAGCAAGACCCCCGCTCACAGCCAGGACACACCATACCTGAGACCCCTGTCAGCCAGTAGTTGCCCCTGCCTTGGCCAGTGCCTGTCATCCAGGTGATGGGGATGATCCAGGTGTAGCTGTGCCATGGACAGACAGGTGATGGGACTGGCCCTCATCCCCTGACCCCTCGGTTCCCAGCCAGCCCCCGCCACACTCACTTGAATTCAGAGGGTCTGTCCACAGTGGAGTTGGGGTCCAGCAGGAAATGTTTCTGGGTGACGGTGCCGTCGGCAGTGTTAACAGTGACCACAGGGAAGCCCATCTGCAGTGTCCAGCGGTCCATGATGCTGCTGATAGTGCCAGGCAGCTGGACGTTGTTTCTCTCCACCGCCTGTGGGGACAGCAGCGCCTCAGGCACCAGGGGCAGGGGCAGGGCAGCGTGGGGCTTGGCCAGGGCTGCAACCCTCAGCCAGCTTGTGTGACCCCGTTACACCAGGCAGCCCCCCAGAGCCAGGGCTGGGGGTGCTGCAGGAGCACCAGGCCCCTCCTACCTGTTGCAGGTGGGCCCAGAGGTCACTGTAGACGGTGTTGTTGTAGGAGAAGGTGTGGAGGTAGGACTGTAGGAGAGCACCAGGAGACACGGGTGAGCAAGGGCAGGTCTGGGGTGTGGGACACCCCTCGAGCACCCGGGAAGGTCTCTGCCACGGGATGCCCACCCTGCACTGGGCTTGCTGCCCTCCAGCACCAGCAGCACCTCACCTGCAGCCCCTCCTTGAAGATGTTCTCGCTGAGGAAGCTCGAGAGCATCCGCAGCACCGACGCTCCCTGCAGGGACAGCAGGTGAGAGAAGCCAGGGGCACCCCAGAGTCCATCCCACCCCAGGGACCCCCGTGCACACCTTGCTGTAGGCGATGCTGTCGAAGACTTCGCTGATCTGGGCTGGGGTGTTGATCTCCTCCTCGCGGAAGGAGAGCGGGTGGGAGCTGGCCAGGGCGTCTGTCGCCATCACATCGTGCACCTCATTCAGCACCATCAGGTCTTTCTGCAGAGGGACACCAGCAGCTGCCTCAGCCCTGCGTGCACGGCCTGGCACCAGGGCAGCTCCAGGGCCGCCCGCTCCCCTGCCTGCCCCCACGCCCATCCTCCCTGGCACTCACAATGTTCCAGCTGGGCTCAGCAAAGTCGGCACCCAGGTACTCCACGTACGAGGCGAAGCCCTCGTTCAGCCACAGGTCGTTCCACCAGCGCAGCGTCACCAAATTCCCAAACCACTGCAGAGGGCACAGCACTCCGTGAGCCGCCAGCCCCAGCCAGGGGAGGGGCCGAGGGGCGCAGCAGGTACCTGGTGTGCCAGCTCGTGGGCGATGACGGTCACCACCCGCTCCTTGTTGCCAATGGAGGAGAAACCATCGACGAAGAGCAGGGAGTTCTCCCGGTAGGTCACCAGCCCCCAGTTCTCCATCGCGCCCGCGTTGAAATCGGGGAGGCCAACCTGGTCTGGGGGTGGAGGGGAGTCCGTCAGTGCCCTGCTGACAGCAGGCTGGACCTTCTTCCCCCGGCAGTGGGCAGCTCAACCCAGCGCCCCGGGCACCCGCAGCACCCACCAGACTTTGGGAGCGGGTACGGCGTGTTGTAGTACTGCTCAAAGAAGTTGAGGATGGGGCCAGTGACACTGAGTGCATAGTCGCCCTGGCCCTCTGCGATGGCTTTGGGGCGGCCCCAGATGCGGATCTGCAGAGGAGGGATGCAGGACTCATCGGTGGCCCAGGCTCAGCCACCCAGGTGGGCAGGGGGTGCACCCAGCCCATCCTACCAGTGGACTCGAGGAGTTATTCTCCACATAGCTGAACGGGCTGACAATGAAGGCCAGAAGGTACGTGGACATCCGGGGGGTGGTGTCAAACTCAGTGACAGTCCAGGTCTCTCCATCAATAGTCACTGGCCTGGTGTCTGTGGAGACCAGAGGATCACCCCACAGCCCTGCCAGCCCCCCAGCCCCCCAGCGGGGCCCCCCCGCCCCACTCACTTTTGGCAGGCATGTTGGAAATGGCCGTGTAATTGGGGGGGTGGATCAGGGTCACTGTGAAGTTGGCTTTCATGGCCGGCTCGTCGAAGCAGGGGAAGGCTTTGCGTGCGTCAGGCGCCTGCATCTGCGTGGTGGCCACCACTGTCCTGGGAGCCAAGCCCATCAGTGCCCGGGTCCCTGTGGAGGCTGCGCCCCCCAGTCCCCTTTCTCCCATCCCCACTGGGGCAGCGTGAGGATGCAATGGGGGCACAGAGGTTTTACACACCCATCCCACAGTCTGGCGGGAGAGGAGCCCCAAAGCCAGCCCCGCGCCCTCCACTGCCCCGTGCCAGCCCCGTGCCCCCACTCCCCTTCCCACCACCACCTCAGACCAGCCCTGTGGCTTCCACCCCGTCCCCTGCCCTCCACCTACTTCACGCCTGCCTCGTCCGTGTATTCGCTGCGGTAGAAGCCAGCCAGGTCATCGGCCAGCTCCCCGGTGAAGCGGGTGGTCAGGCGGTACCGCCGGCCCGGCCGCAGGTTACTGGCCAGCCGCACCACAAGGTACTGCGTGGCAGTCTCCAGCCAGGTGCGGGTGATGACAGGGGCCAGGCCACCACCCACTACCTGCAGACTGGCAAGGAAGAAGAGGCCCTGCCTGGTGTAGTTCAGCTTGTTGCTGTGGATGAGGATGAGGTTGGTGGCTTCCTCGCACAGGAACACCACGCTGCTGTTGCCCTTGAAGATGTACATGCCGTTGGCATCAGGTGTCAGGTAGGGCTGCAGAGTCACCTCGTAGCTCTCCGGCTTCAGCGTGGCTGGTAGCCTCCATCTGTTCCAGGGGTCGCTGGGATTAGGAGTGGCAGTGGTGGCAGTGGTGGCAGTGGTGGCAGTGGTGGCAGTGGTGGTGACGCCAGGTCTAACCGTGGTGCCAGGCCTGACCGTGGTGCCGGGTCTAACTGTGGTGGTGGTGCCCACATCCGATGTCACCTTGTTCTTTTCCTGCGCGTACACCACCGAGAGCGCAATGATGGTGGCCACAGCGCCCACGGCCAGCACGATGGCCACGATGCCCACGGTCCTGCTGATGAAGAAGCCGGCTGCCATGGTGGCAGCAGGAGCAGCACTGACAGACACGGCGCTGGAGCAAGCACGGCTTTTAGCCTCTCGCTCCCACGAGGTTTATTAGTCCAAGTTAATGAGTGAAGGATTAAATGGCCATGGGGCTCAGGGTGATGGGGATGAGCTTTCCACCCGCCCGCCCCCCAGGCTGGCAGGAGCACCGACGCCCAGCGGGGGCAGAGCTGCCCGTGCGGGCTGGCACCATCGGGGAGCGTGTGCGGCACCCCCGGCGTCCTTCCCCTGGCCCTGCAAAAGGAGGGACAGAGCGGGTGGTCACACCAGCAGCCCATCCCCACCGTGCTGCAGGGCCCAGCGTGTGTCCCCATCAGCCGAGCCCAGATGCAGACTCGGTGTCACCCCGTTTACCCTCGAGTGACAGGGTCTGCGCCGCTGTCAGAGGGTCCATGCCACCCCTGCCTGCCAGGAGCACAGCTCACAGGCTGCCCCACCCAGGGAAAGCAGGGGGCGTGGGGTGCAGCACGGGAGAATGTAGGAGGGGACGGCCGGGAGCAGCTCCCCGTGCCCACAGCCCTCCCACAGTCCAAGGTCACAAACGTGGAGGCACCGGGATCAAACTCCACCGCTGTGAACCCAGCCCCCGTGGGCACATGTGAGGTCCCCACCCAGGGCAGGGAGGGGGGATGGCACATCCTGTCACGCACTGTGGAAGAATAGGAAGCCCTGTTCCCAAGATCTAATCGGTCTCTGCGTACGGAGATAGGGGCAGGTGCTTCCAGGAGCCACAGGTGGGGCAAAGAGCACGGCAGCATAAATGGGGTGCTAAGGGCGCCCTGCCCTGTCCCTGACACCCAGCTGCACCCGCCAGGGCCACCGTGCCTGGCAGGAACCACTCGGCTGCTGTTCCTGGGGATCCCTGTCAGGCACAGCCACCCCCCAGGTCCAGAGGTCACTGTGGCTCTCCCAGCCCCATCCCCACCTTGCCTCTGGCCAAGGGCTGTGGCCGGGAGGGCGGCAGGCGCTCTGCACACCCCCATCCCTCCCCACAGCCCCTCGGGCACAGCCCGCAAGCAGCCCCAGTGGCGGGCCTGGATGGAGTTAGCATGGGGTGAGACACAGCACCACTGCCCGGAGCCCCCCGGCGCCCGCAGGACTCTGACCCCACCCCAGACCCCTCCGGAGCCCAGCCAGCAGCACACGCATCTCCCACGTCCCACAAGCGGCACAGATGTCGGGCGTCACTCCCCACACCCTGACACACCCCCGGAGCCCTCCACACCGTGTGCACCCCCACAGACCCCCCCAAAGCCCCGCATTGCACAGGGCTCCATATGTGAGCCCCCCTGCTGGCCCCACACCCCACAGCCCCCCACAGCCCCTTCCCCCGCTTGGGACACCCCGCACACCCCGCAGAGTGCCCCCCTCACCTTCCTGTGCTCAGCCGGGGACAGCGAGGGGACAGCGGGGGACAGCGGGGACAGCGGAGAGAGCGGGGACAGCGGGGGGACAGCGGGGACAGCGGGGGGACAATGGGGGACAGCGAGGGGACAGCGGAGAGGGCGGGGACAGCGGAGAGAGCGGGGACAGCGGGGTCCCGCCCGCCCTGGTCCCGCTTCCTGCGCCCCGCGTGTGTGTGTCTGTCTGTCCTGCTGCCTGTCCTCCTGTCCTGCCCGCCTCAGCTCCCGCTCGCAGCTGCAGGGGAGGAAAGCTTCCTCCAGACTGCAGGGCAGGAACGCGGAGCTCGCCCCCTTTAACCTCCTGTCTGCCGGCTGGCGGGGGCACAGCAGGGGCGGCCCCACACCGCAGCCGTTCTGAGGGGAAGGGGCCGGGGCTCGGGAGCGCGCCCAGCAAAACCCGGCACCCATGGGTGCCACAGCCCAGCCCAGCTGGGGCAGGCAGCGGCCGGGGGCCAGCAGCCACCCCCGGGCCCCAGCCCCATCGCCACTCCGGGGCTGCAGGCGGCTCGGACGGAGCCCTGCCCTGCACAGCCCGTCCCGGGCCGCATCCCCGGGAGCAGGGACGGCTCTGGGGACCGGGACCGAGCCGGTGCTGCCCCTCTGGGTCACGGCCAGAGCCGGGCACTCGGCTCCCGCACAGCCCCCGGCCCCGCTCGGGAGGGGAAATGAGGCTGGGGGCTCAACCCGGCTCATCCCTGAACAGAGAGCGGGGTCACGGCCACAGTCACTGTCACGGCCACGGTCCCGGTCACGGTCACGGCCACGGCCACGGTCACGGTGCTCAGCCTCCCGTCCCGCAGCGCTGCGGCTCCGGCCAGCCCAGGACGGGGCGCTGGGGCCGGAGGTGTCGGCTGAGCCGGACAGGGGGGTGCAGGGGGAGCCGGACAGAGGGGGGACACTGCGGCCGGACAGAGGGGGGACACTGCGGCCGGACAGAGGGGGGACACTGCGGCCGGACAGAGGGGGGACACTGCGGCCGGACAGAGGGAGGGACACTGCGGCCGGACAGAGGGAGGGACACTGCGGCCGGACAGCGGGGGGACACTGCGGCCGGGGCCGGACACGGGCACTGCCCACGGCAGCGCAGCCCCGGAGCCCAGGCTGGCACAGAGCAGCCTGCACAGAGCACCGGGCACAGAGCACCGGGCACATTGCAGCCTGCAGCACCTCGCCAGGTCCCTCGCTACGGGCTGAGCCCGGAGCGTCCCCTCCGACCGTCTCGGTCCTGCCGGCTCCGCGTCCCAGCCTCAGGACACGGCCCGGGCTCGGTGGCTCACCTGCACCCTTCGCCTGCAAGAGGAGGAGAGGAGAAGGACGAGGACGAGGACGAGGACGAGGAGGAGGAGGCGGAGGAGGAGGAGAGCCAGCGGAGAAGAGCACGCAGCAGGTTGCCCGGCTTCCTGACCTCCAGGAGCGCTGATGTGGCCAGTGGCCAGCTCGGGAAGGGTTAAGCTGCAGGGAGGGGAAAATTCCTTCCAGGCAGAGTCACGGTTTCCCTGCCAGGGGAAGTGAAGGCAGAACCCGGAGCACAGCTGGGGAGCAGAGGAAGGGCCCCTGGCCAGCCCCAGGGGCTGGTGGCCAGATGAGCCTGGACCGAGGCAGGGGCGTGGGGCACAGGGCTGACAGAGCCCATCGGGGTCCCTGTGAACCCCAGGACGAACCCTGCTCCTCCCCGGCCTCAGGGGACGCCAGCCCCACAGCTCCCCACACCTGGAGAGCTGTCAGAGTGCTCTGCAGCAGGGAGAGGCAGGACTGGCACAGAGTGACCTGGGAGAGGGCAGGACTGGCACAGGGTGACCTGGCACCAAAGACCCAAAGCTGGGGACGCTGCTGTCACAGCCTGAGCAGGGCCATCACCTGTCCTTACCTGCTGGGAGCAGAGGGTGCAGCCAGGCACCCTGAGCCCCCCGCCCTCCCCTGGGGCATCTGGGGCCCCCTTTCCCACCCCGGGGTCTCCACCAGCCAAAAGCCCCCCAGGAGAGCTGCACAGACCCCCAAGCCCCCTGCCCATCCAGCAGCACCCACAGCAGACACAGACACGGGTTCAAGGGCAGTTTATTGGGACACAGGGACACACTCCAGCAGCCCCAGGGACAGGGCCTGACCCTGCCCATCCCCCAGGTCACTCAGCCCTCCTGCTGCCACACCCTGCTCCAGCCTGTCCCCCACACTGTCCCCAGGGCACACAGCAGCTCCCATGAGTGACCCCCACCCAGCTGGGGCCCACCACAGAGGGCAGGGCCAGGGCAGGGGACAGCCAGGCTGGGAGGGGGACAGAGCCAGCACCACAGGCACACTCTCACCACTGGGAACCCCAGGAATCCCAGAAGAGGCAGGAGCCAACTCCTCCCCACAGCAAGGGGAGGCTGCACTCCCCAGGGACAGGGGGAAGGAAGGGCACCCTCCTTGTTGGGGGAGCAGAACTGAGCCCAGCTCCAGCAGGAGGGACCCCCAGCCCCCCTCTGAGCCCTCCCCTTGGCCAGCACCTGCCCTGTGTGCCCCTTGAGCCAGGGAGCCCAGCTCTGCCCTGCTCAGCAGGCAGCCCCGCTCACATGAACTGTGACAGGTTGGGCACTTTGATGTTGATGTCCCCGATGTTGATGTTGCGGGGGATCTCGGGCAGGTTGATGTTCTTCACGGCCGACACCGCGCGGGAAGGAGCAGCTGAGAGGCCGCCCTGGGGACAGAGGGACCGTGACACGACCCCACCAGTGCCACCCACAGCCCCTGCACAGCCACATCCATAAACCCTCCATGGCCTGGGGCCATTACCCTCGGCAGAAGAGCCATCTCCACACTCAGCAGCTCGCTGCACTCCCGGGCAGGGACGTGCCCAGCCCATCCCCAGGGCTCAGGCAGGCAGGAATACCCTGCACAGCCCTGTCCCCCCGTGGGCCATCCCCTGGCAGCTCCTGCAGGGCACAGCCACGGTGTCACTGCTCACCTCTGCCTTCTCCAGCTTGCCCTGGGCCTCCACCTGCGCCACGATCTCGTTCATGTTGGTCTCCAGCACCATCCCTCCGATCACCATCTCCTGCAGGATGTGGTGGACCTGCAGGGAGGGAGGGAGGGGACACTGAGGGCCCAGTCCTGTCAGAGGCCAGCACCTCCCCAAGGGACACAAATGTACCCCTGATCCCCCCCCAGCACCTCCCCAAGGGACACAAATGTACCCCTGATCCCTTCTGAGCTGCCTGGAGAGCAAAAGGGCGGCCAAGAGGAGCCCCAAAGTTTCACTCAGCACCTGTATCCCCACTCTAGAGGACACCCACCCACCCCCTGGGCATACAGCAGCCCCTGAGCAGCCACATGTGACTCATCCACAGCCTGGCTGTGCCCCCACACATGGCCAGGAGCCAGGTCACAGCAGGAATGTGTCCTAGGGATGACCCCAAGGCAGCAGGGTCCTCACTGGGCAGGACACTTGTCCCCAGGAGCTCCTTCTCAGAAAGCCTGAGCCTCTCCAGTGTCTCTCAGGAAGGTTGGGACTGTGGCACTGGCACAGCAAAAGCACAGAAGTGCCAAGGGAGCTCCTTTCCTGGGATCCCTGAGTCCAAGGATGAGCAGCCAGGCAGGGGCAGTGCAATCACAGCCAGAGTACAGAAAGGAACACTGCTGACTTGCAATCCCAGAAACTGCAATCAGCCCCAAGGCAACAGCCAGTCTGTGCCAGTGGCCACCACCACCCTGAGCTCCTGCAGCTGGCTCTGTTCAGCATTCCCTGCACAGTCAGCAGCTCCCAGCACAGACAGCAGCTAATCGATTTATGGTGCCAGTTTCACTTGTGTGAAAGAATACATGAACACCATGGGGTTATCAGATTGTTTTATGGCTTCAGAGCCAGCTGCACTTGTTACCACCTCGTGACAATCCTGGGGAGAATAAAGACAAGAGAGAACCTGCTCTGAGGGAATCCCAGTTGTGTGAGGTGATCCCAGGGCTCCTGGAGCAGCAGAAGGTGTGTGGGGTCAGCACAGCACAGGGTGAGCCCCCCAGCCCTGGAACCCCCATCCCACAGCCCCAGTGCACGCTGCAGCAGCTGGAGCAAGTGGCTCCCACAGCCAAAAAGGATATGGGAGCATCAGGAAATGTTCCTTCAAGACCTGGCTTCGGCCCAAGCTGGCTCCAAACCAGCAGGGCAGAAATCCTGAGCAAGTTTTGTTTTCCAAGCCAAAGCACAGCCCTTCCTGAGAAATCCGTGTCCCCTCTGGGACCCCACAGCTGCTGAGTGCAGCTCACGCTCCCCTCCAAGGTGGAAACACGACTGAGAACTGGGCACAGCCCCCAGAGCCTGCCCCTGTGCCCTGGGGCTGGGGCTCACAAAGCCACAGCCACGAGCACTGGTGTCACTGCAGCCTGAGCAGTGTCCCCTGCACCAGCCCCTGGCAGCAGCAGGACCCCAGACCCACCACAGCTCTGGCCCACGGCCCTCGTGCAGCAGGTGGTGCAAGGTGGAGCTTGAGGCAAAAAGAAAAACTGCAGAATGCAGCTGAAGCTGCAGCTGCAGCCCTGCCCAGGGGGGATTCACAGCCCTGTCCATGCCTGGGCATCCACAGGGACAGCCAGGCCCAGCAGGACACACCAGCTGCCAGCCCCTCTGCAGACAGACTCCCAGGAGCTCAGGAGCATCAGCACATCTGAGAAACAAACACGTGCCAAATGCAGAAAGAGACCAGAGCACCGACTGGTAACAGCCAAGGCTCCAGTCCCAGCTGGGAAGCAGTGGGAGCACTGGGTGGGAAGAAAAGAGGGCTGGGAGTGACTGATAGGGGAGCTGGGGTCTCCACCATCAGAAACCCCCAGTTCCTGCCTCCTGAGAACATTCTTCCAGGCAGGAGAGGTCAGAGGAAGGGTGACCCTGCTGCTGCTGGCAGAGCAGTGAGTGCCCAGCCCAGGGCTGGCTCTGGGCTCAGTGCTTCACATCAAAGCTCAGGGAAAGCTGAGAGAGAAAAGCTGCTGGCTCCTGCCCATGTCACAGAGCCAGCACCCACGAGCATCTCCTCCCCCAGCTGTGGGCAGAGGTGAGCTGGGCAGCTGCCAGCACTTCTCCCACAGCTGCTCAGCCCTCCTCCCTACTCTGATAAAACACTTTTGCTGACAATATAATCATGTTGTGGCATTTTGGAAAGTTTACAGCAGGGCAAACGGTGAAATGAAAGCCCAACCTCAGCAGCTGGTAACACAGACCAGACCTGCTCACTCCCGTTCCCAGCTGCAATCACCAGTGGAAAAGGAGTGGTTTATACATTTTTTTTTTTCCCCAGTGCTCTTTTTTGTTGATATGTTCTTGTTTTCAGCAGAGCAAGAAAATCCTGATCAACAGTGACACAAGCCCAGCACCCCCAGCCAAGCCTCTCCCTGCTCCCAGCCCATTCCTGGCTGTTCCCAGATATCTCCAGCCTTGCAGCCCAGGACACATCAAAGGGGATGGTTTCCGCCCAGGATCTCCGTCCAGCTCAAGAGCAAACATTCCAGGCTGTGCCTCAAAGCAGAGTTTACCCAGCACTCCCATTGTTCCTTCCCTTTGTTTTCCCCCTGCAGCTGTAGTGAGATGATAACTGCCAGAGGTGCCAGCTCTGCCCAGCCCCAGTGCTGGCCGTGGGGCACAGAGAGTCACCTGGCCACAGAGCCCCAGGGCTGGGCACAGCTCCCCTGGCCTGCCATTGGGAGGGCACAACGTGAGTGGTTTTTGCAGAGCAGAAAGCTCCCCATGGAGGATCACAGCCCCCCCAAAGTGAGCCCAGCCATCCTCACACCCTCCTGGCCAGCCAAAACCACCGGCAGAGGAGCAGCCCCGAGGCCACCACCCACCTTGTCCATGTGGAAGATGAGGTCCAGCTCACAGACATTCTCAAAGCACTTGTCCAGCGTCTCCACAAACACCTGGGGCAGGCAGAGACCAGGCAAGATGGTCACTCCAGCCCCATGGCACACTGCAGGCACGGCACAGACCGACTGGAAAGCTGGAAAGGGACCTAGGGATGCTGGAGACTGTGGCTGAACGTGAGCTCAGGTGAGTCCAGGTGGGCAAGAGGCCAATGGCACCTGGCTTGTGTCAGCCCTAGGGCACTGCTGAGGCACCTCCAGTGCTGGGGCTGCTCTGGGCTCCCCAAAAAGAGAGGCCTGGAGGGGCTGGAGGTGTCCAGGGAAGGGAACGGAGCTGGGGAAGGGGCTGGAGCCCAGGAGGGGCTGAGGGGGCTCAGGGGGAACCATCTTCCCACATTCTGGTGTTTAAAGGGTGCCTACAAAGCTGGAAACTCCCTTCACACAAGGAGTCACATGGAAAGACAGAGTGATGGGCACAAGTTCCTCTTGAGGACACTTCAACAAGGCACAAGAGGAACATTTTTTTCCAAAGAAGTAGTCCATGAATAATCTCCATGAGGAGGTGAGGATGTCTAGGTCATGCTTTGCCATGAAAGGCTGGACCAGACAATCCCTGAGACCCCATCCAACCTGGGATTCCTAGGATTAGTGGTTGCACTTGATTCTCCCAAGGGTCTTTTCCACACTAAATAATTCTATACTTCTATTTTCAAAATATGTTCCTCCAGACTGAGTTCCCACGCAGAAGCTCAGGTGCCCCCTCCCACCACAGGGATGCCACGGGCACGAAACGGCCCTGAGTGGGGCCGGGGCAGGGGAGCTGTGCCTGCAGGGACGCACCTGGATCAGGTCCAGGATGCCCAGCTCACTCTCCGAGGAGTCCACGCAGAACACGAAGTACAGCGTGGCGTAGTGCCGGTAAATCAGCTTGTAATCCGAGCCGCCGAACAGGCTGCGGGGACAGGGACAGGGATGGGGGACAGGGACAGGGACAGGGACAGGGACAGGGACAGGGACAGGGACAGGAACAGGATCAGGGGCTCAGGGGACACAGGCAGGGCTCAGGGGACAGGGACAGGGCTCGGGAGACAGGGACAGGCTCAGGGGACAGGGACAGGGACAGGGGACAGGGACAGGCTATGGGGACAGGGACATGGACAGGGCTCAGGGGACACGGGCAGGGGTCAGCGGACACAGACAGGGTCAGGGGACACGGGGGACATGGGCAGAGCTCAGGGGACACGGGCAGGGCTCAGGGGACACGGGGGACACGCAGCACCCCGCAGGGCTCAGGCACAGCCCGGCACGGCCGTACCTGCCGCACTCCAGGAAATTGCAGATGTGGTCATCGCGCTTCAGCACCAGGTGGAAGGTGTCTCGGATGATCTGCTGCTGCACCTCCTCTGCCTGCCGGGGGGACACGGCGGGTGGGCACCCACGGATGGACGCGCGTCCCACCCGCTGTCCCCGCTGTCCCCCGCTGTCCCAGGGGCGCCGTGACCCCGCGGCTCCGGGTCACAGCCCAGCCCCGGTGCCACCCGCGGGTGACCCGGGCCATCCTGAAGGACGGGACCGGGACACCCCCGCCCCGGAGCCCCGCGCTGCCCCGGCCCGGTGGCGCACCAGGTGCTGGTAGAAGCGGACGAGCCGCGGTTTGCCGTGGTTGTTGAACACGAGGATGGCGTTGATCATGCCGGCGGCGGTCGGGCCGGGAGCAGCGCGGGCAGCAGCACCGGGCAGCGGAGCCGCCGCAGGAAGCCCCTCGGCCGCCCCGGAAGCGCACCGGGCTCGGGAGGGCCGAGCCGGGCTGGCCCTGCGGAGCCGCCGGGAACGGTCACAGCCGCTCCGGGGCGGCCGCACCGCCGCCGTTCCTGGCAGCCCGACGGGGCAGGTCCAGAGCCGGGATGCGGCGGCCGCTGCCCGCGCCGGGTCACCAGGACAGCCGGGATTACCGGGATCACCGAGACCACCGGGACCACCGGGCCCGCCGCTCCCCGCGCGCGCCGCCAGGGGGCGCTCCACCCCGCCGGGAGCGGCGCGGCGCGCAGGGGGCGGGGCTTTGCGCTAGGCCACGCCCTCTTTTAAAGGGGCAGCGCCCCTGCCTGCCCGGAGGGGGCGCGCGCGCGGGCACCGGCGGGGTCAGAGCTCACCGGGCGCTGCCCGGCCCCGCTGCCCCCAGCGCGGGCACACACCGGCAACAGCGCCCCGTGCTGGGCACTGTGAGAAAAGGGCGAGGCGACCTCGCCTGCACCCACGGCTGCCCACGAGCCCTCAGCCGCGGGGCATGCACACGGCTCCTCGGGGCCGGCGGGACCGGCGGGGACATCGCGGCAGGGAGAGAAGGGTCAGTGCGCGCCTCGGCGGGCTGAGGGGAACGGGGAGGGGGAAAGGGAAGGGCCACGGAGTGACCGGGAGCAGGAGACCGCGCGTCCTGATTGGCTGAGGCGGCTGCAGCCGCGGGCCGCCGCGCTCTGATTGGCTGAAGTAGCAGCCTCATGAATCCGCGTTCTGATTGGCTGAGGCAGCATCCTCCTGAATCCGCGTTCTGATTGGCTGAGATGGCCGCATCCTCCTGAATCCGCGTTCTGATTGGCCGAGATGGCCGCTTCCTTCTGAATCCGCGTTCTGATTGGCTGAAGCGGGCGGGCAGCTGCTCCCTGACAGCCGGAGGTGCCGGGGCCGGCCCGGTCCCGCTCCGGTGCCGCTCCGGTGCCGCTCCGGTCCCGCCGCGTGCCTCACGCTGCAGCGCCCTCTGTGTCCCCCGGTCCCCGCCCTGTGTCCCGCCCTGTGCCCCGCTTTGTTCGCGCTCCGTGTCCCGCCCCGGCTCCGGCCCGGTGCCGTGCTCCGCGCTCCGTGCGCTGCCCGGTGCCCGCTGCAGGCGCAGCCCCGCCCGGGGCACCCACGGGAGTTCAAAGCAGCGAATCCCCCTGCGCCTCGTCTCTCCCCTCCAGCAGTGGCAAATGTTTGTGCGGGCGGGGCCGCTCGCCGGCCACGTGCGGGGCGAGGCCGGGCCGGGCGTGCGGGGAGGGCGGCGGCCCTTGGGGCACCGGCGGCACCGGCGGCACCGGGCTCCGGGCAGAACGGCGTGGGGTGTGAGCACCGGCGGTGCAGCGGGGACAGAGCGGGGGCTCAGCTTTCACCAGAGTACAAAAAAAACAAACAACCCAGAAAAGCAGAAGTGAGCGCAGACAAAGGGCTGCGTGTGGAGACAAACTCCGCTGCGATTAGTCCGGCCGGCGCCACCTGCTTCCATGGAGATGAGAATCTCCCGACGCACCAGTCGGATCAATGCCTCCACATGCTCCTTCTGTGGGGAGGAGATCCTCATCCTCCTCATCCTCCTCATCCTCCTCCCCTTCTTCATCCTCACGATGGGAGCCAAAGCCTGCAGCCCACAGATCCTGTTGCCACCCACGTCCCTTCCCATGCCCCATCCCAGCCCCGTCCCTCCCTTTGGGCCCCAGCTGTCTCCTGCTCCCACATCCCCGCACAGCTCAGCCTCTCCCTCTCCCTGCTGGGGAGGCCAACAGCACCCCCGTTCCTAAAAACCTGAAACTTCTGCATCACCCGTTCCCAAAACCCTGAAACTTCTGCATCACCCGTTCCCAAAATCCTGAAACTTCTGCATCTCCCGCTCCCCCTCCTATCACTGCTCCACATCCCCCCTCGCTCCCCTCCTGCCACCCACCCCTGCACACCGCAGCCTTTCCCTCCTCCTCTTTGTGTCGGGCGAACACCATCGCCCCCAAACCCCTCCGATTCCTGTAACACCCCTAATTCCTCTCATCGCATTTTTGGGGAGACAGGAGTCCTGTCCATCGATCCCTACGAGGTTTTTGGGGTGCACCTGACCTTTCCCACCCCCGTAGAGGGGAGAGCGATGCCCAATTGGACATTGAGGAGGTCATCCCCTCCTCGGGTTCATCATATGGGCTCACAACCCCCCAAAATGAAGGGTGAGGTAGAAAATGCCCCGGTGCTGCTGAGGGGGACATAATGCGGGTCCCCACCGACCACTCCCACCCCAGTGCCCCCCTCTGGCCCCCCCAGGCCGGTACCGAGGGCGGCCCGGCTCCGGTGCTGCAGCGGGGGGGCGGTTCGCGGTGGTCGGGCAAGTTGAGGAGGGGGAGGAAGATGAAGGGCGGGCGAGTTAGGAGGAGCTGCTTTGCATCCCTTCACGTCAGCCCTGCCTCATTCCCTCCTTCTTCCTTCCTGCGCACCCAGCGCCGGGCCCGGAGCCGCCGCCGCCGCCGCCCCGCGGAGCCACCGGTGAGTCCCGCCGGACCCCCCGAGCCCCTGCAGCCCCCCAGACCCCCGGTCCCCACCGGGGACACCGCGGGGACAGCAGCGGGGACACCCCTCCTGCCCCGCGGCAGCGAGCCGGGAGCGATGGCGGCGGCAGGAACGGGAGGCACCGGGAGGCACCGGGAGGGACCGGAGGAGCGGGGGGTCCCGGCTCGGGGCAGGGGCCGCCCCTCCCCATGAAAACCCCCCAGAACTTTTCCCGTGGCCGCGCACAAACTTTCTCGGCCGGGAAAGTTGCGGGGCGGGCGGGGGGCGCTGACCTGTTGCGGGCGGGGGGCGCAGCGCACGGAGCGATGCTCGGGGGTCGCGGCTCGGGGGTCGCGCCCCCGCTCCGAAGTTTCGGGAGTTTCCTGGTCTTTGCCACCGGGGTCCCCCCGGGCGGGGTTCCCCCAGGGAAGTGCAGCGGGTGGGGGTGACCCTGTGGGCTGGTCCCGCTTCACCTCCAGTCCCGGACACACCGGGGTGTCCTGGTGGGGGGGCTCCCGGTGCTCCGGGGGGCTCCGTGAGGGCTGGGGGGGCCTTTGAGTCCTGTGCCCCCGCAAAGGATCGAGGGGAGCTGTGTGAAAGCCCTCCAGAGATCTGGTCATAGCAGGGTGTAATGGATAATTGGTTATAATTAATTACTCGGTCAGGCATTAGGATTTTTCTTGTGAGAAGCTGTGTAGGAAGAGAAGGGTGACCAGGGGGAATAGGGGCTGCCCAGAGCCTGACCTGCCCCAGACTGGAGCCTGATCCCCAGCCCAGCCCCAAATCCCAGTTCCCCCAGGGATGGAGCCTGAACCCCCCAGGTCCATCAGAGCCACACCACACTCCTGCTCCCCACACCGTGTGTCCCATGCAAGACTCCCACACCCCACACCTTGCTCCCAGGCTTGCCAGCCCAGGTTTGAGCTGGCCCCACTGAGCCGTGGGTCCAGGTGGTTCCCATGGGCACAGCTGGATCCTGTTGGTGTTCACAGCACTGAACAAACACCTTTGGGGCTGGAGGCAGACTCCAGGCATGGCTCCCATGAGGATCTGGGCAGCACCAGCCTCAGGGTTCTCTTTGGAGGTGCCCAGTGCCTGGCTGGCCATGGGGAGCAGCTGCACTGGGACCATGCCCTGCTCCCACCCTGGGTGACAATGTCCTCCCTGCAGGAGCAGCCGTGGAACAGGCACATCCCCCTCTCCTGGGCCCAGCTCCTCTCCTGCAGGCAGCATTGCACCAGAGCTCTCTTTATGGGTCACACTGTGTCCCTCCAAAACGGGAAACAGGAGCTGAAGCTCTGCTGCAGCCCAGGACAGGTCCCCACCCAAACCTGGGGGTGACTCGGAGGGTCAGACAGGGTCCCTGCAGGACTGGAGCATCTCCAGTGGTGTGGCTCATCACCTTGGCTTTTTGGACTTGGTTTAATCCCTGAGAAAGTGTTTATTTTGGATGGTTTTATTGGGCATTTTGATTTATCAACTAGTTTGGGGATCACGGTGTGGAGAGGGAGGAGCACAGGCACTGTCTGGCTTTGCTCTCCAGCTGGGAATACTGAGGAATCTACAAAGCAGTGGCAGCATCACAACCCAGGAGAGAGAGGCTGCTGCACTCCTTTATTTTAGTTATTCCTTGTGGAGAAGGCAGCCCCAGCTCAGCCTCTGCTCGAGCCCAGTCTCTGTGCAGTCCCTGGGTCTGCCAGCCCAGAGCCAGTGTGGGATGAGGGGCAGCCTTGTCTCAAGGGAGCTTCCTGCTGGCTTTGCTGCCAGACTGGGTCTCCCAAGCCCCATCACATCCCTGGCTCAGAGTCACCTGTCTGGGCTCAGGTGCAGCTCCTGAATGCCCCAAGTTCCTGTTCAGGGCAGATGTGCTGTGGAGGGGCTGGAAGGATG
Source organism: Oenanthe melanoleuca (assembly GCF_029582105.1). Lineage (NCBI taxonomy): Eukaryota > Metazoa > Chordata > Aves > Passeriformes > Muscicapidae > Oenanthe > Oenanthe melanoleuca. Next base: position 335,318 of record NC_079344.1, on the reverse strand, counting down.
CTTCAGGGGTGTGATGTGCCAGCAGTGCCAGTCCCACCCTCTGTGGCTGGAATCCTCAGGGAGGGTCATGGCTCCCTTCCAGAGGGCACAGGGACCATCATCAGTGACAAGAGTTTCCCTCTGTTCCCCTGTCCCACATTTTTTCCCCAGCCCCAGCACAGCCTCCTCTCCTTCTCCTCCTGGCTGTGGGTCACAGTGGATTGGGGTGGGAGAAGACCTGGCACAGTTTCTATCAAAACACAGTGAAATTTGGGCTGTGAGTGGGGAAGGGGTGCTCCTGCTGAGCTGTGCAGGCAGGTCTGCATTTGTGTGTTTGGGGCTCTGTATTGGGGCTGCTCTGCTTGCCTGGCTTCAGCTTCAACAGAGGAACTGGGCTCTCCCCCTAAGGGAACAAGTGATGATGAATTTTCTGTCCCAAACTTTAAATTAAAGGGAGAAATGTGTTTGTGACTTTTCCTGGCCTTTCCTTGCAGCTGTCCATCTGTCATTTGAGTGACAGTCGAGTGTTTGTAATGAAAATTAACAGGAACAATGTGCCAGCACCTGTGGCTCTGCAGTGTCCCTGTGCTGTCACCTCCTGGTCCTCAGAGTGTTTGGACAATGTTCCCTGCAAAGTGTCACAGTTTTTAGTTAAAGTGACCAGTGTCTTGGCGCTCTGTGTGCAAAGCAAAGACAAACTTGCAGAAAGTTCAAGTGAATCTTCTGCAGGTTGGCTCCAGGGATAGCCCAGGGGTGATGGGTGCTGGGGAACACCGTGGCTGTGGGAGGGAGGGAGGTCTGGGATTCAACACCAGGCTGCTCCAGCTGGACCCTGAACACCTGCAGGGATGGGGCAGCCACCCTGTGACAATTCCCTGCCCTCTGTCAGGGCCATTCTTCTGGCACTCCCTGTCCAAGCCCCTCTGCAGCTCTCTTGGAGCCCCTTTAGGCACTGGAAGCAGCCTGAGGTGCTCCTGCAGCCTCCTGCTGTGCAGGGTTGGGCAGAGCCAGCCCAGCCAGGCCGTGCTGGGCAGTTCCAGTTGCAGTTCTGCTCAGGAAGAGCGGGCAGGGAGGAGGAAGCAGCAGGCAGGCTGCTCATTGTTTCACTTCCACTTCTGCTCCTGGGGACGGCCCTGGTGCCTGGGCAGTGCTCACCCCGCCGTGCTGGGCAGCAGGAATGCCCTGCCTGGGCTGGGCTGGGAGCTGAGGGCTGCTCCTGCTCTGCAGGGAGCCTTCCCTGACCCCCAGCCCCAGCAGGGCACAGCTGGACCAGCCCTGGCACCACAGCCCTGCTGGGCGGCCTGGAGAAGGAGAAGAGGGGGAGGAAGGACGGGCAGAACTTCCAGAGGAAGAGTGCTGAGCACTCTAAATTTATCTTTCCTGTTTCTCAGCAGCAGCAGTGTGTCCTGCCCGGTCTCTGTCAGGCCATTCTCCTTCCCTGCCTCTCCCCTGTCCCTCACCACGTTATCCCAGTTTAACCAGCTCTGTCTCTTTCCGTGTTTCCACCCTGCTGTGCTCCCTGGCTGCTTTTCCCGTCCCTCCCCTCTGCCCTGTTCCCACACCCACCATCCCAGGCCTTGCCTTGGGGGTCCAGCTGGGGCTGGTGGTTCCCAGTTCCTCTGGCTCAGGACTGGGGATCCATGAGCAAGCTGGGGAGCAGAGGCAGGAGGTTTCCCTTTGTCCAACCCACGATGGGCTGCTCTCAAGGGAGAGCTCCTTGGAGCCATGGAATGGTTTTGGTTTGACAGGAGCAGCCTCAGGGCAGCTCATCCCAGCCTCCCCACGAGATGCTGCCCATGGTGGATCAGGGACATCCAGCACTGGGTGGGTTGGGGTGCCCAGGACCAGCCTGGCTGGTGGCTGCTGTTGGGAGGAATTGTTTTTGTGCTTAGGGTGGCTGTTCCAGGGAGCTGCTTCCCTTCCCAGTGAGTGCACAGGGATTGTGAGGGTCTCCCTCCTCACAAAGGACTCTCTACTCTGAATCCTCACCCCTCTGCCATCCAAAATGTGGGCATCTTGAGCTCCCAGCTCAAGCACCTCCCTGCTCCTTGCAGTCAGTTCTTTGTTCCTTTACTGAGCTGGCTGAGTCGCCCTTGCCAGGCACAGGCTGACCTGCCCTCCTGGCTCTGCCCTTGGCTTTACTCCAGAGCCATCAGTCTGTGCTCCTTGTGCCCTAGGAGTGTTCAAATGCTGTGGACGTGGCACTTGGGGACATGTTTTAGTGGTGGCCTTGGCAGGGCTGGGGCACAGTTCCACTCTGTGATCTCAGAGGGGTTTTCAGCCCTGCTGGTTCCATGATTCCATGATTCCAGCCCACCTGTGCCCATGGCTGAGGCAGCCAACGCCCCTCAGGGGAGCTCTGTGCCCTCTGGAGAACAAAAGCTTTTCCAGAGGCAGAGCTGTGGGCAGGGCTGGATGAGGCTCATCCATCAAAGCACTCAGTCTCTGCAGAGACATCCATCTGCTGAGACACCCATCCATCATCACATCTGCTGAGACACCATCCATCAGCACGAGACATCCATCCATCTGCTGACACCCATCCATCTCCACATCTGCCTGGGCCAGCACAGCCCTGCTGGGCCAGCCCTGATTTGTGGGGGCTCCAGGGCTTTGCTTTGGCTTTGTGATTATCAGCAAGGGACACACTGAAGGGAACTGTTTCAACAGCTGAATATTGTGTGTGTTTATGGGACTTTGTGGCTGTGAGAAGGAAGGGCACAAAGTACAGGGGTTGTGTAGAATGGGATTATACAAGTGGTACAACCCCAGGGTGAGCCAGAGCTGCCAGAACCGAGGCAGAGGCAGCCCAGCCTCACTGAGACCTCGGGAATTATTAATTAGGGTGAGTAAATGGTGGAGATATCCCCACCCTCCTGCTCACGAGTGGGATTTGCCCACAGCAGCTCCTTGTATCACCCAAGCAGCACTTTGTGGCAGGCAGGGGATCCCTCCCCAGTGCCCAGGGCAGCTCCCAGGCAGGTACAGGCAGCACTGGCTCAGTTTTCAGGGAAGGGAGAGCCACGAGCTGGGGGCCCTGGGCACTGCTCCCGGTGTCTGTGTCAGTGTCCAACCCCTGCCACGCCCTGCCCTTTCAGCTCCTTCTCAGAACATAAATATGTGTGTTTTTGTACACAATCCTGGCCTCTGCCCGGAGCCAGGAGCTGTGGGAGCTCCCACACACAAAATAACTCGTGCAATGGGCAGGAATTGTGTTTCACCCTGGCCCTGTGACCTGGCAGCACAGCATCCCCAGCCAGACACCTCTGCCTTCCCCCAGGAAAAGCAGCCTGTGCTGTGCTGCTGGGGGTCAGACACTGCCCTGCAGACAGCACAGCTGGCTCTGGGCCATGTGGGGATGGGTAGGTGTGTTCCACACCTGGCCTGGGTCATCCTGAGCTGGGAATTCACAAAGTGCCCCCAGCAGGGACCTTTGTCCGGTGCCTCCTGTCCATCTGTCCAGCCCAGCCTCCCAAACACTCGTCCCTGGCCAGCTCAGCTGGGCAGAAAAGGATCTGAAACCTTTCCCACCTCGGGGATCTGAAAGCAGAGGAGGTGTTGGTGGCTGTGCAGCTGGGCTGGTTCCTGTGATGGTGTGGCACGTTGTTGGAAAGCTGGCAGTGGACACTGCCAGGTGGGGGTGCAGGGGGTTCAGTGCTCCCACGCTCTGCCCGTGCTGGGAGCTCTGGTTCTGCCCCCTGCCATCACCTGGGCTCTGTGGGAAGGGTGTTTGTGGCTGGGCTGGGTTCAGTTCCTGTGCCGGGGTGGTTCCAGCAGAGCTGGAGCTCAGTGTCCCCCGTGCCTCACTAGCATCACTGAGGCAAACCACAGCCTGTGCTGTGCTCAGGGGTGTCCCTGGGCTGTGGCTCTGAGCCAGAACAGCCTCAGAACGTGGATCTGATGGAGCAGACACAGCTGAGGTGTCCCCTGCCCTGCAGCCCCTCTCCTGTCCCTGCACTGCCCTCCTGCAGCTGGGAGCGCCTGCCCGCCCAGCACACACACCTGGAGGAGTATTAATTATGAGGATTAATTATCACACTCAAATTACAGCCCCTCAGCTATGATTACCATGTCACCCAGCCCTGCAGATACAGGGATTGTGGGAGAGCTCAGCCATGCCCTGCTGGGGGGCACAGATCCCCGTGGGGAGCAGCACCCCCAAACCTGCAGGGACCCTGCCCAGGATGGGCTGTAGGAGAGCAGGGGCTGGGCTGGGCTGGGCTGGGCTGAGGTTCCCTGTTTGCCCTGTTTGGGAGGGGTAACATCTGTCCAGCTGCAGGGCTCGGGGTGTTTCCCAGTGTGGGGGGACTGAACGTTCCAGATCACACCTGGCCTGGGGCAGTCACCTTCCCCTGGCTTCAGCTCTGGCTGGTGCCATGGATGGATCTGGGCCAGCCCTGTCCTCAGAGCCCAGCACAGGACAGAGCCTGGGGACACAGGGACAGGTGGGTCCTGCACAGTGGACAGGCTCCACACATGGGAATGTCAGAACTGGACTAAAATTGTTCCCAAGCACAAGGGCAGCAATGCTCGTGAAATAACACCCTTCCCGCTGTGGGGATCTTCCCTTGCACCTGGGCAGCTCCTTGACATCCCCCAGGCAGTCTGTTCCCTTTGGGGTGTCACACATCTCCCATTTATGCTGTTTTGGGTTGGCTTTCCCCTTTTACAGCCAGCTGGGTCACACACACCAGGATTCCTGAACTCCTGCCTGTGTGTTGTCTCCTCGGACCTCTGACCACGTTTATGGCTCTGCCCCAGCAGTTTGTGATTAACCCCGGGGCTGGGGATGCTGAGCAGGAGCTGTGGCCAGCAGGAGTGATGCCACAGGGCTCAGGACATTCACCCTCACCCCGGTGCTGTGGGGTGGGGTGGCATCACCTGGGTCTCTGTTCCTCTGTCCCAGGGACCTGCTGGGCTCCATCTCTGGTGCTTTCCTCCCCCTGAGCATCACCTCCCTTTGTCCCACATCCCAGCAGTGCTGTCCCCCTGCAGCCTGGTTCATTTGGGGCTCTCTGGGCTCCATCTCCTCTGCTGCCCCTGCCCCAGCTGCAGGTGCAGAAGGAACCAGGGCAGGGCTGGGACTCACAGACCCTGCTGGGTATTCCAGGCCAGGGTGGGTGCTGGTGGGTTTGGGATGTGCACCCAAAGGGCTGCACCCACCCTGTGCCCCCTGCTCCTTGCAGGACCTTGGGTTTGCCTCTGCCTCAGCCATCCCTGATCTTTCCCTGCAAGCTCTGGGGCTTGACCCGAATCCACACCTGTTCCTGCAGATGTGTTGGCCTGGGGGGTTTGCTCCCTCGTTTCCCAGAGGGGCAGTGAGGTGCTGAAGGGCGTCGCCGAGTCCCGTTCCCTTCCTGCCCCTCTCGGGTGTGAGCGCTGGGAACGGGTTTGTCAGCGCCTCGGCGCCTCCCAGGGTCCTCGCAAAGAGCAGATTTATTTTCTGCTATGCTGAGAATTAGCTCCCCTTTCTTCCTCTTCCCTCTGCCCCCGCTGGAAAGAGAGAGAATGCAGGGAAGAAGAAAGGATTTCCATCGCGGCGGTGATTGGCACAGCCCTGAATGAGAGGTCATTCCAGCCGGCTCTTTCTTTTCAGGCCCTTTTTTCCTGCTCCCTGTATTCAGGCTGGCAGCATTCTTTCTTTTCAAAGCTCCTCTGTCTGTCTCTCTCTTCCCCCTCCTTTATTTTTCATCCCTTTTCTTTACTTTTGCTGTCTTTTCATTCTGTTTTTCTCCACCCCCTTGGGGCTCCATTTTTTTCTTTCCCTTTTCCTCTATTCAGTTCCTTTTTTTTTCTTCTCAGTCTCTTTTGAATAGCTCGGCTATTTTCGGAGAGGAAAGGGACTGTGCCGGGGAGAAGCCGTTACAGCAAGGAGGAACTTGAAAGTCCTTTCTTTCCCTGTTTATTTCGTTTAAAAGCAAAAACTGTTTTCCAAGGCAGAGCGAGGGTTCTGTGTGCAGCCTTTGAAGCCAGGCTGGGACAGCAGCAGGGCTGGGGGCCCTCCCTGCTCCTGGCAGGGCTGGATTTTCTGCTGGTCCCAAAGCCCTGACAAAGCCCTGGAGCACCAGAGGGGTCCAGGCAGCAGCAGCCCCTCTCCCCCAGCTCACCCCACACAGTTACACAGTTCTTCTTTGGGAAGAATCCCCTTCCCAAAACTCCCTGCCTGGGCACCACTCTGGGCATGAACTGTTGGTGGCTTTGGTGCAGCTCTGGTGGGGCTTTGGTGAGGTTTTGATGTGATTTTGGTGAGGTTTTGATGTGATTTTGGGGAGGTTTTGGTGCAGTTTTGATGTGACTTTGGGGAGGTTTTGGTGCAGTTTTGATGTGATTTTGGGGAGGTTTAGGTGCAGTTTTGGTGCACCTTGGACTGCTCACAGAGCACAGGTTTTCCACCCCCTGGCTATAGAAGGATGCTGGCTCCAGCATTTGCTCTGCTCAGCCCATACAAAGTTCCCTGAAGAGACCTCCCCAGAGCAGGGACAGGCTGGTGGCCACGGGCCACTGGGCTTCTGGCTGTGCCACAGCACAGGAGTCCTGTGGAGGTGACCCAAAGCCAGGCTCCCTGCTCCTTCCACTGGCCCCAGAGCCAGAGCTGCCATATTCCACACCCCATGCCCAAATGGAAGCAATCAGGACTCTGATTTTCAGGAAACACCTTTTCTGCATTAATTTTAGCGTCCCCTTGTTCTGCTGTGACACAGAATTTGAGGGTGTGTGGCACAGGAGCTGCTGACTCTGTGCTGGCTGTGTTAGGATCAGAGTCACAGAATCCCAGATTGGAGGAACCTCAGGGATCACCTGGTCCAGCCTGGTCTGGGAAAAGTCAGGACAAGAGGGGCTGGAGAAGGGGTGCCAGGGCAGTGTCACCCCCCTGTCCTTGGCCAAGGGGCACTGGGCTGTGGGCAGGGGTCCCGTGCCAGCAGTGGGGGCTGCAGGAGGGTGGGAGCGGGGCCGGGGCCCCGTGGTTAATTAAACAGATCATTTCTTTAAAGTGAGACTCAAATAATTGTAACCCTGAGATAGAGAAGACTTTGGGGGAGATGAAAAGGGAGAGAGAGAGAAAGGAAGCAAAGGACAGAGGTTGGGAATGGAGAGGGAGATTAGGAGAGAGATGAAAGAGAGAGGAGAAAGATAAGAGGGAGAGAGGGGACAGATCTCGGCTCGAGATGGGCGTTGCCAGGGAAACGGGAAGAATGAGGGAGCAATGGAGGGATGGAGGAGAGAGGATACTGGGGGTGGGGAGTGAGGGATGGGGAACGGAGGGATGGAGGGCAGAGGGAGGGAGGAACAGAGGGATGGAGGGCAGAGGGATGGAGGAACAGGGATGGAGGAACAGGGATGGAGGGCAGAGGGATGGAGGAACAGAGGGATGGAGGAACAGGGATGGAGGAACAGGGATGGAGGAGCAGGGATGAGGAACAGAGGGATGGAGGAACAGGGATGGAGGGCAGAGGGATGGAGGAACAGAGGGATGGAGGAACAGGGATGGAGGAACAGGGATGGGGAACAGAGGGATGGAGGGCAGAGGGATGGAGGAACAGAGGGATGGAGGAACAGGGATGGGGGCAGAGGGATGGAGGAAAAGAGGGATGGAGGGCAGAGGGATGGAGGGCAGAGGGATGGGGAACAGGGATGGGGGAACAGGGATGGAGGAACAGGGATGGAGGAGCAGAGGGATGGAGGTTAGAGGGATGGGGAACAGAGGGATGGAAGAGCAGAAGGATGGATGGAGGAACAGAAGAATAGAGAAGTGAGGGATGAGGGATGGAGGGATGGAGGAGTAGAGGATCAGAGTGAGAATATCCCAGTTCCCTGGAATGTTTTCAGAGGCAGTGCCCCTGAGGAGGCTGGGGAGGTTTGATGTGCTCTGGTAACACCCTGTCCTCCCCGAGCCCTTGTCTCTCCCAGAGCCTCCCTTTCCCCAACCTGGTTTTCCACCTGCTCTTACTGAAAACACGATCAACATCCCTCTGCAGATGCCAGGTTGTGTCCTTTTTTTTGTGAAGCCCCAGAGAACACTCTTCCTCCCCCCAGGAGCACCAGTGCCACGTGGGATGTCACACTTGTCCCTGGTTGGGGATTGGGCCACGCTCTGCCCCACGGGCAGTGGAGCTTCCTTTTCTCTGCAGAAGTTTTCCTTAAGACAAAACTTTTCCTTTAAAAGTGTAGTTTGACAGTATCTGGTGTGGAGACACTGAGTGAATTTAAGCAGGTGTTTGTTTCTGTGGCAGCAGCACCTGGCCCCTTGGCTTCTGCCCATTTCTCAGAGCTTTGGCTCATTTTTACAGCAGTTCCTCTGTGTCAGGGGCAGTTCTGGGGCAAGAAGTGCCAGTTTTGGTTCTGCCACAGTGTGAGGAGCTGCTCACACCACCAGCACAGAGCCAGGGCTGGGCAGTGCAGCTGAGGTGACCCCAAACCCTGGGGCTGGTGCAGGACAGACATGCTGGGTCAGGTTTGAGAATAATTTTAGTTGGGATTTTCTTGAAAACAACATTTTTCAGTTTGGAATTGTGGGGGGTTGAGCAGATTTATGTGAAATCTGCAGGCAAGATGAAAGCCTGTTTTCCCTTTTATTAAATTTAAATGAAGGCTGCTTTTGAGAAAGAAAGGAAAATAAAATCAAAGGTTTTCTCACAAATATCAGATCCATTATCAGCCATTTTCTGGTAAGAAGTCTTGAACAGTTCCTTCCCCAGTGAGAAGCCCCCATGCCCAGGGTCTCACTTTGTCCTGGGGCTCAATCCTGTGCCTTGGGAGCTAAATCTCCTCTTTCCTGTGGCTCCAGGTTTGTCAGGTTGGGAGCCTGTGCAGGGGCTCAGGTGAATTAAACTGCAGCTGCTGCCAGCTCTGGCACCTGCTCAGCTGGCTGCCCTTGCCCTGATGAGCTGGGATAGGACAGAGCAAGTGAGTATTTAGGGGGCTGATAATGGAGCAAGAGAGGAAAGTAGAAGTAAAATAGCACAAGGAAGAGAAAGCCATGAAAAAAACCTGCTTTAAGTGACGAGGTGGTGAGTGAGGAGCTGGTGGAGGTTCTGAGGGGGCAGCCAGGGCAGGGTCTGCAGGATGTGCCAGGGCAGAGCCTGGATCTTCCCAGATGTGTTGGGAAAGATGGGAGGAGAGATTGCACCAAGACTAAACCTTGGAGTGGGAGGAGAAATGGTGAAAGAGCCCCAAATTTCACAACCCCAGAGGATCAGGGGCAGCAGGCAGCACTGCTGGCCCCAGGGTAGATGGTGGGTGCCCTGGGAGCTCGTGCCACCATGGCATGGAGGGGACACTGGCACTGGTGTGTGACCCTGCCACGTGGGACAGGATGGGCAAGCGAGGTCTGCAGCAGGAAATGAGCCTGGGGGATCTGAGCCTGGGCTGAAGGGCTGGGCTTGAAAAGTGGGGGTTCTGCAGGGCTGGGCAGGGCACTGGGGGACGTGCTGGGGTCCCTGGGGGATCAGGGGGCACAGGAGGGTCAGCACAGGCTCTGTGTGCTCCAGCCCTGGCCAGGGGCTCTGCTCTCAGCAGCCAGGCTGGCACCTCCCCAGGCACAGAGGGGCTGGCAGTGCCCTGTGCTCAGGGTGCTGGGGGGTCCTGGGGAGCTGCAGTACGTGACCCCCTCGCTCAGGGTGTTGGGAAATGGAGTTTGCAGCTGCCCCGGCACGTCCCGAGGCGTGAACAGGGAAGTGAGAGCGGGAAGGGAAGCAGCTGCCTGTGCCCTGCTCTGCTTCCCTGTGTGCTGTTTGTGCAGCTGCTGCTCTGGAGTGCTGCAAAAATACACACAGGGCGCTGGAAACCTACACACAGCACTGGAAACCTTCCACACACAGCACAGCAAATTTACACACACAGAGCACAGCAAATTTACACACACAGCGCTGGAAACCTACACACAGAGTACAGCAAATGTACACACAGAGCACAGCAAATTTACACACACAGCACTTGGAAACCTACAGAGTACAGCAAATCTACACACTGCAGTGTAAACCTACACAACACTCAGCACAGCAAATCTATACACAGAGCACCACAAAAATACACACACATTATTGTAAACCTTCCACACACAGTACAGCAAATTTACACACACAGTACAGCAAATCTATACACACAGCACAGTGTGTTGTTCAGTGCACCCGCAGCCCCTCCCTGGCGGATCGCTCTTCTTCCTCCCCAGCCGCCTCCTCCTCCTCCCGCCGCCGCCCTCCCTCCCCCACTCCTCGCTTTGTTCCGCACCATTCCTCCCCTCATCCCCTTCCTTCTCCTCCCTCTCCTCCCCCATCCTCTTCCTCTCCATCTCCTCCCTTCCTGCAGCCGCTCCTGGCCAGGGCACTGGCGTGAGGGGACAGTTTTGGGGTCAGCAGGAGCAGGCAGCAGCCTGCAGCACAGAGACCAGTGTCCCCAGTCCTGCTCAGTGCCCCTGAGGATGCCCAGGCACTGTGGGGTTCCCCTTCTCCAAAAGTGGAGGTTCATCCCACCATCTCCTCATGCTGGGCAGGTTCTCCTGGGACTGTGACAGGATCTGGCTCAGAATTTATCCCAGTTTCACCTCCCCCGCGAGATTCCTTTGTTGTAGCTGCAGGAATAATTGTATTTAGGAGAACACTCCTCCAGCAGGAGGAAGTGGCAGCTCTCAGTGGCATCCTGCCTGTGCTCAGTGGCTGCTGGGGGAGGATGCTGTGGGGTGCTGGGACCCCCAGGATGGGTGTGCCAGCCCCCAGGGTGGGTGTGGTGGGACCCCCAGGGCTGAGCCCAGCACAGACTCTGCCTGTGCCACATCTGGCTGTGTCCTGCTGGTCCTGCTGGGTCTGGGCCCTGTCCCTCATGCTCCTTGTGCTGTTGCTGCTCCTGCTGGAGCTCAGAGCCACGCTCAGCTGTGACCATTCCCAAACTGTTGGCACAGTTCTCTGAAGTCAGCCCCAGGAGCCTGAGGGCATGCAAGCAGCCAGCCCAGCCCCAGGAGCTGACAGCCCATCCACAGAGGCTGGCAGTGGGCAGGGATCCAAGCCTCCCTCCTCCTCCTCCCAGCGCTCAGTGAAACCCCTGGGGCCACTCTGTCCCCACATCCCGGGCTGGGTGGCGCTGGGGACCCGCACTGTCGTCACCCGTGTCAGTCTGGGGGTCACTGCGGGAAGCACTGAGGCTGGAACAGCCCCTGGGCACAGTGTGTGTGAGCTGGGGGCTCAGGCCGGGCCCTGAGGGAAGCACTGAGGCTGGAGCAGCCCGATGTGCTGGTGTGAGCCGGGGCTCAGGCTGTGTCCTGAGGGAAGCAGTGAGGCTGGAGCAGCCCGATGTGCTGGTGTGAGCCGGGGCTCAGGCTGTGTCCTGAGGGAAGCACTGAGGCTGGAGCAGCCCAGTGTGTGAGTGCTGGTGTGAGCCGGGGCTCAGGCCATGCCCTGAGGGAAGCACTGAGGCTGGAGCAGCCCAGTGTGTCCTGGTGTGAGCCGGGGCTCAGGCCGTGCCCTGAGGGAAGCACTGAGGCTGGAGCAGCCCAGTGTGTGTGTGCTGGTGTGAGCCGGGGCTCAGGCCGTGCCCTGAGGGAAGCACTGAGGCTGGAGCAGCCCAGTGTGTGTGTGCTGGTGTGAGCCGGGGCTCAGGCCGTGCCCTGAGGGAAGCACTAAGGCTGGAGCAGCCCAGTGTGTGAGTGCTGGTGTGAGCCGGGGCTCAGGCCGTGCCCTGAGGGAAGCACTGAGGCTGGAGCAGCACAGTGTGTGTGTGCTGGTGTGAGCCGGGGCTCAGGCCGGGCCCTGAGGGAAGCACTGAGGCTGAAGCAGCCCGATGTGCTGGTGTGAGCCGGGGCTCAGGCTGTGTCCTGAGGGAAGCACTGAGGCTGGAGCAGCCCGATGTGCTGGTGTGAGCCGGGGCTCAGGCCGGGCCCTGAGGGAAGCACTGAGGCTGAAGCAGCCCGATGTGCTGGTGTGAGCCGGGGCTCAGGCCGGGCCCTGAGGGAAGCACTGAGGCTGAAGCAGCCCGATGTGCTGGTGTGAGCCGGGGCTCAGGCCGTGTCTCTCTCCCCAGCCATGACAGCGTAGGCCGGCGGCGAGCCATGGAGCGGTTCAGCGAGTGCGGGACGCAGACAGACGCTGTGGTGGTGCTGTCCCTGGCACAGGCTGCCGTGCTGGGCCTGGTGTCCGACAATGAGCTGCTCGGGGCCACTGTCACCCCTGCGGGCTTCTTCCCGGGGCTGGATGGGGAGCAGCTGGACAGTGCCGCCATGGAGCCTGGGGAGCCCGAGGGTGAGGAGCCAGCGCCTGGGGACGGGCAGGACGAGGACGCCCTGGAAGCAGACTCCTCCCTGGAGAAGCATGCCCGGAGGAGGAAGAGGCCGCCTGTGAGGCTGATGCCCAAGGTGAAGAGCGAGAAGGCAGAGGTGGAGGCCGAGCCACCGTACAACGTGGACGAGGAGGGCGAGGGGCAGCCCGGCCATGCGCCCCAGCCCCCCGAGCCCAGCCAGGAGCCGGCGGGGCAGAGCGGAGCCGTGGAGATGATCGACCTGGGCACCTTCAGCAGGAAGCCCCGACGCCTGCGGCACCTGCGCCGGCACCGGGAGCTGGAGGGCACCGAGCGCCGGCACTGGGGCAGCGACCTGGCTGGCGGCACTATGGGGGCCCCACAAACCGTGGGCAGCTTCGAGGCCCCATCCCCTGGCGAGGTGGAGGCGCCGGCGCCAGCGTCCCCCGAGCAGGTGAAGAGCGAGCAGGGCTGCGGCTGGCAGGAGCTGGGGGAGCTGGAGGCGGCTGGCGGCACCAGTGAGCACAGTAGGAAGGCGCAGCTGGACCGGCTGGACATCAATGTGCAGATCGACGACTCCTACCTGGTGGAGGCGGGCGACCGCCAGAAGCGCTGGCAGTGCCGCATGTGCGAGAAGTCCTACACCTCCAAGTACAACCTGGTGACCCACATCCTGGGCCACAACGGCATCAAGCCCCACTCATGCCCGCACTGCAACAAGCTGTTCAAGCAGCCCAGCCACCTGCAGACCCACCTGCTGACCCACCAGGGCACGCGGCCCCACAAGTGCGGGGTGTGCAGCAAGGCCTTCACCCAGACCAGCCACCTGAAGCGGCACATGCTGCTGCACAGCGACATCAAGCCCTACAGCTGCCGCTTCTGCGGCCGCGGCTTCGCCTACCCCAGCGAGCTGAAGGCGCACGAGGTGAAGCACGAGAGCGGGCGCTGCCACGTGTGCGTGGAGTGCGGGCTGGACTTCTCCACGCTCGCCCAGCTCAAGCGGCACCTGGCCACGCACCAGGGCCCCACGCTCTACCAGTGCCTGGAGTGCAGCAAGTCCTTCCACTACCGCAGCCAGCTGCAGAACCACATGCTGAAGCACCAGAACGTCCGGCCCTTCGTCTGCACCGAGTGCGGCATGGAGTTCAGCCAGATCCACCACCTCAAGCAGCACTCGCTCACGCACAAGGTAGGGGCTCGGGGTGCTCTGGGTGCTGCCCTCATCGTGTCCAGGGATGTGCGAGCGCTGGGGGTGCGTGCTGGTGGACAGGAGTGTCCCAGTGCCCCCGGTGTTGGGAGGAGGTGGGTGGTGCAGGTGGGCAGTAGCACCTGTGGCTGGCATTAGCTGGGGTCACTGGCATGTGAGGGGGTCCCTGGGACCCAGCCCCTGCCCTTGCAGAGGTTCCTTTCCTCGCCCCCAGGGGGAGAGGCCCCAACCATCGGGAAGGTTTAGACCTGCAGGGTAACCTGGCAGTGCCATCCAGGAGCTGTCACAGCCCCTCTGGGCAGGCTGTGTGGGGGTGGTCACCCCTTCCCCTGGGTTTGTTAATGGGGAGCAATTGGGCTGAGCCCCCGAGCAGAGCTGGCACCCAGCAGCCCTTACAGAGCCTGTCCAGCCCACAGACCCTGCATGCTGCTGGGCTCTCAGACACACCCTGTGCTGTGCTCAGCACAAGGACCCCATCCCTTCTCCACTCCTGGCACCACCCATGTATCCCCAGTGCCTGGGGGTCTGCCCAAGCTCCCCCTGGCCCACTGTCCCCCCCCGGCAGGGCGTGAAGGAGTTCAAGTGCGAGGTGTGCGGGCGGGAGTTCACCCTCCAGGCCAACATGAAGCGGCACATGCTGATCCACACCAGCGTCCGGCCCTACCAGTGCCACATCTGCTTCAAGACCTTCGTGCAGAAGCAGACGCTCAAGACCCACATGATCGTGCACTCACCAGTGAAGCCCTTCAAGTGCAAGGTACCAGGGGGGGATGATGGAGCTGGGCACACGGGGCACAGCTCCTGCTGTGCTGTCCCCCAGGAATCTGGCCAGGCTGAGTGCCTGGGCATGGAAGCAGCTTTGTGGTGCCTCCCCTGCTTGCTTGGGCATGGGTTGTCTGCTCCAAGCTGTGATGGGAGCATTGCTGCTGCTGAAATGACCAGTGCTGGATGCTCTGGGGCTCCCAGCAGCATCCACACTGCAGCCCCAAGCCCCCCAGATGGCAGGAGGAGGGAGGGACCCCATTACTGTCTGCAGAATCCATGAGGGACTCTAGGAGGGCAGCAGCCCCATTCCTCATGGAGGGAGCCCCAGGGGACCCTGGGGGCCAGGTCTGCTGTGCAGAGCCTTTGCCAGCCCTGGGGCTGACTGTGGGCATGCTGTTGGCAGGTCTGTGGGAAATCCTTCAACCGCATGTACAACCTGCTGGGGCACATGCACCTGCATGCCGGCAGCAAGCCCTTCAAGTGCCCCTACTGCTCCAGCAAGTTCAACCTGAAGGGCAACCTCAGCCGGCACATGAAGGTCAAGCACGGGGTGATGGACATCAGCCTGGACAGCCAAGGTGGGTCCCTGGTGCGGGCTGGGCGTCGTGGCTGCCCCTCAGCCCTGGCTTTGGGTTTGCTCGCCCAAGGGCTGTGGCTCCTGGGCAGTTCTGGGCTGCAGAGCCAGGGAGGGGCGAGCTGCTGGCCCCAGCCCTCCCACATGAGTGTGTCCCTGTGCTGACTCGTAGATGCCATGATGGAGCTGGCTGGGGCTGACCACGCCGAGCTGGACGGCCAGCAGGAGATGGATGACTTCGAGGAGGAGAACTCTTACGGCTACGGGGCTGTGGGCAACCCCCCAGACGAGCTGGCCGAGCAGGCCATGAAGGAGATGGCCTACTACAACATGTTGTAGCCAAGGCTGGTGGGGCTGTGGGGGCTTGGTGGGGTTACAAGGGGCTGCAGCACCCACCCAGACACCCCCAGAGTTGGAGGGGTGGCTTCCACTGGGCTTGGGGAATACAGGGATGTCCAGAAGACTTTGCTGGACCTGCCTTGGCTCTGTTGCTGCCCCCCTGCTTGCACCCTGCACCTGTGACTTGAAGCTGCAGGCCGGGGAGATACGACCCAGCAGATCACTGAATGAGTAAGGATGGAAGGGGCTGCTGTGGAGCAAGATGAGCATCACTAATTATTCTACCTCCTGGGTCCCCCCCTCGCTGCACAGGGTTCCCCCTGCCCACATGAGGAGGTGGGTTTGCATTTCCCACTGGCCCGGGGCTCCCTGTCAGCCCCTGGGATGCAGAACAGAGTATTTTCATAGAAGCTCAGGGCGCAGCCAGCGCCCACAGCTCCGGCTCTGGAGCTGCAGCCAGCGGAGGATCCGGGGGAGGCAAACCCAGCCCAGCCCCAGCAAATGATGGTATTTTGAAAGTAATTTATTTTTTTCAGATGTGCCGCGTGGTTGGATTTATCTTTTCACCGAGTTCAGTTCCCTTCAACCAATGTGCTTTGTAAACCCGTGTAAGCTGTGTGGTCTGTGTGGGGAGAGGGGGTTGTGAGGGGCTGAGGACCAGAGCGGGGTCCTGGGCAGAGCCCCCCACTAAGGAACTGGCACCCCCTCCTTGCCCCCAGCTGCTCTGGGGCTGGAGGAAGAGGATCCCATGGGGCAGCCTGTGAGGTGGGGGTTTGCCTTCTCCCTGCCCAGGGGTTTGGCAGGGAAGGGCAGTGCTGAGTCTGGGACCACTCTGGGCTCTTCACTCTCTGCTGTGGGGCAGCACCTACACCATTGCCCCCCAGAGCTGGGCTGGGTCCTGGCAGGCATCACACAGCCAGGGCCCAGGGTCTGGGGCACTGTGCTGACCCCACACACACCCTACACTTTGTGACAGTGGCCGTGTTCCCTGCAGCACCATCTGCCCCATCCCAAAAGCCCTAGGGTGGTTCTGGTGTGGCACTGCTCAGTCCCCCAAGGGCAGTGTGCCTGCCACCCACCTTTCCCACCACTGCCTTGGGGCAGGACAGAGATGGCCACAGCCTTGGTCAGCCCCAGCCCTCCCTCAGCACGGCAGGGCTGTGGAGCCCCATTGCTGCCTTCAGGCAATGCCAGAATGCTGAAGTGCACATTCCCCCTGCCTGGCTGCCCCCCGTGCCCACACTGCAGAGCTGTGCCAGGTGATGTGCCCGGCCTGGGGAGATATTTAATGGCACCACACGGTTATGGGGGTACATGAATCAGGGCAGGACAGACACACGCCCCCCACCCCTGCACTCCCCTGCTACAAAGGCTTTAAAAACACTCCTAAGAAAACTTTGGAAAAATTATTCAACTGTTCCTGAGCTGTGCTGGTGAGTTGAGGGGGGGCCCTGGCCCCTCCAGCCCCATCCATCCCAGAGA